>NC_135661.1:69014775-69374582 GCF_964188315.1 Podarcis muralis | reverse complement strand
CAGATTTAAACATACACACAAAAAAATATTGCAGAAATGGAGTGGAATGGACTTATCAACAAACACCTGCAAAAAAAAAAAAAGGATGATAGACTGATGCATCTATCCCCATGTTTTGGTTGCTGGAACAAGTGGGAGAGGGCATCTTTCATAACCTGATGCGCTCCAGATGTTCTAGACTACAACACTCAACTTCATCCAGCATGGTCAGGGATAATGGGGAGATATAGACTAACAACATCTGGAGGTCACCAGGCTGCAGGAGACTGGTTAAATATGGAAACTTATTCCTCAATGGCAGAGATGGCGTGGATACATTAAAGCCTGCTGAATGAAGTGGGGTGGCCTTATGGATGCCCTTTCCAGATGCTCATAGCTCTGTGACTAAGCGCTAGTGCCAGCTGAGTGCTATGCTTTCCAAATGATGAAGCCAGGCCGTTTCCTTTGCTGTAAGAGAGGCAGTGAGGGTAGAGGAATTCTGGTGTTTTTATATATCACTTCCCCCCACTGGCAGTTAATGGGCGGTTTAGTAGCACAAATAGAAAATGCTGCATATTCATCTTGCATGTCATAAGGCATCGAAATGTAGACAACTAATCAGGGAGAAACGCCTGGGGCTCATTGTTACAATCTCATCCTCGGCAGCAATCCTGGAAATGAAGAATAACTTAATTACCACATATCACTCGGTCTGCTTTATTTGCTCTTTGTGGCTGTCCCTTGACACCGGGGCCCGCATTCTGACACATACACGGCAGGCAGCAAAATCATTGTTTGATTAAAAAGCCCCGTGGAATGACGATCCCTGACCTATTTCAAGCTTGCATGGAGCGCGACTGAACTGCACAAGAGCCAGATATCACAGGGCTATAAAAATATGCCTGGCCCTACAAAGATAAAGGAGTGAAATCTATTATCCTACCTAGTACATTGACTTAGCATACTGATGATCCAGCCTGCAAAATGATTGGCTGGATGATCTGCACCAACTCAGCTGGAAGATGAGTCCTGGAGAACCAGAACCACAGTGAGCTCTTCTGTGTCTTGTACAAGGTTAGGGACACAACACACACACACACACACACCTTCAATGAAGGAGGTGATCTTGGAGAATCGCCCAGTGTAGTTCTAGGTGGTGGTGAGACTGCATGTGGTCTTCCTCTTGGCATCTGGTTGGCCACTGTTAGAACAGGATGCTGGCGTCAGCGGCTGGACTGAGGAGGAATGGTGGGGACTGCCCCTTCCTTTTCCTAAACCTTCCCGAGAACAGGAGGACAGTATAGATTTAGATCAGTGGTTTGCGGAAGGGCATAGTTCATCATATTTCCAAATCAATTTGAGCAGGGTGTTGTTGTTTTTTAGAAGCCATCCTCCATATTGTCAGCATTTAAGTGGACCCCCCCCAAAAAAACCCCACACTCATGCAAATTTGCTTAATACACACTTGCAAGCACCTTTCTTTAATGTGGGGCTGGGTTATTGTATTTGTTTGTTACTCTGATATGTATTTTTGTGTTTTTATATTGTAACCCTCCCTGTGATCCTTGGATGAAGGACAGAATAGAAATAATAAATCAGAATTACACAATGGATTTTGTGTTGTTTTTTATTTAATTTTTTTTGCTGTTTTCACAAACCTAAGCAATTTTATGCACACTCTCCTCCAATATGCCCCCCCCCTTTTTTTTTGCTTGGAAACCTGCATCACAAATTTTGGAGAAAGGCTGATTTGAAAGGATAGCTGTGTTCCAGTCTGCATATTGTGTGTGAAGAAGACAGGCTTCACAATTAATTTTTAAACAGTAAATACCATTTTTGAGCAGCTGGTTGCAAGATTATTAACAACCCCTCCAGAACTGACAGGTTAACATAATGACAGTTAAATGGAAATGTTAAATATGTTTTATTTGCAAACCCACAACTGTCACTCAAAACTAATAAATAAACTAGGGGAACCCTTCCCTCATGAAAAGGAGGAGACTGAGAGGAGATATGATATTGACAAGCTGGAACGTGTGCAGAGGAGGGCAACCAAGATGATCAAGGGTCTTGAAACGAAGTCTTATGAGAAATGGTTGAGGGAGCTGGGTATGTTTAGCCTGGAAAAGAGGAGGCTGAGGGGAGATGTGATCACCTTCTTCAAATATCCAAAGGGCTGTCACCTGGAAGATAGAGCAAGGTTGTTTTCTCCTGTACTGGAGAGTGGGATCTGAACCAATGGCCTCAAGTTACAGGAAAGGTGATTCTGACTAAACATCAGGAAGAACTTTCTGATGGTAAGAGCTGTTTGACAGTGGAACAGACGCGCTCAGAAGGTGGTGAACTCTCCTTCCTTGGAGATTTTAAGCAGAGAAGAAGAAGAAAAGAAGAAGAAGAAGAAGAAGAAGAAGAAGAAGAAGAAGAAGAGGAGGAGGAGGAGGAGGAGGAGGAGGAGGAGGAGGAGGAGGGTTTGGATTTGATATCCCGCCTTTCACTCCCCTTCAGGAGTCTCAAAGCGGCTAACATTCTCCTTTCCCTTCCTCACCCACAACAAACACTCTGTGAGGTGAGTGAGGCTGAGAGACTTCAGAGAAGTGTGACTGGCCCAAGGTCACCCAGCAGCTGCATGTGGAGGAGCGGAGACGCAAACCCAGTTCCCCAGATTACGAGACTACCGCTCTTAACCACTACACCACACTGGCTCCAGGCTGGATGGCCACCTGTCATGAATGTTTCAGTTGGGAATACTGCATTGCAGAGGGTTGTCATCGATTATCTTCAGGGTCCCTTCCAACTCTACAATTATATGATATGAAGACACATGTAAATTATTTCAGTGCCCTCATTATCTGAGCTCTGAAAATTTCAAATGTGGGAACAGGCACTTCATGAGATTTTTTGTTTATTTCCAAATCCCCAATGAGAGGGGAAGAAATTATTTCTTAATTTATTTATTTGCACAATTTAAATCATGCACCTTCAACATATATTTATGCTCCCAGGATGGCTAATAATGTCCTAGTAAGAAACAATAAACACACACAGAGAGAGGAGGCAATAATAAAGCAAGCAAATGAATATGAAACACATACACACACATACACAAAAATTAACACCAATCTATTCAAATAAAAAATAAAATCAAAACTGTTTTAAGTTTAAAATCGGATTGTTAGCAGTTTATAAACACCTGGGGAAAATCTGCTTTTTCCAGTGTTTACATGTTTTTTTATGTTATAAAAATTCAATTTAAAAAGTTGGAGAAAATCTGGGGGTATAGAAATGTTTTCATCTGGCACTAGATTCAGGTAGGTAGCCATGTTGGTCTGACGCAGTAGAAATATATATATAATAGTAATAGTAATAACAATTCATGTAGGTAGCCGTGTTGGTCTGACGCAGTCAAAATATATATATAAATAAAAAAATTGTCCAGTAGCACCTTAGAGACCAACTAAGTTTGTTCTTGGTATAAGCTTTCGTGTGCATGCACACTTCTTCAGCTATAATAATAATAATAATAATAATAATAATAATAATAATAATTTTACTGGAGAAATGTTGAAGGGTGTGGACTTATAATAACTCAACTACTCATTTAGAAGAAGAAGAAGAAGAAGAGTTTGGATTTGATATCCCGCTTTAACACTACCTGAAGGAGTCTCAAAGCAGCTAACATTCTCCTTTCCCTTCCTCCCCCACAACAAACACTCTGTGAGGTGAGTGGGGCTGAGAGACTTCAAAGAAGTGTGACTGACCTAAGGGCAACCAGCAGCTGCATGTGGAGGAGTAGGGAATTGAACCCGGTTCACCAGATTACGAGTCTACCGCTCTTAACCACTACACCACACTGGCTCCCAGCCCAAGCAGATGACATAGTGAATTGACAACAACAATTTAACTGAGAACTGCCTCCAGTTGCTGGTCCATCTTGGCTCAGGATTGGTCAGCAGGTCCCATAAGAGATTACACAGGCCCAACCCCTCACACAGATCCATGCTGTGAAAGTGAAACTGAGATGCCTGTTTCTCTCACATGGGCCCTTCTGAAGAAGTGACAGACTGCAATTCCTTCTCCAGGAAAAGCGAGATGTCTGAGAACAAGATGATGGGGAGGGAAGCCAATTGCTTTACTGTTGGGCAGCTGCAGATCAAGCTCATCAGTTTATTGGAAAGTGTGTGACTTGAACTCCAGTTGACAGAGTCACAGGATCCATGTTCAATCACTGTCCTCCGTACATTTTCTTTTTTTAAAAAAAAGAAGCCAATATTTTAAAGCCTTCAAAATGCTGCCTCTCTCATGTAGCTACGTGCCAGAGAAATTTCACGGTGCAGCTGGCAACGGAAACCTGCAGCTCAGATTCTGGTGACGGCTCCAACTTCTGCCTGCCAAGACCAGGGCCGTTGGGTGCCGGGGAAGGAGGAACAACGTTGTGAATGCAAAACCATCCAGCTGCCGCTTCTGTCATTTCAACCAGGATTTAATTATTAAAACAACATCACAGTCTGCTAATTGATCCAAGGTGCAAATGGAAGCAAGCAATTCCTTTCACTTGACGCTTCACCAAATTGGTTTGCAGTAACTTGGACCTTAGCTCTCTTAAACGCCATCCTGTGCAGCAACTTTTGCTGTTCAGCATCCTCCTGTTATCCCCCACCTTCCATGAATAATTACCAAAAAAGTGATAGGTAGGGATTGCAATTGTAATAAAAGTGGCCCATTACATCCTCCTAGATTTAATGAGCATCCAGGGCTGTGGAATGCAGCCCAGTCCCCCCCCCCCATCTGAGCCAGATGAGCACTAGGAAATATTTCATTGCAGCCTAGAATTCATTTCTCAGTGTGGAGAAGGTGTGGGAAAGCTTGATTGCTGAGAAAACCCTAAATATGCATACAGTGGTACCTCGGGTTACATATGCTTCAGGTTACAGACGCTTCAGGTTACAGACTCCGCTAACCCAGAAATAGTTGTTGTTGTTTAGTCGTTTAGTCGTGTCCGACTCTTCGTGACCCCATGGACCAGAGCACACCAGGCACTCCTGTCTTCCACTGCCTCCCGCAGTTTGGTCAAACTCATGCTGGTAGCTTCAAGAACACTGTCCAACCTTCTCGTCCTCTGTCGTCCCCTTCTACTTGTGCCCTCAATCATTCCCAACATGTCTTTTCCAGGGAGTCTTCTCTTCTCATGAGGTGGCCAAAGTATTGGAGCCTCAGCTTCATGATCTATTCTTCCAGTGAGCACTCAGGGCTGCTTTCCTTCAGAATGGAGAGGTTTGATCTTCTTGCAGTCCATGGGACTCTCAAGAGTCTCCTCCAGCACCATAATTCAAAAGCATCGATTCTTCGGTAATCAGCCTTCTTTATGGTCCAGCTCTCACTTCCATACATCACTATTGGGAAAATCATAGCTTTAAGTACCTCAGGTTAAGAACTTTGCTTCAGGATGAGAACAGAAATCGTGCAGCAGCAGGAGGAGGCCCCATTAGCTAAAGTGGTGCTTCAGGTTAAGAACAGTTTCAGGTTAAGAACAGACCTCCAAAACGAATTAAGTTTTTAACCTGAGGTACCACTGTATCAGGATATGTCCCTCCCCCACCTTCTTATTTATTTGAGTGTTGAGGTGGAATTGCCCCTGAATTTTCCAAGAGGTGCAAGAGGCACCCAGAGTTGCCACTGACATTGGCAAGAGAGGAAGATAACTACCCGAGCCTAAGTGAAAATTCAGTTGTTATTCTTAGTTTTAATATTTTAAAATTGATTTGTGAAGCAGTAAAAACGCAACAAGGAGCAAGAAAACCATCAAAAGAGTAAACCATAAACCATCACATTCTGAAAGGACAACAGCACAGCTCTTAATACAAGGATTCCTTTTACAAATAACAAAGCTATTTAAAAACGAAAGTATTTTCCACTTGTGAGTTCCATCGCTACTGAAACTAAAAGTTCTATAAAGCCTCAGGTGAGCTAGACATTTGCATATACTGGTGACACTGAGCAATGGTGTGCCTCAATATTCATATGAGAAATAAAATCATGCCATATAGGGAAAAGAAAGAAAAACACTAATTCGAGCTCTGCCCTTTAGATACTTTCAGTTTATGAGATATCTTTTCAAGGAGGGCAATTTGCCAAGCCTTAGAGTACCAGCAATCAAAATTGTGAAGATTGAAGGTCTTCCAGGATTTGACAATGGAACCCCTATTAAGAAATAAGTTTTTCACTTTTCAAGTCCCAGTCTGTTACTATATACAGGTTCCAAAGTGATAGGTGATGGGAAGATGGAATAATAGCTCATTTAGTTACAACAACCTATTCAAAAATTCAGCCACCTTGGGGCAATCGTTTTCAGTACCTTTAAAGGCAAACCGAACCATATTTCCCCTTACTCAGGAAAATCTGCCTCCCAAACCTTGTCAAGCACATAGGGCATGTAGCATTCCCAAGCCAAGTGACTGCCCAAAGGCAACAAGAAATGTATAAGCCAAAATTCATTGGTAGAGCACATGCCTTGCAAGCAGAAAGACCCTGCAGTGTAGCCTTGTCCATCTCCCCTTGCCGATAGCCTGGTGGAATGGCTGCTAACATTTGAGGAAAGAGCCTGATGCAGTTGGTATTAATACTGCGTACCGGACTTTTTATCATATGTGGTGGGAATGTAGAGAAATTTTAAAAATTTGGGAAATGATATATAATGAATTGAAGAAAATGTTTAAAATGACATTTGTAAAAAAAACCTAGAAGCATTTTTGTTAGGGATTGTAGGACAAGACCTGCCAAGGAAAACAAAGAATTTATTTATGTATGCAACAACAGCAGCAAGAGTCTTGATAGCACAAGGATGGAAGAATGAGGAAACCCCGACAAAAGAACAGTGGCAAGAGAAATTGATGAACTATGCAGAACTGGCTAAATTGAAATATAAACTGCGAGATAAGGACAACTGTGTCTTTAAAGAAGAATGGGAACTTATCACACATTACTTTAAAAGACAACAAAATGAATTAGACTCCTTGGCAGGTTTTTAATAAACATACACAAATTTATTGATTGTTAACATAGTATATAGATAATATAAGGATTTATACAATTTTACAGTATGAAGAGAACAATATGAGTTGAGAAATCAGAGAGAGGAGCTGAGGGAAGTCTCAGGGGGGAGGGTTTGATGGGGGGAAATGGGGGGGAAATAATGAATATGAGATGTTTCGATATTTGTTATGTTGAAATTGTTAATAAAAAAAATTAAAAAAAAATAAAATATTGTGTGTCAAGGCCCCTGTGCCCCACAGTTCCCAGGAGAACAATAAACACCCAGACACGAAGTATTAGGGTTAATGCGTTCAAATAGGCCACAATTTTTATTGGTTACAGGTGTGAGTGGTTTGACTTAGGCATTGGGGTGAAGCCAGGTTGTATCTTGACTCTCGCCCATCTGCAGGGAGTCCACTTAAGGGTAAACCACTGATAGTGGGCACCCTATGACTTACATTGAATAGAGGCACCTCGAGAGGTCCCCACAGGGGCTGTGACATGGCCCTAGCCCACATCTGGGCATCAGACAGAATTCACACCCCCAGATCCCTTTAACAGGATACCCTTACAGAGGAGGGGCTGGCAAAGGCTACAACCTCCCCTCCATCCAAACAAAGGCTTACCCAATGCCTAACCTTACAAAGTTGTGACGATTGCTACTAGGTAGACGAAAACCAAATGGTCGGTGCCAATTTGCCAAGTGGAAAAAGCCCTACCCAGCCCCAACAGCCAAGTCCATAGTTTATATGCTGTGTGAACTATACGCTGTGTTTCTCTGGTCTCCCATCAATCTTCCAACATTCAGCTTTCATTGGCTGGCCCCTGGTTCCAGTATTATGAGAAAGCAAGAACTTTTCCCTAGCCAGTTTGTTTGTGCAAAGCCTGTCCTTTGTCATGTTCCCCTCATACCACCTTATCCTCCTTTTCTCTAAACTAAAAAGCTTCAAATATTGTAACCTTTTGTCTGAGGGGAGTTGCTACAACCCCTTGATCATTGTAGTTGGCCCTTTCTGAACCCCCCTTTTTTTTGTATATCCCAGAAATGGGTATGGCTTTTCTCTCAGTATCTGGAATATTGTTTTGGGTGGGTCTTGTGCATAATGGGGGGGGGGGAGAGAAGCCTCTGTTGAGTAACGTGATTAAATTGGTTACTGTGAAAGAATGTTTGGGAGAGCTACAGTTTCTCAGATACATCATTATGGTTCCTGAAAAGCCCTGACAAACTGAAAATGAGCAATTGACAAAACAGTTAAACCGGTAAATAATTAAGCGCTTCCTTTGTCTGTTGAGAGAAACAAGAGGCTGTTCAAACCATCGACCCTTTGATAAATAAAGATTTTGAGAAGAGGAATCTCTTTTCAGTGAGCAATAATATTTCTAGACATTTTTACTGTCTTTGGGGGAGACGGGAGGGAGAGAAAAGGTAAAAAAAAGAGTAGATTATGAGCAAACACATTAACAAGTTTCCTAAGGCTACTTAACACTAACATATTTCCTACCATGACTAAGAAAAAGGCACCAGAAAGAATGTGGCATGAATCCTGGCTGCAATTTCAGTGTATTGTTATGGAAGTGTGGGGTTTGTGGATCTGACTAAATTGTATGGCTCACTTTGGAATGACAGCCAATGGCTGAAATTTTGTGCTACATCACAAACATGAACCAAATACAAAAGGCCTCAGGCTCATGTGTGAAACCCCATTCTCATTTCAAAGGATGGCCCTATTGTTTGGCAAAGTGAAGAAGCTACCTCAGGCAGCTCAGGCAACCTCAGCACACACCCTGCTAGTACAAAATTAAAAAAATGAACACATTTTTTTGATCTGAATTTGATCTGATCTAAGAGGACTCTTCTTACACTCCATGCTCCCATAGTTTTGACTTTGATATAAAAATCCCCTGCTATTAAAACTGTAGTGCGTTCCCATGGGAGTTTATTTCATGTCTCCCTACCTGTTAATTTGTGTGTTTTATTTTATCTTCCCCACGATGAAAGGCCACTTCTGGAAACCTGGAGGTTTAGCACTCACTTCTGCGTTATTTGCTTCCCCCCAAAAAAAGAAAAAAAGTAATTTTCAGCCCCCGTAATGCAGAAAATCACAGCAGTTCTGCACTGATGAAATTTAGGGTGCTGTACAGTTCTTCCCCACCATTTAAAACTTAGCCTGACATGCTGGTATATTGATCAAAAAGCCACAGTTCCATAACACCAGAAGGTACTGCAGTTTAAAAAGGAAAGTTAGAAATCAAGGCAGAAGTGCTAGCATTATAACCAGCAATAAACCTGAATGCAGCCTGTGTCTTTTATATCTCGAAAATTTCACATCATTTGGAGCCATTGTTCCAAGGCTAGGAAGCAGTACATTTAATTCCAGTTCCTAGGAACTGATGATCTGATGAGAAGAGAATTGTTTGTGAGCTCCAGGACCTCTTGCTGCCTAGCTGAATGCAATGTGGAATCATTCTAGTGGAGCATCCAAGGATCATTAATTAAAAGAAACAAACTAAAGACTGTAAATGTGAATTTCTTGCTTGGCAGATGATTGTAGGCTTGAACCGCTGGCATTGAGTAATAGCGGCATGGAGTTACTAGTTACATTATAGCCTATACGGTACCTACTTAGTTACTAGGGGTGTGCTCAGTGCTTTTTTTTCTGGGGGTACTCATGAGTACCCAGTATTGGCACCATTTTCCCCCTAGAAGAAAAGCACTGATTAACCTTGTAAGTTGCTTGTTACCTGAAGGTATCCAAGCAACTTACAGCGCATTTAAAAAGCAGAATATAAATACATTATACCAGGGGTCAGCAAACCTTTTCAGCAGGGGGCTGGTCCACTGTCCCTCAGGCCTTGTGGGGGGCTATACTATATTTTGGAAAAAAAATATGAACAAATTCCTATGCCCCACAAATAACCCAGGGATGCATTTTAAATAAAAGGACACATTCTACTCATGTAAAAACTCACTGATTCCCAGACTGTCTGCGGGCCAGATTTAGAAGAGCTGGATCTGGCCCCCAGGTGTTAGTTTGCCTACCCATGCATTATACCATCATGTTTGGGATGGATGACAAGGACAGCTGCCACAATTGCCCCAGCCTTCATGGCCCATCATCTGCCACTGGTGGCACATTTTTTGCCTCAGGTGATGAAACAGGATGTGCTGTCCCTGGCTAGGAGGGTGATGTTTATCCACCCCAGCCTTTCCTGGGGATCTATGCTTTTCCGCCCCCAGCCCCTTTGTCTATGCAAATCCATGGAGAGATCTTTCTCCCAGAGAAGATACATGTTTGGGAGAGAAAAGCTACGCTCGCTAGGTATAGCGTTTCCCCCAACCAAGTCTTTCCAAGCTCTTTCCCCCACTCCTTCTGGTATAACTGCTGCTCTAAATGCTTTTAGAGGTCATAATTGCATTGGGTTTTAAATGTGTTTTTTATTTATGTGTACATATTGCCTCCTTCAGCTTGTTTGGGAGGGAGGGGAGGATAGAAATCTACCACTGCTTCCAATATGAAATGTTCACACACCTTGAACTAACACCTTGCTCCTCTTTCTTTCTTTCTTTAAAATATTTTATTAAGGATTTTCTTGTTTTACAGAAGTGTAGTGCCTCGGGGCGGGTGACGCGGGTGGCGCTGTGGGTAAAAGCCTCAGCACCTAGGGCTTGCCGATCGAAAGGTTGGCGGTTCGAATCCCCGCGGCAGGGTGCGCTCCCGTTGCTCGGTCCCAGCACCTGCCAATCTAGCAGTTCGAAAGCACATCAAAGTGCAAGTAGATTAATAGGGACCGCTTACTGGCGGGAAGGTAAACGGCGTTTCTGTGTGCTGTGCTGGCTCGCCAGATGCAGCTTGTCACGCTGGCCACGTGACCTGGAAGTGTCTCCGGACAGCGCTGGCCCCCGGCCTATAGAGTGAGATGGGCACACAACCCTAGAGTATGTCAAGACTGGCCCGTATGGGCAGGGGGTACCTTTAGTGCCTCGTATTTTTTTTTTATGTAACATTTTTACAAATCTGTTTCATTTGTTGAGGCATTAGGGGGAGAAGAAAAAAGAAAAAAGAAAGGGGGATGGAGAGAGGGAAGATGGATGGGGGTGGGGTCGGGTGGCGGTGTTTCTATTATGTTTAATGTATGTAGAGTTTGGTGTCAGCGTTGCTTGTGTTGTTGAGGCAGGAATGCTAGTGCACTGACCACAGCACCACAGGACACTTCTGGAAGTTGCAAGGTAGCCTTTGAGAAACTGAATCATCACTGACAAACCATGGGAGTGCTTAAGGTTCGTCGCTACAGTTCAGCTGCAGCAACCTTTTCTTCTCAGATCCTCCTGGCTCACATCACTGCGTTAACTCAGCCAGTCCATACAAGCAAAAAAAATGCAGTTCAGAAGCTTCAGCTTGAATTGCATGGGCAGACCTTTCAAATGCATCCCATTTCCCCATCTCTGTCCTGCCATTGTAAAGATGATGGCCTGGCGTACCTGGCATGCCTCTGATCTCTCAGCTGCCAGACACATGTATCCCAAATCCATCTTCCTATGAAGAAGCAGGGAAGGTGATAAATTATTAACTCTGGTATTTGCATAACACGAATTTTCCCCAGCTGCAGCCACAGCATGCCGCGGATCAAGGGAAGAGGCTCCAGGATCCCCCAGGGACTCTGGTGAAACATCCTCTCACTTCATCTCCTGCCCCTCTGAACAAAACGCTTCTGTCAGACTCGCCTTTTAAAGCAAAGTGCCCTAATGATGACGGACAGCTTCACGTTGTCCCCAAGAAGCAAAAAATAAAATAAAAATGCTATCCCTGTGAGCTGTAACTAACTTCTTGCAGAAAAGCTTTCTGAGTCATTGAGATGATGATATACATACAGCACAGTTAACTGCCAGGCAGTCTTCTGGTATAAACCCCCCATTGGCTCAAGGTGGACAGGACCAAGGGCAGCCTTAAGAGATACTTAGTGTAAATTGTGGTGGGGCAATGTAGTGAAATTAATTTGGAACAGTCCATGAGTTGGAGAGAGAGAGGGAGGGAGAGAGAGGGAGAAGTATCATTCAACATGATGCCAAAACAATCTGATGCGTGGCTTGCATTTAACTCATGTTATAGCTACTCAACACTCTTTGGCTCATTTGCTCGCCTAATATTCATCGTGCCGCAATCAAGCACTATTTCCGCTTTAACCCTTATGGTGGATTCAAGCAATAATGGAGGACAAGGAAGATTGGATTCTATTCTATTGATGCACACAAGCACCCATTGGTATCAATAAAATACAGCAAGCGGTACAGTTGTACCTCGGGTTAAGAACTTAATTCGTTCTGGTGGTCCACTCTTAACCTGAAACTGTTCTTAACCTGAGGTATCACTTCAGCTAATGGGGCCTCCTGCTGCTGCTGCACCGCCACCACACAACTTCTGTTCTCATCCTGAAGCAAAGTTCTTAACCCAAGGTACAATTTCTGGGTTAGTGGAGTCTGTACCTTAAGCGTCTGTAACCTGAGGTACCACTGTATATCCATTCTTACCACAAGCTGTCCTAGTCACACGTGTTGACCACTATTTAGCGAGTTTCATATCTCATAAAGCTAAAAAGGCAAACCACAATTTGACCACTAGCCACAGGTACAAGCAGCCTTCGTACCTGGGTCCCAAACCACAAGTTATGTGACTTAAGAGCATCTTAACTACGAGGTCTGCTAAATGTGTATATCTGTCATTTTAGAGTTGTTTGTGGTCACCTATCACTTACACCCTTCTCAGAAATCTGGCAAAAGTAGCACACATTAGAAAAAGCGACACACACTATTATTCTAAGACAACTGTTTTCGACCTTTATAAGACAGCAATTACTAAAAGCATCCTTTATTCTGGAAAGCAATGAAAAAGCAGCATATTTCTCACATACTGGTACTTCACTGGAGTTTGACTAGTTTGCTTCTGTGTTTTTGGCCAGCCAATATCACAGTAGCAATAAGAGGGGCTGAAGAAGCAGGTTTGGCCTGTGATGCAGGATCATCCCTCTCCACGAAATTTCATGCTCCGCTTGGGGAGAGGCTGTAGCTCAGTCGTACAGCATCTGCTTTGTATGCTGAAGGTCCCAGGCTCAGTCCTCAACATTGCCATGTAGGGCTGGGACCCTAGCCTGAAATTCTAGAGAGCCTTTGCCAGTAAACACAGACAATACTGAACTAGTTAGATGAGCAATTTGACTTGATATAAGGCAGCAGTTTACATTCCTAAGCATGTTGTACCATCTCAGGGGGAGAAAACGCCACCGTTTGAGACCCACTGCTGTAATGTATGCCCTCCAGAGTTCACAGATGGAAACAGGGCCATGATTGCAATACCCAGGGACCCCAGAATGCCAAAAGTGATTCTTGAAGAAGTGTATAATAGTGACACAGCATGATGAGATGTGCCTCATGCCAGCTAAAGGGTTCCCTGAACGAGTATTACACAGCGTTCTGGATTGGGCTATTAATTTCATAGCTTAATTGGTAAAAACCATGCCTGGCCAAATGGCTTGTTGCAAAGGTCACAGGCATCTTGCGTGTAATAAACAACGGTAATCAATTTGCTTGGTGTTATTTCTACTTTGCAATTCAGAGCTGCTTGGACTCCCTCCATTGGGCGATAAAAGTTAGCAGGATAATTTTGCTTCAGGTGTCTTCGTATTTAAGGGTTTCAGTGAAGCTGGATAGCTTGCAAATGCTTTCTCTTCAATCTCTTATGCCAGGAGACAGAGGTATTATGCAGGGCTAGAGGGTGAGAGCTGAGATATTGGAACTGAGCACGAGAACCCCCTGCTAATGATGACAACATCTATGGCAAAATGCTCCGCAACTAACAAGGCCCTCTAAGGATATTCATTAAGGCATAAAAATATATATATTTAAAAGTTCCTTATAGAGATTTCCATAGTTAGGCTAGAGACTGACATTTAGGGGAGGAGAGTTCACAGCTTTGGCCCGGATTTCACAAATCCCAACTTTTGTAAGCGACAAAAGGCCTCAGATGAGATCCCTAGAAGAAGCAAAATAATGGGCAACAGCACAGAATGCCAAGCAAGAGTTGATTTTATGGTAACTATGTTTGTAATGTATTTTTGTCGGTGTTCGTCCTTTGATGCTATGGCCTGTCGGCCACGCAAATAAAGTCTATTGATTGATTGATTGGGCAACAGCACAGAATGCCAAGCAAGAGTTGAGAAGGCTTTGCTGTCACATTCTATGGTGATTTCTCAGAATGACCCTTGTTTGTTTCATCTTGGAAATCACATTCAGGAATTATAGACATTGATTGTATCATCATCATCATCAACATCATTATCATTTATTTATTTATTTATTTGGATCCCTCGGACTATTCAGAGACAACTTTCTACCACCTAACAATAGAAAGCCATATTTTTTTTTTACTGGGGGGGTGTGTGTGTGGCTGCAACCAAGTGCCAATCAGGTTCAGGAAAAAAAAAATCCCAAATTGTACAGTATAGGATCTAACCCGTACTAAAAAACACCACCACCAAAATCCAGGACATTTGCTTTAAAATGTAAAATTCCCTCCCGGATGGGCATATAAGACCCCTAAAAGAGGACACATCCGGGATTTCCCAGACATATGGCAGCCCTATCTAAGATGCTCTGCGGATTCACCTACATCAGGATCTGCTGCCCCTGTCGTCTCTCCTTGCCTCGTGGGTGGGTTGGCTCTGAATAAAGATCTACACCTTTGTGATCATGGTATCTCCCCTGCCAGGTAAGTAAGTAAGACCAAGGTCTGCTGCTCCTGTGGAGCCTGCTGCCTGAGATGATCTCCTCACCTTTCCTCATGGCTCTGACTATGCCTTAGATATCACCCACAGACTTTGATTTGGGACATTACGGCGACTTTTTCTCATCAGCTGTGTAGCCACAGAACTGATCCATCACCAACTAGTCTACAGCTCCCATCATCCATGACAGTTGTCCATTGTAGCTGGGGCTGACCAGATCTGGAATCTAAAACTTCTACAGGGCACCAGACTGGGAAAGGTTTTTCTGGAACGATGCCAAATCCAGATCCAGGGTGGCTAATAATAATAATAATAATAATAATAATAATAATAATAATGACAGATGAGATAGCAAGCATTGGCAGTTTTTGAAAAAGGAATCCCCCAGCAGCCCCCCCCCAAAAAATATCTTTGAAATTTCACGCAGGTTTCAGTTTGCTAACAATAATTTGTTCTAATAGTCCTACCACTTTGGACACTCCATTAGCAGCTGCTAATTGATTGTAACAATGAGTCACCACACTCATTAACTTTTTGTCTATTCTTGCTAGGTATGTGCCAACACATGCATAAACTGCATCCTATATTGGAGTGTGTGTGTGTGTGTGTGTGTGTGTGTGTGTGTGTGTGTGTGTGTTTTCTCCCCAGCCTGAGCTTGGAGAATTTTGCCTGGGAAATATTCTGCTTTAAAAAGGCATATTCACAATTCAAATAAGTAATTTTAAATATATATCTGTATATTAAAACTCTGAAGCAGCGCTGCTGCAGTGGAGATTAAAACAGGACAGGTTGATTATAACCTGTCACATTTACAAGCTAATGAAATTCTGTCAATGGGGCATGATGGGACTGCCGCTTCCCCGAGACAAGTTTTAAGGCCCTTTCATCTGAACTCCCAACTTTGATCATCAGCTGATGAGTTTCTCTTGAGCTCCTGCCAAGCTAAAGGCAAGCTTATTTCCATTCTCTAAGGCGGTGTCTACCCTACAGACCTGAGATACTGCTAAGTCAATTGCAGGGGGTGTCAAAACTCTTTTCAGAGTCAACTGGTCCATCAAGACCAAGCCATAGCAAGCGTCGAAAAAGAGACATTTCCATATTCTCTGCGCTGTTTTCTCCTCATCTGCATCTGTAATGTACGGCTAGCATCTGCCTTTCCTCTTGGGTGCACTTGTTCAGAGGAGCATGAGAATCTGCCATACACTGAGTCAGAACGCTGGTCCCTCTAGCTCAGGATTGTGTGCACAGATTCGCCAGCATTCAGGCAGTATTCTCTTCCAGCCCTACCTAGAGATGCTGGTGACTGAACCTGAGACCTTCTGCATGCAAAGCAGAAGCTCGGCCACTCATCTTTGCTCTTTTCAGAGGTGAGCATTCAGTCTATTCTGAAGGGTGCTGAGAGATGTTAGGAGACCCCATCCCTGAAGCTACAATTCCCAGCACCTTTAACAAACTAGAGTTCTAACTAGAACACTTCGGGCGAAGCCATGACTGTTAATATGGTGTAATATATGTTTTAAGAAGATCAAACCTATCCATTCTTAAGGAAATCAGCCCTGAGTGCTCGCCGGAAGGACAGATCCTGAAGCTGAGGCTCCAATATTTTGGCCACCTCATGAGAAGAGAAGACTCCCTGGAAAAGACTCTGATGTTGGGAAAGATTGAAGGCACAAGGAGAAGGGGACGACAGAGGATGAGGTGGTTGGACAGTGTTTTTGAAGCTACCAACATGAGTTTGACCAAATTGCGGGAGGCAGTGGAAGACAGGAGTGCCTGGTGTGCTCTGGTCCATGGGGTCACGAAGAGTCGGACACAACTAAACGACTAGACAACAACAAGAGTGCTTTAAATGAATTGTGTGGGTGTGATCTCTTTTTGGCCTCTTTATTCTGGACTGTGAGTTTAATTCAGAAAGATTACTCAGGACTTTGGATATTAATGCCACATATCCTCTCTAGTAGGACATATCCACAGAGCAGGGATGGGGAACTTTTGGCCCTCTGGTTGTTCTTGGATTCAAGCTCCCATTAGACTCTGCCCCCGGACAACATGGTCAATGGTCAGAAATGATGTGAGTTGTAGCCCGTGTCATTTGGAGGGCCACAGGCTCCATATCCCTGCCACTGAACTTCCTGGGAGCCAAGAGGAATGGTGAAAATTGAAACTCAAGTCCGTTGCTGAGGTCCCCATGAGCTGCGGCTACATTCCCAGTCCCCTAAAGCTCAGGTCTGACACATTGTCACAAACAGGGCTGGCCCCAGTGCCAGATTTACGTATAAGCTAAACAAGCTATAGCATAGGGCCCCACTCTTTTGGGGGGGCCCAAAAAAAATTAAAGGGAAAAAAACCTGGATGTACATTTCCAAAATAAAAGATAAAAAACAAATAACACAAAACTTACATACGGTTAGAGCTTAATAATTATTTCACTATTAATATAAAGTTAAAGGTACCCCTGCCCGTCCGGGCCAGTCGTGACCGACTCTAGGGTTGTGCACTCATCTCGCTCAAGAGGCCAGGAGCCGGCGCCATCCGAAGACACTTCCAGGTCACGTGGCCAGCGTGACGAAGCTGCAGCTGGCGAGCCAGCACCAGCGGCGCACACGGAAACGCCGTTTACCTTCCCGCTATAAAGCGGTACCTATTTATCTACTTGCACTTAGGGGTGCTTTCGAACTGCTAGGTGGGCAGGAGCTGGGACCGAACAACGGGAGCTCACCCCGCCGCGGGGATTCAAACCGCCGACCTTACGATCAGCAAGTCCTAGGCACTGAGGTTTTACCCACAGCGCCACCCGCGTCCCTACACTATTAATATACTTCTTCTTAATTGTATTTCAGTTCAACAATTACTTTGATAAAATACATTTTGTTATGTGCAAATGGGTTTATATACCTATTAGGTCCACAAATTACCATATGACATATATTCAACACAAAAAACCAGCAACAATTTGTTGTTTACAAAGGACAGCTGGATATATAAAGGGCCCCATTACCTTCAGTAACTTAGGGCCTCATCAAACCTAAATCCAGTCCTGGCTGGCCCAGTACATTTTAGTGTCAGAGACAAAGGATATGGAGGCACCTTCCCTTTATTCCATGTATAGAAGCAAACTGAACTAGTGGCTGAATCTTTCTTCAACACTGACAATGTGACAGCATCCTTCACTCTTCTGACAGGCTGCTTAGCACACAGGGCTCTGTCCTCTAACAGAGAGGAGCAGTCCCAGGGCTTAGAGGAATAGTCAGGAAACTGCTGTTTCTGCACTCCCCCCAGCACCTGCTGCCTGAAGGGATTGCCTCACTTTGCTTCATGACAGGCCCAGTCCTGGTCACACATCTCAGCCAAGGGAAACAGAGGCACAGACACTGTACGAACTGGAGGTGACTCTGTCAGTACTTTTTTTTTTTTTTTTTTTTTTTTGCTGAAACTGGGAAATTATGCCTAGGTAGTTTGCACTGAATTCCCCTGTAACGACACTGGCTTTACCTAAGGGGGAGCTAACGTACGCCGCTTAGGAAAGGGGTCCTATGAGACAAAGCAAGACATGTTCTTGACACAGAATCGGGCCTAATAGCCTGCTTACTTTACTTGATATTTGCCATATGGCTTTGTAGCATACACATGTGTGACAGCGTGTGAGTGGGCTTGTTTTCACCTAGAACCTTTCTGTCACTGACAAGTGGTAGCGGGGAAGTGGAAGGATACAAAACAGAATTCTTACATCCTGTGTCAGTTCACTTCTCGGAGAGCATCTGTTTGCAGGCTGGTTATGTGTTACATTTGTGCTATAATCCCCCTGCAGTTTTTTTTTTTTAAGAAGTTCTATTCCAAATCATCTCTTAAGAGTCATAGATCCATAAAGGACCTTGAAGACCGTCAACCCGCTGCAGATGCAACATCGCTGAGAGATGGGTGGCCATCCTGCCACATCCATTCATTTCTTCACTTTAATTCCAGTGCAATGTGTTTCTCTGTGTTTGTTTGAGGTGGCATTTGGCAAGAGCATTTCATTCTAAACCCATTTCCTCCTCACTTGGCATCTGACCCATGTCATGCAGTAAGATCTCCTTTTTTTGTTATCTTTTCATATTAACGAAAATGCCTCACACAGTCTATCTAGGGCAGTGGTCGTGAACCTTTGGCACACATGCCAGAGGAGACACTCAGAGCCCTCTCTGTGGGCACACATGCTGTCACCCAGCACCAAATTTGCCAAAGTTCGTTACTAGAAAGCCAGAGGAATCGAGGCTGGCTGTCGTGACGCAGACCCAGGGATAGATTTGTATTGGGTGCTTCATTTTTATTTATTTTTTAAAAAACACAGTTTTGTAGACTCCAAGTCTGAAACACCCAAAAAAGGAATACAGCAGGGGAGGGCAAACAATGCAAGAACAGATAGTGGAAGATCATTGAACGCAATGGGAAAGCGTTCTGTCTTCTGTGCAAGGAAAGTGTTGTGTGTCGCACATCAAGGGTCCGACGGCACTTTGACACCGACCACAAAAGCGTTGCCCAGCTTGGCGAAACAGAAATAAAAGAGTTTCTTGAAGGGAGATTGAGGAAATATCATTCCCGGTATCTTCGTTTTTGCAACTCTCTTTCTAGAACAGATCATCCGACAGCTTGCCAAGTACGAGCCAAGGTTAGACAAATGACCAGCATGCAGACGACAGCAAAAATCAGATTAATTGTTCCAAAGAATGCCAAATGCAAACTTTTCCCTTTCGATAGAAAGTGGCTTGTATCATGGAAAGCTCTGTCGTCGTGCTTTTCTTTGAAGGCAAAAGATGTCAATGGACGAGTTGTTTTTTTTCGAAACGAAAGCCTCAGTATTCAGGTTCATACAGCTCCATACAGCTGTGGACTTCTGTCTCTGGGTTTAGTTGAAAACAGCTTCTCCATGTAAACCAAGAAGTGACCTCTCCGGACAATGGAATGACTCTTTCTTTACTTATCTCTGTGGCTGCGATCTTCTGGGTGATGAGGATGTCATTAGGCAGTTGAATGTGCATGTGTACTCCATCCATTTACCCTCCCTTCCACGCTCCTCTCTGCATGGCTTCCGGTGCTAGCAACCCATCACTGGTTCCCCACCCCGGCCCTAGCAAACACAGAATGGTGCAATTAATTAATTACGGCTATTTAAAAAAAGATCTCAGGACACCACACATAGTATCCCCATAATCTGCATGAACACCTGGTAAGGGAGGCTGGAGGGAGAGTCTGGACCCAGGTCACTGGTGCACCTTATGATGGTGTTGAGAAATCAATGTGGTTTATTCCAACAGCAACACCGTTTAACCACTCACAGATTGTGCTTTCTGACACCATTTCTTTCATATAATTCTGGCCCCTCCCAAAGGAAAACTTCAGATCAGCACAGGCCTGGACCTATCATTAAGCAAATGGAGACAGGCTGCTCCAGTCAGCAGATTTTGAGCCCCATTAAAAGCTATCTAATTATCAGTTATTTAATCTAGTGCTCTATTTTGTTTTCTCAGAAAAAAATGGCTTCTTCTTCCCCCCACTCCACCCCAAAGCATTAAAATGTCTTGGAGCACTCCTCACTGCTTAACACCGACTAGATATCTCCAGATAGACTTCCCTTATTTAAAAGAATTTTTTTAAAAAATGTTTTCAACAACAATAATTTATATTCAGCATGCCAGAACTAATTAGCCTCCCCCCCCCCCCCATTTCCTGTAGGGAGGTGAAATATATACAAATAACATTCTAGCAAAATGGGGTCAACTCAGATTAAGTTCGCTTCCCATTTGTCTTTTAGTCTTTAGCATTAAATTTACCATGCATATTACTAGCAAATTTTAATTTTCCACAGCATTGGGCAATATCTTTTCCTTAAAGCCCGAAAGAGCATTCATTAACATTCTCATCTCCTAGTTCAGCATGTGATGGCCTCCTCATTTGCAATTAAATGTGAAACTTGCTGCTGAAGGAGATTCGGCTGAATGACGCCAAAGGCCCACTAGCAAAACACACATGCGTATATGTATGGTTGCCTGCATTCATTCACGTGTTTCCCTGTGTTCATATTGGAAGTGCAACATTTAATTGGTTTTGGGTGAACACGTTACAGGTATCCAGCAACCATGGACCAGAGATACATTCAATGGCAACACAGCAGCTTTCTAAAAGCATATCATCATATTTTACCGGGTAGAGAAGGAAGCATGTTCATGTCTGACAGGAGAGAAGGTCCCACCGCTGCAATGAAGAAGACTTGGTTGCCAATTCACAAAGCCCTAAACAACTTGGAAACAAAATATCTTAAGGACCGGTCTGATCCATTATCAGGGCCAGCTCACACATAGGGAGAGGGGTGTGGCCTGATAGAGAGTCTTGAAGACTACAGTGGAACCTCGGTTTTCAAACATCTCAGAAGCAGAACATTTTGGAAGTTGAATACCAAAAACCCAGAAGTAATTGCTTCCATTTTTGAACATGCCTCAGAAGTCAAATGGTTTCCACTGCGTGCTTTTCTTTTTTCTCAATGGATTTTGCCAACCGTCCATTGGGCCTTGGTTTTCGAATGTTTCGGAAGCTGAACAGTCTTCCGGAACGGGTTACGTTCAAAAACCGAGGTTCCACTGTAGACATAAAAGCCTGGAGGATTGCAGTTGGACAAAGTTTCCTTATCTCATCACAATGTATACAAGAGATATGGGTATGCATGCAAAACACCTTGTCAAAAGCAACCCACCTTCTCATACTAAACAAATAAAACTTCATTTCCTTGTGAGTTATTTCTAATAGAAAAGAAAGCCTCTTTGAACAGAAAGGAGTTTTCAATGGATGTAAAGCAAAAAAAAAAAAAAAAGAGAGAGGGGGGGGGAACCAGCTGTGGCACTGGAGGTATGAGATATCCCCTCTCACGACTTGGCTGAGGACAATGCAAGTGGGCATGGATGAGACACCCGTCGCAAGTCACCCGCACTGTAAATAAATGTGCCTGCTACTCTCTGAATTGACTTCTTCTTCATTGTGCTGGAAATGATTCTCTGAATTCAAATGCTTTCATATCTTGGGGGGGAGGGGTGAGAGGAGAGAGAAAAATGTTCCCTGAAGATAAAAAGCATAATAGTCTATTTTATTTTCCACTTTCCACATCAATAATGAAAAGTTATCCTCCAGGGACAGCTGGCAACATTTGCAGCTCTTACCTCGACAGTACAAAGTCTCCCTTCTGTGCCTGTGCTGTGATACATACCCAGAAAATACAAGGGCTGCAGCAACCTGATTAAAGTTGGTTTCAGAAACAACATGTCAAAGGCCACCTGGAGCCTGAGGTGGTTTGATTCCTGAGCCCCCCAGAGGTGTCTCCTTGAAGGTCACTCCTCGAAGCATCATCCTCAAAAGATGAAGAAGGGGGAAAATGAAATATGTGAACTACCTCAGCTGTGGATCAGCAACAGAATAGCCGTGGAATGAGAAGTGATGTGCCGATGAAGCAAATGCCAAGTGCAGCCTTTTAAAAAGGTCAAAAGGATTATTTGAGGTGGTGCGGGTGCTATGAGTTCAGAAAAGCAGGAGTCAAACACGAGGTCTCCAGTTCAGCTGATGCTCAACGATGATCGGCACTTGAAAGTCCAAACGCATTCATGGAAAATGTGCTTCACACATTTGCTTGGCGGTTGAGTAAGCCATTGCCGCAGCAACAAAACATTGGCAGGAAAGTTGCTTCTCCCCTGCCTAATTGTTCTAATCCAGGCACAGAGTTTTCCCATCACCTGCTACCTGAGTCTATTAGAAAACAAACAAACCCAGAGATGCAGGTTAGGGCCTTCTACGCAGACAAAATATGTGGTGGACCACTGAGCTATGGGCACTCCTTGTAGCTCAAAAAGACCAGAGGAAAATCCAGAGAGTTTGCAGCAGCAAGATGAAGTCTGTTGCAGAAAAGAAACTATACTACTTACCAATCTAACAGGACTCACAACAATCCAGTACAGTCAAACCTTGGTTTCCGAACACCTCTGTTATCGTACGTTTCGGCTCCCGAACGCCGAAAACCCAGAAGTAAATGTTCCGGTTTTCAAATGATTTTCAGAAGCCGAATGTGCTACATGGCTTCTGTTTTGAGTTTCCCTATCGTATTGAGGCTTCCACTTCCAGTTTTCGGTTGTCGAACGTTTCGGAAGTCGAATGGTCTTCCGGAACCGATTACGTTCGACAACTGAGGTCTGACTGTATTTTATTCTTTTAAGGGATGGAAAGCTGCAGATACTATTTATGTAAGCCAGTTGCCCCCAAATTCAATAGAATGCTGGTTTGCAGTGAGGAGATCATGACCCACAGATAGGTTGTTTCCTGACAACAATTGGTGTGCATGGGTGTTTTGAAAAGAGAAGTAGAGAAGGAGAATGTTCAGAGGTCAAAAAGGAGAAGGCTTCCTGTGTCTTTAACAATGGTGTGGCAGAGGTGATGACAGGTGGTGTGCAGCCTTTTTCCACCCCGAATGGCAAGCTGTGCTGTTGAAATCCCCCTTTCTATGCAAGCACTGAAGATGCAGAAGCTCCTTTGCATCTGGCCATACAGGTGGAAAAAAAGAAAGCAAAAATGTGCAGAACAGTATCTCAAAGTGAGTCTCTGAGATTACAGGTGAATGACAAAACCAAATGCTACAGTTTTGGAATAGATACCCCGCCCTTTGTTCAGCTGCTCTTTGTGATTTGGGGGCAACCCACACACTTTGAGGGCGAAGATCACACTCTTAACTCGTGTACAGCGAAAATCTGTATGCAATACACGTAGCTGGCCTGCATCTGAGCTTAAAGCACAGGACTAGGCTGCACACAGCATACTGAAGCATAAATTGCACAATAAGCCTGCATAGAGCCTAATTAGCTGAGTCTGCTTACCGTCTGCAGATATGCATACTTATCAGCTCAGCAAGAAACATAAAGACTAATAGGGTAAAGCCAAGCCTTCCAGCTGGAGATCTCTGGTTTTGTCAATGTGGCCAGTTCCAACTCATGGAATGCCAGGCAAAGCTAGCCTGTAGGAAGTCTGGTTTCTAGACCTGGATTTTTTAAAGATGATGATGATGATGATGATGATGATGATGATGATGATGATGATGATTTATTTATACCCCAGCCATCTGGCCGGGCCTCCCCAGCCACTCTGGGCAGCTTCCAACACAATATTAAAATACAGTAATGCATCAAACATTAAAAGCTTCCCTAAACAGGGCTGCCTTCAGATGTCTTCTAAAAGTCTGGTAGTTGTTTTTCTCTTTGACATCTGGCAGGAGGGTGTTCCACAGGGCGAGTGCCACTATCAAGAAGGCCCTCTGCCTTGTTCCTTGCAACTTGGCTTCTCACAGTGAGGGAACCACTAGAAGGCCCTCAGCACTGGACCTCAGTGTCCAGGTAGAACAATGGGGGTGGAGATGCTCCTTCAGATATACTGGACCAAGGCCGTTTAGGGCTTTAAAGGTCAGCACCAACACTTTGAATTGTGCTCGGAAACATACTGGGAGCCAATGTAGGTCTTTCAAGACTGGTGTTATATGGTCTCGGTGGCCGCTCCCATTCACCAGTCTAGCTGTCGCATTCTGGATTAGTTATAGTTTCCGGGTCACCTTCAAAGGTAACCCCAAGCTTCAAGCATGAAACAGCACACTTAATAGCCAAGCAGAAGGCTTTCAGGCAAGACCTTTCTGCTTAGTCCCTTCAGTTGTTCAGATTCATGGACAACGATGGAAATTCTCTCTTATAGCCAGGGTTCAGAATCTGTCAGGGTCTGAGCTGGATGGAGTGTTCCTCCCTCCCTCCTTGATTACATAGTGTTGCACTATGCTGGCAAGGCTGATAGGTGTATTCATCCCATCCAAAATTGGCTGTCACGTTCCTTTCGCATTCCTGGCAGAAAGAGAGGTCTGCTGTAGATATTCTCAGGTCTTTGAACTAAAAGCAACAGTGTGAGTCAAACTCCTAGCTTTTCTATGAAAGTCAGTAAGTCAGCTAGCTCTAGCCTCTGATCATCCCACTTGGCATGTTGTTTCTCATGCTTTACTAGACGTTCTGCTATTTTCTACTGAATAAATGCCAAATAGATTCATATTCAACTCCTACAAGCATGGGTTATGGTTATAATGCATTGCTCGGTCCAGGTCAGAATCTTGGGATATGCAGTTCATTAAAGCGATGAGTGTGGTTAGGAAACTCCTATTCCCTTCAGATAACTGCAGTTCCCAGAATGGTTTCATAGCCAATCCCTCTTCCCAGAGGCAGAATTCAAAACTGTAAAAGCTGAAGAGGAAGAGTTCTAACCCAGCAGTCCCCCACCTGGTGTCCTACAGAACTTGTTGGATTCCAACTCCCATCAACCCCAACCAAAGGTCAGGGATAATGGGAGTTGTAGTCTAGCAGCAACTGGAGGTCACCAATATAGGGAAGGGTGCTCTATTGAAGCAGTGGGAATTTTGGCCAAGTATTCATGTGAGAGAGTGTCTGCAGAACTGAATAGATCCATGCGATGTAGAACTTTCCCAAAGGTGTTTTTGGAAGATGAAAGGAGATTGTAGTCATATATGTAGCAGAACCAGAGCAGGGGGAAAGTGAGGAGCCATTACAGGATTTTTCTCAATTATCCTCTGGCAAATTTTTCAAGTGCCTCTATGGATAATAAGACCATGGCTTGAGAGCTAGTATTCTAAAGCAGTATAAAACAGTAGACACCATTTCACTCCACATCCAAACAAGTCTCACTGTCCCAAGTAATAGACATTTCATCATCCCAAGAGAACAGCTTGAAGTCTAATGCAATTTCTTCTGCATCAATGGCTGTCTAACAATATTACACATTGCCATGTAATACATACTGTTCCCTAAGCTGCAACTATGTACAGTTTTTTCCAGCAGCTACTCCTGGGGAAATGCTGAAGATCTACAGAACCAATAAGACTTTGTCTCAAGAGGCATGCAGGAAACTATTTACCAGCACGGCTTTTTTTCCCAACAGGAACTCACCGAAACTCAGTTCCAGCATCTCTCAAGTGGGCGCCATTGCCATTCTAAGAGAGCAAGGGAGGTGTTCATGGTGAATTCCAGCACCTCTTTTTCTAGAAAAAAATAGAACTATTTACTAGCATTTATTATTCTTATTATTTTACCAGTGTACCTCAGATTGGGACAAATCCCTAGTTGAGGTGGGGTGCTTTGGAGAGATTTAACAAGGTGGGATTCTGAGAAAAACTGGCTACAAGGCTGCATAAGTTGAAGCCGAGCCCTCTAATGCAATATGTGGAACCTGGGCTATCCAGTTAGCTTGAAAAAAGAATGAAAAAAGAAATAACATGCAATTTCAAAACGCTGTTGAAACAAAAGAGTTTTCTTTTGAAACTTTGGGAAATGTTTCCATTAGGATTAGAGATGAGGGGAGATCCTTATGTCCACCCCAGAAAGCATTTTTATTCCTGCAGTGTTGAGCACTCTGTAAGCCCTGAGTTGGGGGGGGGGCGGGCAAAATCTCCTGATCATACAGCATTTCTAATTGATAAACTGCCACTTAGTGATAGCGAGAAAGAAAATGTATCCTTGTGTCTTCTTACAGAGGTGAGTCTCCCATTCTTGCATGCAGTTTGCACATGCTTAACTTTTGGCATTTTTGCTGGAGTGATGCATTCATAATTCGCTCTTGTATCCTCATTTGATAAAATGCAGTCATGGGCAGTTGCTTCTGTCTTTGCCGTCCCCACCCACCCACCCACACATACACTCACTCAACAGAATATGATGGAGAGGGGGAGGATGTTTAAAGTCAGACAAGCACTACCCACCTCACCTGTTTGGAATGCTAAAGGCATGCAGACAGACACCCAGTACATCTTCCTAGCCCTAAGAACTGGCTACCAGCCAAGGTAAACCTATCTCAGATCAAACCAATGTACCACAACTCTGCCGCACTCCCATGGGATCCTAGTGTTAATGGGGAGTAATATTTATCTAGCAAATGGATGGAAAGAGCTGGCGTTGGTGATAAGAATTAATCAGCTTCAAAGAAATAAAATATTACACATGCTAACAAGGCCATTTGAGCAACTGTTTTCACCAGTGGAGCTTATCTTTCATGGGAGGGAACCATTAAGCTGAAAGAACTTGCCAAATCCAGGCTTGAAAGATATCCTTTCAGTGCAGAACATTCTGCTGTTAACAGTTTGCGAGCTGGAGAAATCTGTGTGGGTATGAAACCCCTTTTTTTCCCCTAGTGTGCTTAGATCAAATAAACTAAGAGAGCTTAAGAATTTGGGGTTGCTTCTGTGTTATTCATACTCAGAGGAGACCTACCAAAATGAATAGGCCCAGCTAACTTGGTTCTGCTAGTTTTATGTTCACTTCAACTTTTGATATGTTTAAAATTAATTGCACCTGTTGAAATATGCTTTGTGCTGTTTTTGTTTGTGAGAGCTATTATCACAGAACCATAGAATTCTAGAGTTGTCAGAGACCATGAGTTCAACCTCTTGCGATGCAGGAATCGCTGTTTTGCATGTAAGTTGCCAAGAGATATTTTGTATTAGGTGACTGGTAAATAAAACAATGGGACGCGGGTGGCGCTGTGGGTAAAAGCCTCAGCGCCTAAGGCTTGCCGATCTAAAGGTCGGCGGTTCGAATCCCCGCGGTGGGGTGCGCTCCCGTTGTTCAGTCCCAGCACCTGCCAACCTAGCAGTTCGAAAGCACCCCCAGGTGCAAGTAGATAAATAGGGACCGCTTACTAGCGGGAAGGTAAACGGCGTTTCCGTGTGCGGCTCTGGCTCGCCAGAGCAGCGATGTCACGCTGGCCACGTGACCCAGAAGTGTCTCCGGACAGCGCTGGCCCCTGGCCTCTTGAGTGAGATGGGCGCACAACCCTAGAGTCTGTCAAGACTGGCCCGTACGGGCAGGGGTACCTTTACCTTTTAAATAAAACAATATTTCAAGTCCGGTGTGTAAAGCGTAGGGTCATCGTGGAGACAAAGCAGGCTCACTAAACAATTTATCCGTGTCAGCAGGAACTCTTCCATTGTTTAAGAGCTTACCACACTGGGCTTGTACAGTGCAAAGAGCCTAATCTAGGGGCCGTGGCCTTTGGCAAACTGTTATCTCTCAGCCGTTGCCCACATTCCTTCATAATGTGGGATAATAATACCAATTTGCTTTACGTGAAACGTAATGTTTGAATGCTTGAGGAAAGTGCTACATCGCCTGGCTATGAGTCGTGAAGGCCGCTCCCTGCAAGGCCCTTTCCGCCTGCCCTAGGGGGCAGGGCCCACACTCACCAGCTCTACTAAAGAGGGTCCTGGTGAGACCAGAGGGACATCGCTGTGCCTCACGACCCTAACTATTGGATTCTTTTGCCCCATATTTTTGTGCCTGCCAAACAGCCGTGTCATGCTTATGAGAATATTCTCTTATTCTGTTTTTAATTGTGCTGCTTTAAATGTGCATTTTATATTTGACTTCATTTAGCAATGTTTTTTAAAAAATAAATGTTTAAGATTTTTTTGTTAACTTTGTGTTAAATCTGTATTCTGTATTTGACCTCCTTCCTAATGTTTTATTTTGAAATCTTTAAGATAATATTTTAGTTTTCTGTTAATTATCTTGCTTTGACTGTATATTCTATATTTTACTATCTTCAGATTGTTTAATTGATGTTATAATAATCTGTAAACCGCTTTGAGATTTTTCTTAAAAATATAAAGCGGTGTAGAAATGAAATAAATGATGATGATGATAACAACAACAATAACAACAATACCTAAAGAGTGCAATTACTGCCTTCAATTTCCACTTGCAGGTCTGTCCAGTGACAAAATCAAGAACATCGAGTCCATGTCCGCATGCACTAAGGGGGCAGGACCATGACCCACTGTGTCAGTCCTAATGTTGCCATGCTCTGCCCCCAATATCTGGGCACCACTTCTATAAAAGAGGGCAGCAAGGGGTGGCAAATCTGGCCTCCAAGGAGTGCATCACCCACTGGTGCTGCTGTGATGCCAGAAGAAGCTTCAGTGAGCTCCTTGGAAGCTACCTCCTTGCCAGCCCCACTGCCTCCATACTGCCTCCATACTGGCCTCTCCATGAATAGGAGACACCGCCGGTCCCCTCTCACTCTCTGTCACCAGTTCTGATCTTTATTGCCTCTTTGTTTCTGATGTAAATCTTCATAACCCTTTTCCTGTTTAGTGGGGTCTCTGTGGCACACCATTTTGTGCTTCACCTCAGACGCCAAAATGTCATGAGCTGACCCAGGTCTATGGCTTTGGGAGCTCTGCATTATTGGTCCACCCTAATCCACAGGCAGATGAAGGCAGGGTCTCTTTTCAGTCATCCTACCAATGTTGGGATGTAAGGGATGGGGAATAGCAACCCCCATCGTTCAGCCCAGACACTGAGGTCCAGCGCCGAGGGCCTTCTGGTGGTTCCCTCACTGTGAGAAGGGAGGTTACAGGAAACCAGGCAGAGGGCCTTCTCGGTAGTGGTGCCTGCCCTGTGGAACGCCCTCCCATCAGATGTCAAGGAAATAAACAACTACCTGACTTTTAGAAGACATCTGAAGGCAGCCCTGTTTAGGGAAGTTTTTAATGTTTGGTGTTTTATCGTGTTTTTAACATTCTGTTGGGAGCTGCCCAGAGTAGCTGGGGAAACCCAGCCAGATGTGTGGGGTATAAATAATAAATTATTATTACTATTATTATTATTATCATCATCATCATCATCATCAACAACGACCAAACTAGCAGGATGCAATTCCACCATTCTGCAAAAAGGCTTCCATGTGAAATGAACCAAAACAGGGAATGGCTCTGGTAAGAACTATTGAATTAACACCACCATCTTTGCAATAATGTTCCATGAGGTCATTTACCTCAAGGAAATAATAGAAGAACCAGGTTCCCATCCCCTGCCCTGTTTCTTTCCCTGTCTCTGATCAAGCAACTTGATATTCATCAGCCACTGATCAGACATAATAATCCTTTTAAGAAACGTGTCCTGATATCTGCATATATCTGGTTGGTATATGTAATTTTCAGCCTGTATATCACAAGCAAAAATTGCTGCCAGGAACAATTCAGTATGCTATATTTATTGCATTATTATCAGGAGGATCTTGTCTGTTAAAAATCCCATTTCTTAAAACGTATAATTTTCATGAAGTCAGAATCTATTAGCAGAGTCTTAACTGCTGTGACAAAACAGCAGAACTCACAAATTAAACAAGGGTTCCGCTCTCATACACTGCCCCCACCCAGTATTTACATCATAAATGCCTCTGTCAAATGAGATAAAATCTGAATTCTACTCTGACAAAGCTAATGCTATTTGAGATCAGTAATACTGCAAGAAACTTGGGCACCAGCAAAAGAAAGAAAAAGCTGAAATTGTAGTCTGGAGCACTGTGAGGAATTGTGGGAGTAAAAACCTTATGGTATGGAAAAGTGATGTCTTGAATACAGAGACCCTCAATCTCTCTCTCTCATGCACATGAACTTATTTGCTAAAACAAAATTATTTCTGTCCAGATTTTTCCCTGGAAAGTTCCAAATGAGCTCATTTTGTTTCCAAACTCGGTCCCTGCTCCTGCCAACCTAGCAGTTCAAAAGCACGTCAAAGTGCAAGTAGATAAATAGATATCACTCCGGCGGGAAGGTAAACGGCGTTTCTGTGTGCTTCTCTGGTTCACCAGAAGTGGCTTGGTCATGCTGGCCACATGACCCGGAAGCTGTATGCCGGCTCCCTCGGCCAATAAAGTGAGATGATCACCACAACCCCAGAGTCAGCCACGACTGGACCTAGTGGTCAGGGGTCCCTTTACCTTTACCTTTTTAGCTTGTCGTATCTTCAGTGTATTATTGTGTTTTTCACCCCATGCAAGGAACCATCAGGACTCACCCACCCTGCTGTTGAGTCCAACCTGCCTGCCCTCTTTAAAGCAGCCCTGATCCACCTACCAAAGGGCTCCTGCCGCTCAGCAGGGAGCCAGGTCAAGAGGTTCCACCTCTAGGACAAGGACAGACAAGGAAGGGCTTTCTTCCTCCTCAGACTAGAGAGCAGGTCCTGGACAAGGACCAGCTGCACCCCCTGAACCCCATACTTACAGGCACCTGGAGCTCAGGAGCCTTTGGAAGCACTGGGTGGGATGGGAGAAGAAGAAGACATCTGAGGAGGAATCACACTGGCTGCTCTTGATCAATTTCATGCCAACTCTAACTGGCAATGGCTCTTCAATCATCATCAGTTGGATGCTTTCATTGGAGAATGTGTTATTTCCTCCAAGCAAGTATGTGCTGCATCTCTCTCTTTATCCAGCCACCTCTTTATTTCTTCCCCCTAAAGAAAATGCACAGACCTCCCCGAATGGGAGGGTTCATAGAGCCCCCTCATGTCAGTCTATCCCAAGAAAGAGCTAAGTGCACAAAGACATCTCCTGCGCAAAGAGCTGTCATAAAAGTGTGCCCAAGTGGTATCAATGTTCCTTCGATTAAGTGCCTCATTGGGGTAAGTTGACGATGCTCCATTAAGCTGATGTGATAGACTCCAGGCTCTCAACACCATCAGAGGGGAGACTCATTCATTGTTGGAGGGAGGCCACTCACTCAACTGCCAAGCCTCCTTAGAGCAACCCATGCTCCAGGCTGATCTACTGCTGCAGTGCGCTGCTGCAAAGAGTGACAGATTCCCTTCATTGACTGTATTAGCAATGTAACTGGTGCAGTTCTTAAATTGCGCGTGCTAATCTGACTGTGGAGAGAGGATGTTAAAAACAAGCAAACAAAAAGTCTTCCAGAGTCTGCGGGAAGACTGGCAACACTGGGGGAGAATGTGGCATAAAGTCCCAGTTCCTCCCATTAGAGAGATCAGTATAATAGTATTGTGTGCTGCCTGCTTCCCCGAGCCCTGATAAGTTTCAAGGGCAACACAACTGTGTTCAGTTTGGGTGGATTAGAGCATGGGAGACGTTTGATATGTTTGTCATAATTTAATGGAGTTTAATTACATATATATATATATATATATATGCAGGTTTTGGTGTCCTCGGGTGTCTTCCCGTGTAAAAGTTGGGGTGTCTAGGCGACGTTTCGACGAGGTCTCACTCGTCATCTTCAGGCTGGTGCTTTCGGCTTCTTGTTACTGGAACAGAGCAGGATCTCAGTGTTTGAGTTCCTATAAATACTGTTGAGGAGGTGTGGTGTATAGCCTCCAATGTTCTGGGCAGAGAGGAAGTTCCCAGGCTAGTGTGCCTTTTCTTCTTTTGTTCCTTAATTGCTTGAGGGATATCTTGAGTGATTTCTTGAGTGATATCCTGAGTACCACTTAGGTGGGTCATTAGGTGTGGATTAGTTGCTAAAGCCTTTGTGTCTTGACCTCTTGAACTCTCACCACAAGAGAATAATCATGGAAGCCATCGAGATAGAGAAACACCCTCACAACATGAACAAGCGTGACGACACATCCCGCTTGCCAGACATCTGGAAATTAGCCCTCCCCACAAAAACTGACACCAGATCCAGAGGCACACAGAACGCCATCACCAATCAACCACACCAGACCCAAACCCAGACCCTCTCCACAGATAAATTACAGACACCATCCAGTAGCCAAACCATGGTGGCACCTCCGGATGCTGCACCCCCCTGCAATCCCTACACAGATCTGGCTGGCACAGGCCACAAAACCACAGCTCGCCCCTATACACGAAGCCAAGCCAGAGCACAACTAAATGTAGTACACCCATCTTCTCAGAAAAACTCTTCACAAAGTTCAAGAGGTCAAGACACAAAGGCTTTAGCAACTAATCCACACCTAATGACCCACCTAAGTGGTACTCAGGATATCACTCAAGAAATCACTCAAGATATCCCTCAAGCAATTAAGGAACAAAAGAAGAAAAGGCACACTAGCCTAGGAACTTCCTCTCTGCCCAAAACATTGGAGGCCACACCTCCTCAACAGTATTTATAGGAACTCAAACACTGAGATCCTGCTCTGTTCCAGTAACAAGAAGCCGAAAGCACCTGCCTGAAGATGACGAGTGAGACCTCGTCGAAACGTCGCCTAGACACCCCAACTTTTACACGGGAAGATACCCGAGGACACCAAAACCTGCATTCCTGTACCCGTGAAAATCTACGAAAGCATATATATATATATATATATATAGGTTTTTTGCGTTTTATTGGTGTTGTTTTTAAGTTTTGTGAAAGCTGCCTTGAGTACTGGTCTGGGGGGAAAGTGAGAAATAAAGAAGAAGAAGAAGAAGAAGAAGAAGAAGAAGAAGAAGAAGAAGAAGAAGAAGAAGAGGAGGAGGAGGAGGAGGAAATAAGGTCACATACTCTTCAACATATGTGACCTTATTCCCTCCTCCTCCTCCTCCTCCTCCTCCTCCTCCTCCTCCTCCTCCTCCTCCTCTTCTTCTTCTTCATTATTTCTCACTTTCCCCCCAGACCAGTACTCAAGGCAGCTTACACAAAACTTAACAAAAATAGGTACATCCTACTCAACAACAAAACAACAACAATTATTATTATGGGCAGCTTCCAACCAGTAGAACATTAAATGCTAAAGAACTGCCTCCAGGTGTCTTCTAAAGGTTGTATAGTTACTTATCTGCTTGGCTCAGGGATTACACAACTCCATACCCTCCAACATTTCTCCAGTGAAAATAGGGATGTCCTAAGGAAAAGTGGGAGATTTCGGGATCAAATCAGAATCTGGGGCAGCTTCTATAAATCCGGGACTGTCCCTGGAAAATAGGGACACTTGAAGGGTCTGAGATCAGTGACCCCAAAACAAGTAGACACACAAAGCAGCTGATCTTCCACCCCATATCAGAGCCCCAGAGACAGGTCCTCAGAGAGAGGCCCTCATGAGCACATCCTCTCATACTTCTCTGTTTAATTCCTGAGTGTGGATGGCATTCTGCAACTCAGACAGGAAGCACATCGGCACAACCTCTGGCTTCTCCATTACAGTGTATGTTTCAGGCACAACGACATCTAACTTGGTCATACTCAACCAAGGGGCAACACTTTGCTAAATTTAAAGCCACAGCTTGAGCAAATGTGTCTCTTTTCTTAGCTTCAAAAAGTTGCTTTGGGATGGGGTAACTGGAAGCAGAGCAATGTCAAGAGACAGGCCGCTTAATCCTTTCCCTTCTGTTCTCTGTCTTCAAATTTCCCCTTCATACAGTTTCACTGTTCCTTGTTTCAAGTGTGTATTTGCAATCACATAAAACTGAACTCTGCCCTGAGAGGCAAGGCCTAAGGCTGCAAGAGAGACTGTTGTGCAGTGGTCAGAGTGTTGAAATCCCTGCTCTGCCATGAAACCCACTGGGTGAGCTTGGGCCAGTCATAGTCTCTCAGACTAACCTACCCCACAAGGTTGTTGGCATCTACCTGTCCCGGGAGACAATGGAGGAGTGCAGCTTTGGGAATGAAGTCAAACTAGGTTGTTGTGAGGATAAAATGTGGAAGAAGAAAATGGTTATATTAAGAATATTACCTTGAGCTTCTTGGAAGAAAGGCATGATATAAACGTAACAGTCAAATAAAGCCTAAGCAGACTTTCTAGGAAAGGTAAAAAGGTAAAGGTAAAGGTACCCCTGCCCGTACGGGCCAGTCTTGACAGACTCTGGGGTTGTGCGCCCATCTCACTCAAGAGGCCGGGGGCCAGCGCTGTCCGCAGACACTTCCGGGTCACGTGGCCAGCGTGACAAAGCTGCATCTGGCGAGCCAGCGCAGCACACGGAAACGCCGTTTACCTTCTCGCTGGTAAGCGGTCCCTATTTATCTACTTGCACCCGGGGGTGCTTTCGAACTGCTAGGTTGGCAGGCGCTGGGACCGAGCAACAGGAGCGCACCCCCCGCGGGGATTCGAACCGCCGACCTGACAATCGGCAAGTCCTAGGCGCTGAGGCTTTTACCCACAGCGCCACCCGCGTCCCTAGGAAAGGAGCCCCATTTAAATCAGCGAGGATTGGATTTCCTACATTATGTGCTGTACGACTTCTCTGGATTAGCTGTCCCTGGTATTCCGCCATTTCTTCCAATAGCCTATCGATAGTTTCTAACATGCATTGGAAATTAGTTCTGCATTGGCAGTTTGTGCTTGCCCTAGCTCATTCCATTCCTTTCATGTCTTCTTGTGATTATATACCCCCCCCCCCCCAATTCTGGTAAGATGCCTAAGTGCATCTTTATCGTAACGCTTATCTGCCTCCCATTTAAAAGAAAGGAACTTGGTTTCGGCTTGCATAACAGAAACAAATACTGTTTTTAAGAGCTCTGGGAGAAAATCTCTCTGCTCTCCCTAGGTCCACATTAGAGCCAGTGTAGGCTGGTTCCTTAGGGTGACCGAGGGTGCTTGCTCAGACAGCCCCAGTACACCCTTAGCCAGGGGCGGAGGAAGGGGTGTGTGGTGGGTGTGGGCCGCCTTGGGTGTCACCACTAGGGGTGTGTGACAAAATGCCGGGCAGCACTCACCATGGGGCCTGCAGCGTGCCTGAGTCATGCTTCTCTCCTGTGAGGGACGCAGTGGTTTGAGCACGCACAGACTCCGCGCTGCCCAAACAATCCGCCTGCTGCCTCCCCCCAGCTGTAGGGGGGCTGAGTGGGAGGAGGCAGGCAGATTCCGGAGGCCCCATGGTGTGCCTCGCCCCACCCCTGGGCTCACCGTCCTAGGTGCCCAAACGGCATCCTCCGCCACTGCCCTTAGCCAGTCACCACCTGCCTGCCTTCTTATTTACAAGGGATGTTCCTGCCTGTCAGTTTTGCCTTTGTAGATCGCAGCAGGGAGGAGGATGGGAACTTAAGTAGAGTTTGATGACTTGGCCTGTCATTGGCTCTGTCTCCACCAGTGGCGTAGCGTGGGTTGTCAGAACCCGGGGCAAGGCAAGTAATTTGCACCCCTAACCCGTGGATTTGCGCCCCCTAACCTGTGGATTTGCGCCCCCTAACCCTAACCCCCAGATGTTGCGCCCGGTGCGGCTGGCCCCCCCTGCACCCCCCACGCTACGCCACTGGTCTCCACCTATTGCTGATCTCCCTGCTTTCTATCCTGTTAGTCTCAATGGGCACAAGCCACCACTGATCAGAGGTCCCTGCTTCAAAAATAGTGTGTGTGCATGCTAGGAATGCATAGTTGCCCTTTGAGCAAGCTACTGGCTAGCCTGAAACTGACCAGGGAGTAAAGGTAAAAGGTAAAGGACCCCTGGATGGTTAAGTCCAGTCAAGGGCGACTATGGGGTTGCGAGGCTCATCTCGCTTCTGGCCGAGGGAGCCAGCAATTGTCCACAGACAGCTTTCCAGGTCACATGGCCAGCATGACTAAACCACTCCTGGTGCAACGGAACACTGTGACGGAAACCAGAGAGCATGGAAACACCATTTACCTTCCTGCCACAGTGGTACCTATTTATCTACTTGCTTTCAATCTGCTAGGCTGGCAGGAGCTGGGACAGAGCAACGGGAGCTCACCCCGTCATGGGGATTCAAACCACCGACCTTCTGATCAGCAAGCCCAAGAGGCTCATTGGTTTAAAGCACAGTGCCACCTGTGTCCCAACACCCATGAGGCTGATTAGAACTACTTTGCTTAATGATGCCCCTATAACTAAAATCCATCTCGCGTTAAGCATCAACCTTTAAGCAATAGCAACATTTCCTGGTATGGGAAAGTACATGTATGAATTCCTGTTTCTAAGTGTCACTGATGTAGTGAGTGGGTTAACCCAGTGTAAGAAGTGATCCTTGCTGTTGTCAGTTCATCTGCCTCTTCCATCTGTTTGACTTTCTTCTTCCTGTGCTCCCCACACATTTCTCCTGACTCCTGCCCCACCCTCACCCCCGTGCTCCCTTGGCATGCTGTCTGGCTGTCTTATCCAATCATCACTCACTCTTAAAGGATTTTCTTAATGAACCTTCTGGCTTCTCTGTCACCACATCTCTCCCCTAATGTAGCGAGGCGCGTTTGCAAATATCATTTCTGTGCCGTCCTATGTCCCTGACAGGGCTAAGTGAGATGTGGCTGGTCAGAGGGCAACTTTAAAAGGGACTCAAGATGGGGCCATTGCCATCAATAGATCCTCGGTTTTTTGGCAAGCTTTACTGGCACACATCAAAATGTGATGAATAACAACGAGGACATTAAATGCTAGGAAGCAGTAGTAGCATAGTATATTGCTTAAGTACATGAGTTATGTGATGGGCAAGGGCACAGACATTGTTGCCAACATTGTTGGCTTGTGTGAAGGACCTGTGTGGAGGTTTACTGGGTGTCTTACGTTTGTGTGGCTGAACTATGTGTCGAGCTATGAGAACTGCAGCTTGGAACACCTTCCTAACATTGAAGGACTCTCAGGCTCTGTACTGGCCCTGCCCATACAGACTGCCCACTGGGTCCTCCAGGATGGTAAATGTTTGCCTGGGCCAGGACCAGGACTAAGCAAAAATGACTTCATGACTCTGGTGTATTTTCGTGCAATCCCTCAGTTATGGTTACCCCTAATGTTCTTATTGATCTTATTTGCTAGTTGCTTTATATATTTTTTAAAAGGTCTCAAAACAAGTTAACAAGGCAAAATACGAACACATAAAAATAATGAGAAAGGGTAAAGCAATGCACAAGACAAAGTTCTACTCCAAGTAGACTCATTGAAATTAATGGACCTAAGTTAATCGTGCCCCTTAATTTCAATGGTTCTAACCCTAGTAGAGTTGGGTACAAATATAAAATGATTGTCCAACAGCACACTAAGAAGAAAAAGCCTGCCTCTCCTAATACCTAATGCCCCTGAAGTTGCAGGTGAAAGTTTTCTTCACATTTGAGAGCAGCTTCTGGGGTGGGGGGCAAAACCTCTTGAAGATTTAGAGGAAGAGGATCTTTGCTGGGTTGTGATATTGTTGTGAAAGGTAGTTCTTACAGATAATACTACAAGGTGGTCAGATGGATTCCTCTGTGTCTGCCTCTCCCCCCCCCCCAAAAAAAAACAACCCCAACCCATTAAAAGTGAAGCTGCAGTTCAGCTGAGCGCATAGGCAGTGTAGCTGCCATGTGCTTTAAAAATGGATACTCCAAGCATCATTTCTCAGAGGCATTAATTTCCCAGGGGCATTAGCAGTGCCATTTTAAAAGCATGCAGTAACTACACTGAACATAGCTTCAATTTCTGGGAGAGAAGCAGAGGAGGGGAACTCTTAAACCATCTCTAAATATTGTTTGAAGCTACTATTACACACCCACCTGAAAGTCTATGAACTTGTTTCCCTGAATATCCCCAATATTTTCACCACCATTCCCCTTTTCAGGAATAAAAACCTACCCTCTGTTATGACTTCCAGACACCACCATGGCTTGGCTTCAATACTAAGAGACTGGGCCTAGCTTCTCAATTTCCTCTTTGTACAACAGACTCCATCTTGGTGTGCACAAGTAGCTGGTGACTAAAAGCTGTTGCTTTAATACATTCTCATCTAGTAGCTGTAATGTTTGCACAAAGCACACTTTGCCCCAAAGGTGACTTCTTCTAGAGGAAAACCACCAAAAGACATCAATCTAGGCATGGTCATCTAGGCTTCTGAGATGCAAAGCTTTCTCAGACTGTTCTACAACTCACTTGATCAATAAACATGGGACAAAACTGTAAGCATGGCCTTCTCTACAATGTCAAGATTCTATGCATAACACTGTATTTAAGTTATTCCTTGGCACAAGCAAAATGAGAGCTTCTTTCTATACCACAAGGACAGGCTATTCTGCTACCTTCCTGGTGAGGACACTAGTCTCCTTCAGAGCACTAATCCTGTTCTGAAATTATTGCCTCCTCTGCATGGAATCCCAAGTCCCCATTAGACACTTCTTTGCTCTTGTGGAGCATTTTATGGTGTTTTGGTAATGTCCAATTTCCATCCCTGTCTTTTACTCATTTTTAAAGCAATTGCATTATGAAATACCATTAAATCCTGCTTAGAGGAGGTCATAATGACCTGGAGTCAGGAAGAAGAACCCATTACATCACTCTCTTAAACCGCCAAACATCATTTTCTGCTCCTCTGACTCTGAGGGCTTCAGCTCAGAAGCCCTAGCGGATCAACTGATAATGCAGAATGGGTTCCGTGAACTAAGACCTGTCAGCAAAGGCAGAACTAGCAACTGTAATGGAGCTGCAGCAGCTGCTGAAACAACATTTGAGCTCTGCTCCTATAGAGTCTCCAGCCTTAGCCCTGCATGGAGCTGTCCAGAGTACTACTTCCTTGCCTTTGCTTCGCTTGCCACACCACATCTGAGGATATCATTTGAAGTCTTTTTTCTTTCCCAAGCTGTTGGGCATTGTTTGTGCCCTCTGAATGCTGCTGAACCTCAACTCTCATCATCCCTGTACTGGCTGGAGTTGATAAGAGTTTAAGTCCAACATCTGGAGAGCCACAGGTTTCTTTTGTCCTCACGCTATGGATGAATCTATGACTCTTTTGCTATTAATTTTGTGACTGCTGTCTGCTCTAAAATTGGTTGCTTCTGTTTTATATTATTTTGTGCTGGCATTTTATTGAAATCGTGGATTTAATTTGCTTTAATTGTTCATTACCCAGAAAATCCTTGTTGTGGGGATGACAAATGTACAAAAATGTTTAAATGGTTCTGATGTGGCTTGGCGTTCCTGTGAAGGATGAGTACCACTTCCTGGAGCATGGGGGTGGTCTACCCAGTGCTAACCCAAATCAGAGGAGTACCCATTGATGTTAGTGGACATGACTAACTAAGGTTCATTAATTTCACTAGGTTGGCTCTTAGTGGAACTCAGTTGGATAGAGCCCCAAGTAATGTTTCCCGTGACCTCTTCTCAATATTTCTCCCATTATATCTCCAAATGAAAACAACTAAATGTTGCACTCTAGTCAAATCCGCATCTGTAACACCTCTGACTCAGATGCGGAGCTAATCTCTTCAGGTGCTTTCTAATCTCATGTCCAATCTGGTATGGCAAAGGAGCATAAAACATCACCCTGTTGTATTCCAGTGCCATAATTCATTTATTCATGTTAGCTGTCAAGATATTTGCTTATTGGCCCCCAGTGCTGGAGGAAAGACATGACAGCAAAGATTAGGATAAGTTAATACTACAACTTTATTGAATGCAAGGATTTGTGATGGGTTTGACAGTCATATTTATTAATATCCTGTACAGGCCACTATGTCTTCTTAAGTAAGGCATAGAAGGTTGCATCACTTGCTTTCTCTGGGGAACCACAATATGAATCAGAACTTTGAGACATTAATGAGTACTACTCCCCACTTCTTCCAGCCTACACCACCCCATGCCAGTAGGCCAGGGAGAGCCAACATGGTGCCCTTGAGGTGTTCTTGAGTATAGCTCTCATGATTCCTGACCATCAGCCATGCTGGTTATAGCTGATGGGAGCTTCATGATAACAACCTCTGGGGGCTACCACTTCAATACATTTTGAGTCAATGAGGCAACTAGTTCAAGAGGGTTCCCAAGCTCTTCCCCTCCAAGCTGACATGTTCTGAATGTCCCCTTTCCACAAGCTGACATGTCTCTCCAGCATGGTGATGTCTGGGAGTGCTTAAACATCAATGGAGGGTCTTAGCTTCTTTTAACCAGTCCTCTTACCAGTGTACCAGTCATGCAGGATGCATTGTAGATCCACTTGAAACTCTACCCCAGGGGTCAGCAAACTTTTTCAGCAGGGAGCCGGTCCACTGTCCCTCAGACCTTGGGGGAGGGGGCGGACTATATTTTGAAGGGGGGAAAAATGAATGAATTGCTATGCCCCACAAATCACCCAGAGATGCATTTTAAATAAAAGCACACATTCCATTCATGTAAAAACATGCTGATTCCCGGACCGTCCATGGGCCAGATTTAGAAGGCGATTGGGCCGGATCCAGCCCCTGGGCCTTAGTTTGCCTTCCCATGCTCTACCCTTTTGGTGTGTTTCTTTGCAGAAGAGAAGACTAAAGGAGGGAGCATTGTAGCTAATACCTGAAGGCCACCTCTGACTCTGTGACCCCAACAATTATTCGCCCAGAACACCAGGTACATCCTGGTTCTATTTAAGAATGTAAGAGGAGCCTGCTGGGCTGTTGGAGAGGGATTTCCAGCCGGTGGCAGAGGACAGAGTGACTCCAGGAGACATAGGTGCAAAAACCCAAACTAAAACGAAGACTTTATTACTAAGCAAATAAACACAAACTCTGGTGGATGTTATTCCTGCAGGCAAGCAACAAAACTCAGCTTTTTTCCTTTATAGCAACGGTCACCTGCAGCCAATTAATCCCAGAAACTTCTTAAAGGTATACACACATGTTTCTGTGCCGAATGTCCTCTAACACCCCCTCTCATTCAAACAGAAACTATAGTATTTTAAACAGAACAGAACATATTTACATATCACACACAGCAACTCCCAACTTTGCTACCAGTCGTGCATGTTTTTCAAAGGTTAACGCTTTTGTAAATACATCCGCCACATTTTGTGCACTTTCACAATACTTCAGCATTATCTGGTTCTGTTTTACATTTTCAGCTACATTTTGATATTTCATTTCTAAATGCTTTGATTTGTTTCTAAACAGGTCAGACCCAGACAAAGTTATTACGGCTTGATTATCTTCCATAATTTGAACGGGATAATCACACTGTACGTTTATATCCTTGAGGATCTGAACATGATGTGGCCACGATACTTTGTTTTTTGGATTTCCAACCTATCAAAGAATCCCCAAATTGAAATACCATTCCAGAAATTGATTTTTTATCAGGCAGGTTGGCCCAATCGCTGTCAACGTAACACTGCAATTTTGTGGACCCTGAAGATGGTAATCTTAAACAATAATCAAGTGTTTGCTTTAGATACCGGAAAATACGTTTTAAACCTTTCCAGGCGTTTTCTGTAGGACAGCTTACTAGTCTGCTTAGTATTCCAACTGCATAACTCAAATCTGGTCTGCTCCACAATGAAATGTATAATAAACTTCCAATTATTGAATGGTACATTTCAGGATTTACAGGTTCTGTGCATTCTCCTTCATTTTTGAAAAAACCTATTTCCATTGGGGTTTTTACTCCCTTGCAGTTTTGCATATTGTTTCTTTCAAGTAATTCCATTATTTTGTCTTTTTGACTCAACAAAAAACTTCCATCGTTTGTTCTTTGAATTTCTAAACCGAGATAATTTTTTACTGGACCCAAATCTCTTACTTTAAATTCCTTTCTTAGTTGTTCTGCAAATTTTTTCACTTGCTTGTCACTTTTTGTAGAGTAAAGCAAATCATCAACATAACACAAACACAATTCTTGTTTATCACCCTTTCCTTTAGTGTACAAGCAGTTATCAGCTAAGCTTCTTTTAAAACCAAGATTTTTTAAAGCATTATCAAGACACTCGTTCCAATTTCTAGCTGACTGTTTGAGCCCATAAATTGCTTTGTTCAGCCTATATACAGAATTCTGTTCTCCTGCCTCAAAACCTGGCGCTTGATTCATAAAAATTTCTTCTTGCAGATTTGCGTTAAGATAAGCTGTTTCAATATCAAAATGGTTTACTTTAAACCCACGTTGTGCTGCAAGAGCTAGCAATAAGCGTACACTTTCACTCCTTGCAGTAGGAGAAAAAGTTTCATCAAAGCTTTCACCTTTTCTTTGAGTAAAGCCTTGTGCTACCAGCCTGGCTTTGTACTTAACATCACCATCTGCCAAGTGTTTTATTTTATACACCCATCTACAGCCCACTGCTTTTTTCCCTTCTGGCAATGGCTCAATGGTAAAGACATTGTGTTCTGCTAAAGATTTCATTTCTGCTTTCATTGCATTTTTCCACCTTACTATTTCCTGGTGTGGTAACTTTAAAACTTCCTCATAATCACGAGGTTCCTTTTTCACATCAACAGTTTTAGCTTCTTGTATAGTAAACCTTTCTGGAGGTACCCCCTTATTGCTTCTTTGTGACCTTCTAACTTGAACACTCTCCCCCTCTGAACTATCTTCCCCTTCTGATTTATCCTGCTCAGGAGAAATTGGTTCAGCTTTAGGAGATTGTGTACTGGGATCCTCATCCCCTGAATCCTCATCACTGTCACTTTCAGAACTTTCTTTAATTTGTGGCTTTTCTTCCTCAGATTTCACAAATTTATCTGTATCATCAGAAGATAACACAACTTCTGAATTTCCATGTAAACGAACCCAACCATCTTGCTCACAAAACTCTGCATGTCTTGATATTACAACTCTGCCACGCCCTAGTGCAAAACGATACCCCTTTGACCAAGTTTGATAGCCAACAAACCTAAGTTTCTTTGCCTTGGGCTCTCCTTTCCTTCTCTGTCCTTTTGGGATGTGAACCCAAGCCCAGCAACCAAAAGTTTTAACATGGTCCAAAAAGGGGTTTTTTCCATAAAGCAAAAAATGAGGGGTGTTGTTTATGGTAGAATGAAACAATCTGTTCTGTATGTAGTTAGCACACAGAATTCCTTCTCCCCAATACTTCCTGGATAGGCCAGAATCACATAGCATTGAATCTAGCATTGTTTGTAAAGATCTTATCTTGCGTTCTGCAACTGAATTTTCTTCAGGCGAAAAAGGACACGATTTACGGTGACTAATACCACGCTTTTTCAACCAAACTTGGAGGGCTTCAGACATGAACTCGCCTCCACGGTCACTTTGCAACTGGGTAACTTTGTAGGGAAACTGTCTTTCTATATAGTTGATCCAATTCTTAATCAGTTGAGCAGTTTCACTTTTGTGTTTTAACAAATATACCCAAGTATACCGGCTATAATCATCCACAAGAACCAAAAAAAACTTTGCTCCTCCTTCAGACTCTGCAAATGGCCCACAAAGGTCTGAATGTACTAAAGCAAATGGCCTCTTGCTAATTCTAGTACTTTCAGGATAAGACCCTCGCTTACTTTTAGACTCCTTGCAGGTATTGCAGTCTAGAAAAACTGAACATTTTTTCATTTTAATTCCCTTGCTTAATTCTGGCATTTTTGCAATACTGCGGAAATTGGCATGCCCCAAACGACGATGCCACAGATGCTGGCACTCATCATGCAAGGCTCTATTACAGGCTTTAACACATGCCCCAGACTCACTTACTAGCTGGTCTTTCAAAACAAACAAACCATTTTGTAGTGACGCTGTAACCACTTTTCCAGCTTTCTCTATTCTACAGCCTGAACCAGAAAAGGTTACTTTAAATCCCTGCTTAACAAGACTTGTAACTGAAAGCAAATTATTTTCTAAACTTGGTACACATAAAACATTGGTAAACTTGGTACTTAAACAGTTGATATTCACACTACCCTTTCCAGCTGACTCATGCACTGTTCCATCAGCTAGTACTACATTTACAGATTTACAAGGCTGCTTTTCTACAAGGGTTTGTGCAGACTTAACAAAAATGTTTGTCGCTGCTGAGTCTAAAATCCAGTCTTGTCCAACATCGTGACTGGTGCCTCGAACTGCTGCAGAAACATACTGGACTTGACTCTTCCTGTCTCCTCGCTTCCCAGCAAACGCAGGCCGCCCTTGTCTTGTATTTTCTCCCACAGACACAGTGCACTGTCGTACTAAATGCTTGGTTGACCCACAACGATAGCATCTTCTAACTGTGAACGCTGCTTCCTCTCTGTGGTCTACAACCTCTTTAGGATGCCGCTCCTCATCAGTTGCATATCTTTTACTGGACTGCCTCCCATTTCTGGAGTTACGGTGAGGGGTTGTGGCCTTCCTCTCATGGCGTCTTTCCTCCTCATCAAGCAAACGCCCAGTTAAGAAATGCATTGTTAATTGGCTTTCTGGGATTGCTTCTAGAGTCATCACTAAATTGTCCCATGACTCAGGAAGTGAAGACAGCACAATGTAAACCTTTCTCTGTTCAGAAAAATGTTCCCCAAGTTCATTTAACTGTGAAAACAAATCACGCATTCTTTGAAGGTGTGTTGAAACACATTCACCCTCACTTAGTCTGGCTCGGTACAGAGCTCTCATTAGAGTAATTTTGCTGCCAGCAGTGTCTCTAATATGTATTGCTCTCAGTGCTTGCCAAATCTCACTTGCTGTTTCAAGGTCTCGCACATGAGATAACTGAGACTTCTCTAAACTCAAAATTAAATTGGCATAGGCTTTGTCCTCCAGCCTTTGGTCTGCTTCATCTACTTCTTCATCCTCCTCTTTTACAGGAGGGTTAACAATAACAGTCCAACATTGTTCTTTCTTTAAAAACGCCTGCATCTGTAAACTCCATGACATATAATTGGACTCTCCCAGTTTCTCTACTGGAAAATAGGAAGCTCCCCCTTGAGCTCCAGCTCCAAGTCCAGCCATGGCGCCACCCAGCTTTCAGCTTTCCACTCAGTTCTTACTCACATGTGGCTTGAAGAAATGTTCGGCTCCTGGTCCCAAACAGACACTCCCTGCCGATGCCTTCACACAGCCAGCTGCTTGAGAAACGCTGAGTTGCTTCCAGTCTCTGGGTTCTTTTCACGCTCTGTCTCTGCCCACTCAGGACTGGGGACTGGGCCCATAACCTGTTGGAGGGGGATTTCCAGCCGGTGGCAGAGGACAGAGTGACTCCAGGAGACATAGGTGCAAAAACCCAAACTAAAACGAAGACTTTATTACTAAGCAAATAAACACAAACTCTGGTGGATGTTATTCCTGCAGGCAAGCAACAAAACTCAGCTTTTTTCCTTTATAGCAACGGTCACCTGCAGCCAATTAATCCCAGAAACTTCTTAAAGGTATACACACATGTTTCTGTGCCGAATGTCCTCTAACATGGGCCAGGTCGATTGCCCATCAAGACTAACATCCTGCTCTCACAGTAAAGCCCCCAAGCAGAAGTTGCACTTGCAGTTTCCAGCAACTGGTATTCAGAAACATACAGCCTTCTGGACCAGGTTTATGCCGAGCTTGCAAAATAGCACCACATCAGGGACTATCTGCCATACACAGAGGTCATTGCTGTTGTTAAATTTATTACCCATTCTTCACTAGCAGGTCCCAGGGTAGGTTACAATGATTTAAAAAGAAGTATTAAAAACAGTTAAAACAAATTACAGTCACAGGAATAGGGTGGGCCCTGACAAGAAACATGTCATATACCAGGTAAAGAGCTGATAATAACAGAATCATAGAAATTGCAGAGTTGCAGGGGCTTGGATTAGATGATCCTTGAGGTCCCTACCCACGCTTCAATTCTATGAATCTATCATCAACAACCAACTGATAGCTGTTTTCTGATCCATGCAGAAGCCCAGGACTGACAAATTAGCTCAGTTCATTTCAAAATGCAGACCAATACAATATCTCCTTCATTCCTAGACTGATCTCCATGGGGAATGTGGAAGCACCCCTAGAGGTCACCTGTGCATCAGGCCCTGTCACCCTTTTCAGCTCCCAGGGTCCTTTCCCATTACATAAATAAATGCTATGTTAGAAACTTGCTTCACACACCCTCTTTTTCTTTATTATAGCGGTGATACATGATGTGGATGGCAAGGAGAGATTTCATTATGCAGTGCTAGTCCCACTTGCCACCGTGCTCCCATAAGTAATAAGTTTCCTTCCACAACCTACATCCTTCTCGGAGATGACAGGGGAAACTGTCGCAGTGAGTTACAGCGCCACAAGTCGAGACAGAGAGATGACAGATTGGGCTAATGCAGTCCCTACTAACAGCTCGGGAGCTGTCAGGATGCGATCTGCAGGGCTTTAACGTAGATTGCTGTTGCTCTGGATCTGCTTGTAGATGACAGCTAATAGAGGATAGCTCTAGGGCCTTTCGTGTGTGCGCGTTTGTTTGTTTGTTTGATTGTTGGTTATGTAAAGGGAGAAAGTCTTTCTCCTGGAGGGGGACTTTGCGTTTAATGAACATTAGCTTCCTTCACTCTCTAGTCATTCACTCCCCCTTTCTTCTTGCTGAGCAGAGCTTGCCCATAGTTCAGAGAACACAACAGAAAGCCATGTACTCTATAGGTTCCATATGGCTTCCAAATCTGCTAACCACCTTGAGAAAGTTTATCAGCTGAAATTCTGGACAGGGTGGAATGAACATAACAAACAAAAATAGTGAGTGGTTCAGTGATTAAGGATAACTGATCTTCCCCTGCTATAAGCCAGATAGAAAAGCAACTGGGAACTGGTATTGTGGGAGATGCTTGGGTTGTGGGCTAAGGCTACATAATGGAATAGCCAAAAGTGGTAGTGTGCAATAGTCTCATCTCTGATGGATTCCAACTCCCACCAGCCCATTAGTGATCAGGGATTATGAAGGTTGTTTCTCCAGCAACATCAGGAAAGTCACAGTTTCCCTGACCCTGTTGCAGTTGCATCCTACATTGTAGATCATGCTTAGAATGGGGCGGTGGCTGGAGTAGAGCCAGTGTCCTTCTTTCCTCAATGTCCATCCTCCCCACTTAATGGTAGTGGACTGCAACACTGATGCATATTCTATGTCCTGTAACCACCTCTAGATTCAGAGAAGCATGAAAGAGAGGAAGGCAATCGAGGGAGGGGGGGGGCAGTCAATCTCTGGCAGCAGCAGTGGAAGAGCCCAGATGGCTCATTGTGATTAATCTGAACTGCACTTTTCATCTATCTATCATCGAGCCATTAACCCATGTATTGTAGGGATTAATTGATTAATGCTTTCAAGAGCTAGAAATAAGCAGTTGCATGCTGACGGCAGAGGGGAAAAGCACAAACAAAACATCACTAATTGCGAGTCCCTAACTGTTTTCAAATGAAAGCAGGCAAGACATAAGACTCCTTTTTGTAATTGCTCCAAATGTCAGGAGACGTGATTGAATAAAATCCATGAGTTTGCAGAGTTTATGCTGTGCGGTCGTTGGGAGAGACCCACGCTTAGTTGTAGGCTACATGTTCTGCTTGCAGAAAATCCCAGATTCAATCGACAGAGTGTTCTGCTAAAGAAGGACTGAGAGCCACTAGAGAAATAGCCTGACATAGTATAAGGCAGCTTCCATCTTAAAGCCAAGAAAAGATATCAGAAGAACCACATTGGGATTTCCCATATTGCGTCTGGTGCTTCATTATATACACTGAAAACACAGCTCTTTATTCTTGCCTGTGACACCTGTTGTTGTTGTTGTTCCCAAGGTCCCATGGGGCACCACAACATCAAAACACAATATTTAAAACAACTTATAATCACAAAAATAAGGGTCCTAGAAATAATCACATCAAGTATCAAAAGCCAGGGTAAGGAGTTGCGTCTTCAGGATTTGCCAGAAGCTGTACAATGAAAATACACACATCTGCGTGGGGAGGGAGTTCCACGACTTAGGGTCTGCCACAGAGAATGCTTTCAACCAGGCTACTACCCCCTGAGCCTCTGAGGGCAGAGAAACTACTAAGATATTAGGACCCATCTTATATTATATTACATATTAGAACCCACCCTATTCTTTTGATTGCACATTGTTTCAACTGCTTTTAATAGGGTTGTCAGATATTCAGCCTCTGGGAGGCAAGTGGAGGGATTGACTCTCCAAGTGGGCTACAATATCTTTAATAATAATAGGCTGGCATACGCCTGCCTTGGGAGCCAATGAAGGAGTGTGTCTTTGGGGGTGAGGTCAAGTTGTTGGACAGTTACAGCTCCTGCTGTGGCTATAGAGACTGATGCGGGAGAGACATGTTTTGTTGCAGCCGGGGCACATGAAAGCGTCTGGTTGTGCTGTTGCAGATGCACCAGGGTGTTTCTTCTCTCTGCGCTCCTCCCAGCAGTCATTCCTCCTACAGTCACTGCTATGGATACACAACTTGACTGCCTTCTCCAGGCACTGTGGTCGTCTGCAAGGGATTCCCACATGGGGGGGGGGTTGCTGTTGCCAACCTTAATGTCACGTTTGGAGACATCTTTGTAACACATAGTAAGTCTGCCCACTGGCCTAGTGCCAGAAACCAGCTCCCTGTACAGTATGTCCTTGAGGATCATGCCATCTTCCATTCTGTGGACATAACCAAGCCAGTGTAGTCATCACTGAGACAGGAGTGCAAACATGTTGGGAATGTGAACTTGGGAGAGCACATCTTTGTTTGGAATGCTGTCCTGCCATGTGATACCTGAATCTTCCTGATGAAGCACATGTGGAAGGCATTGAGGAGTCACTCCTGATGGTTGTAGTAATAATAATAATCAAACCATGGGTAGGCAAACTAAGGCCCGGGGGCCAGATCCGGCCCAATCACCTTCTCAATCCGGCCCGCGGACGGTCCTGGAATCAGCGGGTTTTTACATGAGTAGAATGTGTCCATTTACTTAAAATGCATCTCTGGGTTATTTGTGGGGCATAGGAATTTGTTCATTCCCCCCCCCCAAAAAAATAGTCCGGTCCCCCACAAGGTCTGAGAGACAGTGGACTGGTCCCCTGCTGAAAAAGTTTGCTGACCCCTGAATTTAAACTATTAACAAGACTGGGCATGCAGCTTGCAAGTTTCAGCCCAGCAGGAGCTGGCTGCAACTATAGTGCAGGAATTTGGGGAGCGGGGGAGGGGGAATCTCCTCTCCTCTCCCAGACTGAGTTTGGTGGTACAGAACTGCTTTGCTCTAATCATGGACCAGCATCCATTTGTTGGCTCTTCCTTGCAGCTACCACCATATGCCACTGAAAAGGCCCTTCCCCAAAGCCCTGCAGGGGAAGGGCTAGATGACCCTCATGGCCCCTACCAAATTTACAATTCTATTATCCTTGGAGATGTGAGCCTAATATGTGGACAGAATTCAGAAAGGGGTAACATGAAAGACAGGAGTGTGTGCATGCTTAGCATATGAAGTTCTCCTCTCCTGCCTCATGGAAATACAGCTGGACAGATTTGAATCCCCTCAATAGGGTTGGAATTAATCTGCAATTTGCAACATTTTCTTTCTCTCTCTTTAGGTGACACCTTTCCAGGGCAGCAGCGCCCACCATCACTCTTCTTTATTTCATTGCCAGCCATCTCAGGGACATTTGTTAAGTTGACAAGCTCCTTTGCACACACAAAAAGGACAGTATTTTGCCAATCAGCTTTTCTCAGGAATAACCTCTGCTTTCAAAATGAAAGGTGTTTTTCTTTCCTCCTCTCTTTTCTCTCTCTAACGATTAGACCATACTATGTTTTTTTATGGAGGGGATGTGTGAGTGAAGGGGTAAAAGGGGAAAAAAGGAGAAGATGAGCGACCTTTAATTCTGTCCAGATAAAACAGTAGCACTAAATCACTTACAATAGGGGAGCAAAGGTTAAGATAAGGCCCTATTCTGTGGTTTTTTAAAAAGTATCTCAATAATTCCATTAGCAGGACGGAATGAAAAAGAGAGAAAAGCCCATGGCTGAGGAGCAAGATAGCACCAAATATATTTTCCTGGGAGTTTAACATAAATTTTGTCTCAATGGAATTAGAAAGAATATTCTGAACAAATGGGCTTGGTTTTTTGTTTCGTTTTTTTAAAGGAAAATACTCGAACAGTCAAAGCTTGAAGACTTACAACTTGCAGAAAAACCTCTTAAAAGGTTTGCCCATAAACTCTCTGTGGTTGACTCTGACACTTATCCCTTTGGCCTACCGCAAAGCTCTGGCACAGCTTCACTCCCCCCTCCCCTGTGGGGCTCCTTTTCGGTCAACTTTTCTGCTGAAAACAAAGGCATCAGAATGGGCAAATGTGAAGGGGGGAGAACTTGATTCTGTTTACATTTAAAGGCAAACCTCCCTAATTCACACTTTCTGAAACAAAGCACAAACTGGGACACAGCCATCTTTCAAAATGTGCACTTCTCTGAATTTTGAATTTCAGTTATCCATCCAAGTAATGTGTGCAAAAATGCACATACCAGTGTAAAGTGTGCATGAAAATGCATAGATGGTTGAAAATAACATATGCAGACCCTCCAAATGTCCCAGCGTGGTGTAGTAGTTAAGAGCGGTGGACTCGTAATCTGGTGAACCGAGTTCGCTTCCTCCACATGCAGCTGCTGAGTGACCTTGGGCTAGTCACACTTCTCTGAAGTCTCTCAGCCCCACTCACCTCACAGAGTTTGTTGTGGGGGAGGAAGGGAAAGGAGATTGTTAGCCGCTTTGAGACTTCTTAAGGGGAGTGAAAGGCGGGATATCAAGTCCAAATTCTTCTTCTTCTTCTTCTTCTTCTTCTTCTTCTTATTATTATTATTATTATTATTATTTTCTAAGGACATCCCTGATTTAGAGAAGCTGGCCTGGTTTCTGGATTTGATCCCAGAATGTCCCACTTTTCCTTATGATGTCCCTATTTTCATTGGAGAAATGTTGGAGGGTATGGGTTTATCTGACCCCCAGGCCATCTGTATAGGGAAGTTCTTTTTTTAAAAAAAAAGTTTAATGTTTTATTATGTTTTTGTATATGTTGGAAGCTGCCCAGAGTGGGTGGGGCAACCCAGTAAGATGTGTGGGGTTTAAATAGTAAAATTATCATTATAGAATGGGACGTCCCTATTTTCATTGGAGAAGGCATGCATATAAAAAGGTATTATATCAGCTCCAATTCCCAGAATTCCATGCGAAGAGGGATTGACTATTAAACCACTCTGGGAATTGTAACTCTGAGCAGCGAATAGGAATCTCCTAACAATTTTAAGCTTCCTTAACAAACTACAGCTCCCAGAATTTTTTTGATGGAAGCCAGGCTGTTTAAAGTAGTATAATCGTATTTTAAGTTTATGGTATGAATGTGGCCATGGTTAGGATTATGCTGTAAAAATTCTTTGTGACTGTCTGGGTTAAAGGAAGTCTCCCCCCTCAAAATGGAGCTAAGCCATTCTCTTTACCCTACTTTCCTAATACCCCAGACCATTCAGCTTCCATGTCCCCCATTGTTTTCTTGGCCTCCCCACTCCACCAGACTTAGCAGCTCTTCTTTTTCCTTTCAAATTCTGCCAACTCTGCAGGACCTTCCATAATTTAGTTCAAATTCTAGCCTGTCAGTAATCAATCATGACATGATTTGCAAATAATATCCTTTTTGCTAACTGCAGGTATCAGTGCCTCATTAGCTGCCCAAGGACACCATCTTTTGATGCTAATCCTGTCTTCCTTCCTTTCATTACTGGAAGTCATCATGAAGAATAGAGCACCATGTACACAGGGATAAGCATGGCCAACCACATTAGTGCTCGGGGATTAATGCAGCTGGCAATGCTCACCCCCTGAGCTAAAAACAAGTCCCCTCAATGGCTTCAAGCAGAGAGGAACCTCACACACAAGCTTTATGTCCATAATTGTACATTGAAATGGAAATGTGTTTGCATGTATACTGCTGAAAGCATGGCATGGAAAATTCCACTGAGCTAAACGAAAGCTCACTGGAGAATCTGACAGTTAATAGTTGACTGTTAATGTATCTCTGCTACTCTGTCACAAGGTGTTTAGCTTAGATCACTTGAGATATTCATTTGCAGGTCTCCATTTTGGGTGTCTTAGTAGTCTTTGTTCTGAAACACCCGAGAAGAAAGGCATGCCAATGATTCTTTCCAGGAAAATAGCAGAAAGGCTAATGGAGGCTGTTTGCAGGAGAGGCAAGGGATGCAGGTGGCGCTGTGGTCTAAACCACAGAGCCTAGGGCTTGCTGATCAGAAGGTCAGCAGTTTGAATCCCTGCGACGGGGTGAGCGCCTGTTGTTCAGTGCCAGCTCCTGCCCACTTAGCAGTTAAAAAGCATGTCAAGTGCAAGTAGATAAATAGGTACCGCTGCGGCGGGAAGGTAAACGGCATTTCCATGTGCTGCTCTGGTTTGCCAGAAGCGGCTTAGTCATGCTGACCACATGACCCAGAAGCTGTCCGTGGACAAACGCTGGCTCCCTCGGCCTATAGAGCGAGGTGAGCATGCAACCCCCAGTGTCATCCGCGACTGGACCTAACAGTCAGGGGTACCTTTACCTTTTTGCAGGAGAGGCAGAGCTTTGTTTTCAGCTCTGGATAAAGTTATTTCATATTTCTAAGATATTTTACCAGTGCTGGGACAAGTGCATTATCTTATGCAACTTTCTGGATGTAACATTATTGTTTTAAGTCTGCTTTTGAAGCAAGTTCTGTTATTAAAGCTTTTGAATCATATTTTTGTATGGGACAATTTTTATTTGAAGAAGAGTCAGTTTTTATTCAATGTATTGCTTTCAAATGTGCAATATTAATAGCCACAATACATAGGACATCTGACTGAGACTGAAGAGTCACTGCCAGGAACTGTCATTAGTACTGATAGGACCAATAGTCTAGCTCGAGATAAGGCAGGTGAGACAGGTGTCTCCAAAGACGGTTTCATGGTGCAGAGCACAGGTAGATCCACCACATCCCCTTTGCTCATTCAAGGCCTTCTGGAGCCAGAAAAAGAAAATGGATGTGGCAGTGAAAAGGAAAAGCAGGAGAGAGAGAAATAATCTCCTTCTCTTGGCCCTGACCTTGCTCTCTCCCTGTGTCAAACACAATAAATTGTGCATGTCCTCACTTGTTTTTACTGCTTGTTGAGCTCAGTGACTAATTATGAATGTGTTTGTTTATGGGACATGAATGATGAATGGTACAGCTAATGTTTCACTCTAGTTCATACTGATGGATTGATTGTTTATGTGGTTTGCAGATGTAAATGTATGCCTTCCCCTGAGGGTTATTCTTAATTTGACTTTTATTTAAATTTATTCACTTTGAAATGATAGATGGATAGGCAGATAGATAGGCAGGCAGATGTATCTCAGCCATACCCCCTAAATGCAGCAGGTTGAATCTGAAGAACCCAGAGCAGTAGGAAAACAGCACATTTGTGAAACAGCTCATGCAAGAATTTGTGCAGACTTTCTTGCATCATGGTACAGAGATCATGGATAGAGAGACCCCCCCCCACTAGCTCATCAAATTCATAGAGGATAGCTATAGCAATGGCTGTCATGGTGATGAACCTGTACCTGTTCTTTGCGCAAATAAAGAGTTAGAATATTGGTCCATCTGGTTCAGTATTATCTATGCTGGGGTAGCCGAGGTACTGTTGGACTACAGTTCCCATCATCCCTGGCCATGCTGGCTGGGGCTGATGGACATTGTAGTCCAAATATCTGGTGGGTGCCACATTGACTACCTCCAGTGTATGCTGCCTAGCAGTGATTCTCCAAAGATTCAGACACAAGTCTTTTCTAACTGACTGGGAGATGCCAGGGATCTAACACTGAGTTGCAGCATGTTCACAGCAGATGAAAACAAAGAGGTTCTGTGAGTTTGTTTGCAAGACTAACTCTCACGCTTTCAGCATGCAGGAAAAATCTCACCATCAACCTCCAGAGCAATAACTAATGTGCAGATTAATTTGTATTTAAACTTCTCCTTGCATTGCCAAGGCAGTTTCCTTCTTCAAGCACAAGAGACCGGGAACTGCAGAAAGATAATAATAAACTATCATCTTTATTTTGCTTAATATTGCATTGGTTTTTAGATCCTCTAAGCGAGGACCCACCTATGTGGATTGAATTACGACAGCTCAGCCTGGCAGAAATATATTGTCAGTGCTCCATTATTCATTAATCGTAGTTTTTCCTGTCAGGATCAACATGCACATCTTGGCTTGTGACTGCAATGCATAAAGGCTTTAGAGAGCAAGGAAATGTGGGTGTGTGGAGATGGGGGTGAGTTGCTTTTTAATTGCTCAGGGATATTAAAGGCAGCTTTTAAGGTGTCACTAATGGCTCCTGAAGGGTGTGTGTGTGTGTGTGTGTGTGTACAAGATTGCCAAGTGCTGCTGCAAACAACCGATCTCCACCTTCTGTGTCATACAGATACATATATAAATTAGTGATGAATGTTGTTAATTCATTAATCAACACTGCTCTCCAATTTCATGCTCACAGTCTTAAATTAAACATTGAGGAGAAGGTGTAAAGAGGCTGCCAGCCAGGTCTCCTTGGGGTTGCCACCTGTTTCCTGAGCATAACAAAATGTTGCAGAAATATAGAGTGATGGGAACTCTAGTCCCTGCTGCTGCTGCTGCAGGAATCCCGCCATTACAACATCCCTGACAGGCGGCTATCAAGTCTCTGCTTAATAGAAACCAACATTAACTCAATATGCAGAGCTTTGCAGAAAACCAAGAAGAGACTAAAGAAATTCTTTCCAGTAGCACCTTAGAGACCAACTAAGTTTGTTGTTGGTTGGTCTCTAAGGTGCTACTGGAAAGATTTTTTTTTTTCCTTTTTACTACAGCAGACCAACACGGCTACCTACCTGTAACAAGAAAAGACTGTTTTCCTTTGTTGCATACCCTTGCCAGGAAAAGCTTCACCAGTTGGATTTCTGTTTATCATCCAGCCGTTCACAGCAAGTATCTGCCAGGGGCGGGGTGGTGGTACTGCAACCCTCTGAAGCTACATTTTAGTGAATCCTACCATTGCTCCACCAGGCTCTGCACTGTATATTCTTGGTGGTGGTGTCTTTCCAGGACCTTGGACAGTTCCCTGCTCTGTGATCCTCTGTGACTGTAGACACCAGGAACTGAATTTGGAACCTTCTAAATCAGCCTTTCTCAATCTGTGGGTCCCCAGATGTTGTTGAACTACAACTCCCATCACCCCTAGCTAGCAAGGCCCGAGCTCAGGGATGATGGGAGTTGTAGTCCAACAACATCTGGGGACCCACAGGTTAAGAACCGCTGTATCTAAATAAAAAGCATGAGCTCTTTTGCTCAGCTGTGGCCTCTTTCCAAAATAAAACCACTTGTTCCCAAATTGTTGTGAGCTTGTAGCGAGCCCCTTCCAATTCCTGGATCCGCCAATGGTTAAGGATTCAAATGGTTGTAATAGCCAGACAACTCTCTTGATTATGGCCCTATAAGTATGGGCCATTAAGGGAGCAAAGGAAGTGGTTTTGTGCCAGATGACAAATGGGTGCCCTCCCTCCCTCAACTCACCAGTAGTTAGAAATACAAAGTATAGAGTTGAGAGTCGAGGTGTGTGAGAGATAGAAGCTGAAAGCAGGGCTGGAGCCATACCTGATCTCTGCTTGAATCCATGGCTATGAGAAGAGCAATGCTATGACCCCCTCCATTGTACGTAGGTTAAGATTGCATATATGTGTAAACCATATATCATAAAGACACCACAGTCTCTGCTGTCCCCCATTTCAAGGAAACTGAACCCTGGGTGAGTGCCTGGAACCCCAGGAATCTCACACCACTTGGAGAATAGTGTGGCGTGCAACAATACATACAAATGATTAATATACTTTCCTAGCAGACTGCTAGTTCCTGAGGCATTGCTCAGGAATTCTAAGGAAAAAATACTGAAATTTATAAACAGATACTTCAGTCTACTAGTTTCCTGCCAAATTTGGTTAAAATTAGTGCAATTTTGAAAGATTCAGGCCACCATCTTGATGCAAAATGGCATCCAAATGTGTACAAAAAACCCCAACCCTTCTTTTTGATCTAAGGACCATCATGCAAAATTTGGGTTACTCACAGGGGCAATACAAAAAGAAGACTCTGCCTAAACAGGCAGCCCTGTTTAGGGAAGTTTTTTATGTCTGATGTTTTACTGTGTTTTTAATATTCTGTTGGGAGCCACCCAGAGTGGCTGGGCAAACCCAGCCAGATGGGTGGGGTATAAATTATAGCCAGAATAGTCAGTGCTGAACTATCAGTCATCTAACTCAGGACAAGTAGCTTCAAATGTCAATAAAGTAGTTTTGAGGTGGGCAAAGTAATTTTAAATAGGTGGGGGACAGGATACAAGCATCATGGTCCTTCAGCAGCCTGCAGCCACCGCTGAGATTTACTGGAAACTTTAATACTCTTTTTATATTTAAAAGGTCTTGTTTTATTAAAGCTATAGATCTGGAACACAGACAGCAAAAGAGGAGAAGTAGCTTCTAATATTTTTGTGCTTGCCACAGAGCCTGAGAGTGAAGAACAAACGGCTCTCAGGTCACCTAAATTGACCAGTGTGCTGGGAATAAGAATGTGTCCACAGATTAATGTTTATGTCACTGAGTGCAACATTCATATTAGGGAACGAGCAGAAAATACTCAAAATTCTTTGAGATATTTTTTTTTTCCAAATTCCTCCTGAACTGTTGGAGAATTTCAGTCCTCCCCTGTGGAATATTCAGTGAAATAGCCACTCTCAGTTTTGCCATCCATGGATTTTGGGTATGACTGTAGATCTAGTTTTAAAATTGTTTAATACAATACATGCACACGAAAGCTCATACCAATAACAAAATTTGTTGGCCTCTAAGGTGCTACTGGAAGGATTTTTTTTTATTTTGTTTCGACTACGGCAGACCAACACGGCTACCTACCTGTAATTAATACAATTTAAATATTGTTGCAGGAAGCAATGGGCTTGGCCCCAACTTTTTCCAGCCACACTCAATTTGCTCATTGCTTCCTTCACCCACCAAAACAAACTACTACTTGATTTCATCCCATGTTAAATGAGCTCAAATTTCTCAGAAGAGTGTTTTCTGATCAAATTGGTTGGAGAATTTTACCGCCAGCACTGGTCCATGTGCCTGGCTTATAACCAAATTGCAGGGGGTGGGACTAAATGACCCTTGGGGTCTCTTCCAACTCTGCAGTTCTATTATCCTATTATCCTATGATATTCAGCAAAATACTCCCTTCACCTTTGCCATCCGCAAATAGGGATGGGAATGCAGATGTGCCAAGCCAGGGAGTCACCTGACTACTCCCACCCCTGAACTATTACCTGGTGTTCTATTGATTTGCTCTGCCTATGAGAAACCTGCAAGCAAGACCTGAGTGCAACTCTCTGCTTTTGTGATTCCCAGCAACTGGAATTCAGAAAAAAAACACTACCCATGACTGTGGTGGTAGAACATAGCCATCACGGCTAGTTGCCACTGATAGTCTTATCTGCCAGGAATTTATCTAAGCTTCTTTTATCTTTATTTTTATTTTTTATTTGATTTTGCAAGTTCATTCACAGAAATAATATTCTTGCAAATATTAGAATTTTACACAAGATTCTTCCGAACACTAGGACTTCCCTCCTGCCCTCCGTGGGTTCTCTAAGTAACTTTTTCAACTGCCTATTACAAGTCCATCTAGTTTACGGTCCTCCATTATATCCAAAGTCTATGTATCATTGCAAGAGTTCTTTTAAACCGGCCAAAGGGTTCAAGTGTTTACAGTGGTTTAGAGTTTACAGTGGTCTTTCAAATACAATCTATATTTGTCCCATTCTCTGTTAAAGTTTTGATCCTCCTGATTTCTGATTTTCCCAGTTAATTTTGCATAGTCCAATAATTTCATCTGCCAGTCCGCCCTAGTAGGTATCTTATCATCTTTCCAGCTCTGGGCTAGCAGCATCCTTGCAGCTGTTGTAGCATACATAAACAGTCTTTACAGTTCCTTTGGTATCTCTGCACCTACAAATCCTAACAAAAAGGCTTCTGGTTTTTTAAAAACAAATGTTATTTGAACTCCCCCCCCCCAACTCATTATATATCATTTCCCGGAATTCCTTTATCACTTGACAATTCCACCACATATGGTAAAAGGTGCCCTCATTCTCCTTACATTTCCAAATGTCTAAGCTACTTTTAAAGTTGCCCAGGACTTCAATTTCTCATTTTTCCAAACTTCAGTTTACACTATTTCCACATCTATTTGCAGTAATAAAAAAAAAAAATCCATATAGAAATGCATATGCATCCTATACAATTTCAAAGGGCAGGTTTGTTTCGGTCCAAGCAGTGTTTCAGGAAAGACAGATTTAGTAGGTTTGCATTAAAATGCAAACTAAACAAATTTCTCCCCTACCCCAAGCAATCTACGGATGTGTGTCAAACCCCTTAGGCTCCTGGGGAGAGTCACAGCAGCCCTAGGCAACCAGACAAACATTTCCCCACTCTATGGCATCCCAGTTCTGGGTAACTATCCCTCCAGTTGCTGTGGCCACTAGCCTCCCCTCTCAGCCAAGAGCTTTGGCAGGAGTTGTTTCTCAGTTGGTGGTGGTTGCTGCTAGCTGGTCCAAGGAGTCTCCCCTTCCAACCACAGAACATGGATTCTCCCCCCTCCTTTGTTCTCTGCTTTGGGATTTCTTCTGGGAAGCTGAAAAGATTAGTCTATTAATCCACCCAGAAACCATGTATGTTATACTCAGTGCTTTTTTCCCCTAAAAAAAATGTTTAGGGGTACTCTCATTTTCCTACTCGTATTGAAATACTGCCCCTCAGTAAGGCCAAACTTAGATTCACAAAATGATGTGAATACCCCTGTGTGCCCCCCCCCCGAAAAAAGGCACTGGTTATACTCATTCTGGATGTTCTACAGAGTGCGGTTTTGCTCCCTTAATGGATAGGAAGATGTTCCTTGACGGGCAGTGGTGGCCCCCTCTCCCCTGGCTTGTTTTTCAACTTAATAAGGTACAGACATAAATCACAGATCTGATACTAGAGCACATGGGCTGGAAGCATGCATTTTTTATAAAGAACATTTGCTATGATTTATAATGCACGGGGCTTTGAATTAGTCTAGCTTGAAAACGGAATCAAATCTTTCCATCAAATCTTTCCCCCCACTCTCTTTGCCTTATGAATGGTTGAGCAGGGTCATAATGGAATGCCAATCAGCCATTGCTTTCTTCTATAGGCAATTCTGGGGAGATCAGCTCGGAACATAGACACTGTGATTAACTGAAATGAACTGTAAAACTGTATTTTGTTTAAACTGTTTGCCTGATGCTCACTGCCAAGTCCTGCCTTGAGGTGCCGGGTTGCATTGTGCAGCCCCGTTGCAGCCTGTGAAGAGCTATCAGGCTATCAGTGGCTGCTAGTCATGATGGCTATGTTCTGCCTCCACAGTCGAAGGCAGTCATGCTTCTGATTATCAGTTGCTGGAAACCACAGGAGGGGAGAGTGCCCTTGTGCTCAGGTCCTGCTTGTGATACAGGAAGCTGTTTGTCTACTGTGAGAAGTTAAGTGTCCCTATATTCCAGGGACTGCAAGAAGATCAACCTATACATTCTTAATGAAATCAGCCCTGAGTGCTCACTGGAAGGACAGATCATGAAGCTGAGGCTCCAATGCTTTGGCCACCTCATGAGAAGAGAAGACTCCCTAAAAAAGACCCTGATGCTGGGAAAGTTTGAGGGCACAAGGAGAAGTGGATGATAGAGGATGAGATGGTTGGACAGTGTTCTCGAAGCTACTAACATGAGTTTGACCAAACTGCAGGAGGCAGTGGAAGACAGGAGTGCCTGGCATGCTCTGGTCCATAGGATCATGAAGAGTCAGACATGACTAAACGACTAAACAAATATTCCAGGGTCAGTCCTTGTCAGGCGACAGAGGAACAAACCCCACAGCAAGTTGCCAGGAATGAATAAGACATGGAAAAGTCCTTACCATCTGCTTTTATTCTGATGGTAACTGAGAGGCTTGAGAATGCAGCCTGTAGGTGTTGTCCCGAGTAAACCTCCATGCCTCCTTCTCTCCCACTTCCTCATTCACCCCCCTTATGGTTGCTGCTTAGGGCCATCTGCCTTTGACCCCTTTGCTCTCCTACTTTTAAGGCTCGCCGGGTTCTGGGAGATGGTGGGTCTGGAATGCTTTCTAGTGATAACATGTCAGCCAACTGCTCCTACTTTGCCTCCTCCTCTCCCATTATTTCCCAGCTTTCCCCCTCATCTTCCTCTGAGCTGTGACCCCTCCTCAAACCCCTATTGTAATTCTAAACTGTCTTCCTCTTCTCTGGAAGGGTCAGGCTGGGGAGGCGGTCTCCGCCATTCCTCCTCTGCCCTGTCCCTGACATTCCCAGAATTACAAAAGCCATCCCAGTTTCTGATTAGATCCCAGAATGCCCCTATTTCCCCCACCAGTTCCACTGCTGCTGAGCTCGGAGAGAAGGATGAGCCGGCACTTGCCCTGAACAGCGGTGGTGGCAGTATCAGCTGTGAGGTAGCATCCTGTTGCCCTGCCATGGCCTCTCCATAGCTGCTGCCACTGTCCTCCCTTGGGCAACTCATAGCAGCTGCTGGAGAGTGGGTGAGGAGAGGAGAGGTTGCCGTCGTAAAGGTCCAGCCTTGAGTGATGGACCAGCCCTGAGGTTCAGGCAGAGGGCAATACTGCCTGGGTGGGAAGAAAAGGGCAATGGAGCAGAGTGTCAGAAGTCTTGATTTTTTAAGTACTTGTGCATCAGCATCTGATCTTGCCCCTTTCTAAAAATTATTTATCAGTGTGTGTGTTTCTCTTTGTAAATCTACCAAAGAATAACATAAAATCAGGATCAAGGGCTTTTTTCTGGACAGTCGAGGGTGGGTGTGTGCTGTGTCCAGTTGGTGTACTGGTGGTGGAAAGGCTCTGGGGGGATGTGGGGTTGAGGAGGGTCATTTGTGGGGGAGTGAGAAATGTCCCAATTTCCTTCTGAGGAACGTTGGAGGGTGTGACACTGGGCTGGTCCAGTGTCTTCTTATATCCTTATGGTCTCTTCTTAAATCCTTATGGTCTTAACTGCTAGAAAGCAGGCTGAACGGGCACAATGGTCACCTAATTGTGATCTTCCCCACCACATTTCCATTTGAAATACAACAGTTGTTTCCAAATTTGCATCAATAACCTCTCTTCCCAGGGAGCTCTGGGAATTGTAGCTCTGTGAGGGGAACAGGGGTCTCCTTATTGTGCTCAGCAACCTTAATGAGCCACAGCTCCCATAATTCTTTGAGGGAAGCCATGACTGTTAAAGGTAGTGCTTTAAACGAATGGTGTAAATGTGGCCTGAGAGTTGCAGGCCCACTATGGTGTTGGCCTGATTCGATCAGTTGCATCTGTCAGTTTTGCTAGCAAACAGCATGAACTTGATTTTGTGCAGCAGGGTGAAGATTGCCTCTCATAAGGGTGCTCCTCGGAGAAACTACAGGAACCAGGATCCTGGACTGCTGGAGCTGCACCAAATGATTATGTGCTTTCACTAGCAGCATTCTGGGTTTTTAAATTTTTTATTTTTATTTTTTTTACAACCTGTGCTCAACAGCAGGCATCTAAAAAGGCAGCTTCTTAAGCTTTTATCACAGCGGGAGAATATCGACAACCAATGAACTATCCCTTTTCCCAGCAGCGAGAAATGGATCAGTATCAAAATTCCTTTTCCCCCTCTTCTCTTCCACTGAGCTTCTCACAGATTTCCATCCATGCTGAGTGCATCTCACCATAGAGAATAGAAGAATGATGTGGTTTGGGAGCACAAGAAAGTATGTCTGATGGGGCAGGGCAGCATATCAGGGCAGTTCAGTCATTGTTAAATAAGATCTTAAGCCGCCATCACTGTGTAAGTTGAGGAAAGCACCATAGTTCAGTGGCAGAGCATCTGCTTTGCATGTAGAAGGGCTGGGAGAGAGGCTCTCGATCTGAAACTCTGGAGAGCTGCTGTCAGTCACTATAGACAATTCTGAGCTAGTTGGATCAATGGCCTAACTCAGTTAAAGACAACTTCCTAAGCTCTTGTGTGCAGATACTGGCTTCTCCTAACACCTAGAGGCATCTTATCATGTTGTGCATATATGTAAGCACATGTTATGATCTCTGCCAAGTGGTGAAGAGATCATAGAACTATAGAGTTGGAAGGGAACTCATCCAGCCTCTGGATCAAGGTGTGATTTGCTACTTCAAAGTTGTTTACACAAAGCTCACCTCCTGGATGATCAACATAATGCAGTGTTTCCCAACCGGTGTTCCGCGGCACACTACTGTGCCGCGAGACGTTGCCTGGTGTGCCGTGGGAGGGAGGCGGGCGAGTCGCACGGCGCCTCGGCGTCGGGCGGCAGCGAGCCCAGGAAGCGGCCCAGCCGGCCGGGGTCGCCCGCCTGCAGCAGCGCCTCGCACCCGCACGAGACCTGCTCCGCCGAGAAGCGGGCGAGCGCGGAGGATCGGGCGCGGCGGAGGCCAGCCCTGCGCTTGGAGAGGACGCAGCAGCTGTCGCCAAACCCGATCCTCCTCCTCCTGCTCCGCCGCCGTCCTCTGGCTCTCGGCCGGGAGGAGCCTGCGGCGACGGGGCGGGCGCCGAAGTTGGCAGAAGTTGGCGCGCCTCCTCGGCAGCGCCTTCGTCCTCCTCCTCCTGCCTCTGCTCTCCTCCGGCGGCGGGGGTGCGCCGCCCTCCCCGGCCGGGGGGCTCGGCGGGGCCCGCGGGGAAGGAGGCCATGTTCGCAGCGCGCGGGATCGCGGCCCCCCTGCCCTAGCGCTGGGGGGGGCGAAAGTCTTTGCTCCCCCCTGCCTGCCTTCAAAAGCCCTCCCTTTGCTCCCCCCTGCCTGCCTTCAAAAGCGCTGCGTTTCTCCGCTCTCCCGGGAAGGCAGGCAGGGGGGAGCAAAGACTTTTGCCCCCCGCTGGCCTTCAGAAGAGGTCCAGGACCTCTTCTGAAGGCTGGCGGGGGGCGAAAGTCTTTGCTCCCCCCCTGCCTTCAAAAGCTGTCCGCCCAGGCTTCGCGGACCTCTCCGCAAGCAGCGGCAGCGCTGCCGCTGCTTGCGGAGAGATGCCGGCATGCTGAAGCCTGGGCGCGTCTTGCGAAGCGCCTCCAAAACGGAAAACCCTTTCGTCTAGCGGGTTTTCCGTCTTGCGAGGCATTCGTCTTGCGGGGTACCACTGTATTAACTTTCCTTTCCCCTCCCTTCGTCCTTCCTACTTTTACTCCTGGGCTCCTCCCCCCTTTGCGCAGCCACAAATCAATCTCTCTCTCTTTTTTCCCCTCTCTCTCTTCTTTGCTCAGACGCAAAAAAGCGCCGCTTTTTGGAAATCCGGACTGCTGTCCCCGCTGAAACGATACTTTAAAAAAGGAAGAACCCACTGGCTCTTATTTCTGTTTAAAGCAGTAGATCCCGAACTCTTTTGGCCCACTGCCCCCTTGGTTCCACATCCCCCAGTGTCCCCTATGCTTACTCTATAGAAAGCATTACAGGGGTTAACGCGGCTCGCTAAGGAAGATATTAATAGAATTCTGCATTTGGGGGGAGACCCTAACAGTCATCTACCATTACCTTCTATGCTGTTACTATTTTTTTATTTTTTTTTACATAAGTAAAAAGTGACCTTTCCCCATCTGGCATGGTGGTGTGCCTCGAGATTTTTTTCATGACACAAGTGTGCTTTTGCCCAAAAAAGGTTGGGAAACACTGACATAATGGATACTGATCAGGATCTTGACCTCATGGCATGCTGGAAGTCCTTCAGCTTTGCCCATCACCTACATCAAATAGGCCATGGATGCAATCAAGCCCAAAACAATGAGTGGATGCTGGCAGAACTTGTGGAAGGAATGTGTGCACAATTTCAAGGGATTTCCAAGCATTGCCACTGAGGTGAAGAACATTGTGCAGATGACCAGGCAAGTGGGTAGCGATGGCTTTGTTGACCTCATCTAGGAAGACATGGAAGAGCCGATTGAGGGCCAGCAGCTATTGTCTCTTGAAAAGAAGGGGGAATTGGACAATTCAAGTTCAGAATGCAAAGATGAGGATGGTGAGCATGAATCAGTAAGCTAGAACCTTCAGAATTTTTCTAAACTCTTCTAAGTCGTAAAGCATACAAATGATCTGATTTCAGAGTTCGACCCCACTGTGGAACGCAGCCTCGAGATCATCTTTGGGATTAAAGACACTCTGAAGGAAGTGTCAAGGAACAAGGAAATGTTTGATGAGCTCAAGAGACGCAACAGCAGCTGCCAATTACCATGTTCCCCCCACACAAAGAATCACCACCAGCAGCAGATTTACCCATACACCCCACCTCTGGATCTGAACCACAGCCAAGCACAGCTTATTCTGGCTACTGGTCAACCCCCCTATTTCCCATATCATCCACAGTAGCATCCAGCAAGAGAGAGAAGGACTAAGAGCCGCATGTGTCATTCATCAGAAAGTGCAGCGATTTTTTAAAAAAGTTTTTAAATGGTTATCTAGGGGTTATTCTGGCTCTACACGATTTTGCTTATACACACAATGGCCAAGAACATGTAAAATGTGAGTTACCTGCTCAGATTAATGCCGAGACAAGTCAGAATGGATGTGTAAAATTGATACGGCCTGGAAATAGACCAATGGGTCCATCCCTACTGAGAGCAGTCAGGAAAGCCGCATGGTGACCTTAGCGGCGAGTAGCACAGAACAGGCAGAATGCTGATGAGGCAGTTCCAGAGCGAGCAGGGCTGGCACAGAGCTATGATTGCTGCAGGAGCCTGCAGGAGCCCCAATTTTGCAAGTTGAGTGTTAATAATTGAAAACTATTGCCTACTGTTCTGTCTAAGGAACTCAAAAGAAACATTTCACCGACTTGACCTTTCCACGGCTCCAGTTTATAATATTAGTGAGATTTACAGGCAGGAAGGTAATGTACTACAATGACACATCAGAGGGTGCCTTCCACTTAGGAAGCTTTAGAGAGAACAGGATCTTCACCCTCTCTCTTGGGAAATTGACATGCAATCCAAAAGACTCCCCCCACCGCCCAACACACACGACAGGGGGCTCCCACATCTCTATCATTCTAAAAGAGTCAAGCACAAGGATGGAATGAAAAAGCAGCTCTCCACAAGCGTTACTCCTTGAAAAGCCTTATTTGGAAGCAGATTTTGGCAGCTCTTATAAAGGCTTCAACTAGTCTGAAAGTCATACTCTCTGACCTCTAATATGCCTGAATATTATGTTTGGAGGTGATGGTGGGGACAACTCTCTGTGTGTGCTCAAACAAACTCATGGTTTAATTATCAGCTTGTAGATTATGCGTTGTGGGGAGGGAACTCTAAGAGCAGGCTGATATTGAGACCTCCTTGAGATCCAGCTTCCTTTTTCTTCTTCCTCTTCCCAAATAGAAGTGATTCACCAGAGCATGCTCTCAGATTAAAATGTACCACATTTCCTCATTTGGGATGCTAAATGACTGTTCTGAAGAAATTAGCAATTTGTGGACTTGCCCTAAAGCAGAGACGGGGATCCAGGTGTTACCACTAATTTCCTCAAGCTGAATCCAGAATTCTGTGCTGGATCTGAGAATCTCTCTGTATGTTCATGCTTCAACTAGTAATGTTGGTGAGTTTCAGAATTGAGAAGTGGGTGGAACTGAATTCCTCCACTTGTAATCCATGTCAAAGTCCTTCTGAATTCCCGTTTACCTTGTGAAGCAGCTTGACCCATTCCGAGATAGAAATGGGAGAGGCATTAGATTGGTCTGCTTTTGCAACCGTTCAACATTACCAAACTTACTTGAGCATTGGAACTCAGTTTTTGTTCAGATTTTACTCTTCCCTGGATTTTGCATTGCACTTTCAGTCCGAAACAGTCTGCACAAAAATATATACTGGGCATTTTAAAAATGTCTACAAAATACATGTTTAGAGCATGAGATGCATTGAAAAGCGTGTACAAAATATGTACAAAATATGCACAAATTACACATGGATTTTCCACGAGTTCTTTCATAAAGTTCACCAAAAGAGAGAGAGATAACAGACTGGTCATGTGATTGAGCAGTAGCAAAACTAACAAAAAAACAAAAAAAAGGCTAAGACTGGTCTGGCCATCCTTATACAATGAGCTGTCCTTGCCACCTCCTTTTTAACTTTCCTTCAAATTTACTTTCCATCAACAGTGACAGGAGTGAGCAAAGTTGGGGGGGGGGGTCTGACTGGGCCTTCATTAAGCCTGAAAGTCTTACAGACAGGACAGGACTAGTGTAAAAATCAATGGGAATTTTCCAGAGCTTAAGGGCTCTGACCAAGGATCAGTAAATTGTGGCAAAATATAATTCCTAGATAAACCTTTGTGCTGGGAACTTCCTGTTAGTAAGGGCCTTCAGCCCTCCACCTCGCACTCCTCCCCTGTCACTGTGGCCAGAAAAGGGATGGAAGGACAGAAATCGGCTGGAGGATGAGGACAGTACAGGATCTGGTATGGAAACATTTGAGCGAGGTCTTTTGGAGATTTTATTGGGAGGGGGGTGGCCAAGCTTTCCCTGAATCTATTCCAAATCGAGATGGGCAGTCTTTGCCCATCTGCAGCTCAAATTGCATTCCATCCATGAAAATTCCAGTAATGTAATGATCAAAGTTCATAAGCTGGAGACTGACATCTTCCTGTCACAAACAATAAGTGTCCCTGACACTTGCACAGCCAGTCACCTTCCATATAGCAATCACAGTGGTAATCAACATGCTACCTGAGAAAAAGATTGCATTTTCTAGTGGTACAAGAAACATGCAACATCCCCATGGCCATGAGTATGCTTGAGGCAAGACATACAGATTGTGCAAAAGTGGGGAAGGGTTTTGCAGGCAGGAAATCCTGGGTTCAACGTCCAAGTAGGGCTTGGACTGTCCCTTGACTGAAACCCTGGAGCTAGTATGAGCCAGATGGAGCCATGATCTCAGCCAGTAAAAGGAAGCTTTCTATGGCCCTGATGTGCACTTATTACGTAATAAATGACTTGTATGGAAAGTGGGAAGACCTTGATGTAAAGATGAATTTCATATGGATGCAGACCCCTCCTCCACAATTTCAAAGAAGGACCCACTAACCTAGAAGCACAAAATATATTATTATAGGAGTTTTTTTGGGGGTGTCAGTCTGGATTATATTTATGGGTGCCTTCCAGGCCTCTGGTTCTGTATCCAGTGAGGCTTAGAATCTAGTAGAAGAAGCTGCTGAACCAGTCAGAATCTGGTTTGTAAGATTTGTAAGATTATGGCTTTAGCTGGCCAGCTGAGTACCACCATTTCTATGTCCAAGCAGGTTGCCCTGCTGCCATAGAGACAAACTGGGGCAAACCTACTCCCCGCTTCACTGAGTTGGAAACAACATCACTTTCTAAGGTGGAAGAACAATAGCCAGAGTTTGTGTGTGAGTTGGAAGCTGGAGACACAGAGACTGTCCTTGATCTGTGCTGGACCCAAAGGTATGGCTTAGCAACCTTCCTGGAAACATAATGGGGATCTGTTGGAGTGTTAACATTGTGAGTCCTTTCAGCCTGTCCTCAGTTTGTATATATTTGTCAATAAAACCATATATCCTAAAGACACTTCAGTCTCCATTGACATTCACTCCTAGGAAACCAAACTCTGGAGAGGTGCTGGCATCCTTGAAGTCTCTCATCCCTTGGACATTAGAGTGCATGTGGATACAGAGCAGCTCTCCTCACTGAAATGAATGGGTGAGGGTGGTTCCATCCACACACTGGAGCTTTTGCAACTAGAACAGATTGCTGGATCCCAGTACCGTCTTCCTATTTCTAGACTATTTTGTTCACTCCAGTACATGTATAGAATTTACATACAAGCATGGGGGAATTAATATTTTATGGATCCACTTTAGAGGCACTTTTTAAAGAAAAATAAACAAACCACTGATATTATCCCCTATAAATAACTTACCATCTTAATAAAAGAAGAAAGGAATAACTCAGATTTTTATCTTAAAAGCTATTCTATCAAGAGGTTTATAAGGGTCTGCAAGATTTAGGTCTCTTAAACTATCTGATGGTGACAGATGATAGCACTGATGGGAATTAATGGGTTCCCAGGGCCTCATGATGACCAAAGACTCAATGAGAATTTGTCTTTGTATAAGAATTAATGGGTGGCCTTCCAGTGTAACGAGGATCCAATTGCCAAAGCATGTAAAATTTACATATGCAACCCAAAGGTTTTATAAGTGGAAGATCTGCTGAGAAAATTCCCTGTGGGGATTGAGGAAGGAAAAAGCCAGAGAGAAGGTGTGGCTAGGGGAAACATGATAAGGTTTAAGAAGAAGTAGCTAGGCAAGAAACTAGCAAACAGCTTGCAAATAAGGGGATTTGTCTCAGCTCCATTCTAGTCTTGTAACACACAAATTTACAGTGTTTTACTATGACCAATGTTATTCAGCCCCATTGAAATCAATGGACATAAGTAACAAGGTAATTGATTAAAATGTGTCAACGCTAAGTAGATTTTTGTTGGCTACAGTCTAATATGACCAGGTCATTCATCTATCTTTGTACTATTTCTTCCATCATTACTGCCATTGCTGATGTATATTGGGGTAGTCAATGTGGTAACATCCAGGCATTATTGGGCTACAGCTCCCATCAGCTTGCAAAGAAGAGCACACAAAAGGCACAAGAAAAGAGATGAGAAAAGGACATAGATGAAGCAATGGATTGGAACAGGCATAGGCAAACTTGGCCCTCCAGATGTTTTGGGACTACAACTCCCATCATCCCTGACCACTGGTTCTGTTAGCTAGGGATGATGGGAGTTGTAGTCCCAAAACATCTGGAGGGCCAAGTTTGCCTATGACTGGATTGGAAGGACTAGAAAGAGAGGACAGCATCCAAGTATGTAATTCAAGAGGGGAGCTGATAGAAGTGTCTTAATTTAGGCATGGTGTGGAAAAAGTGGATAGAGATAACTTATTCTCCCTCTCTCATTATGCTAGAACTCCGGTACAGTGGTACCTCGGGTTACATACACTTCAGGTTACATACGCTTCAGGTTACAGACTCTGCTAACCCAGAAATAGTACCTCGTGTTAAGAACTTTGCTTCAGGATGAGAACAGAAATTGTGCTCCGGCGGCACGGCAGCAGCGGGAGGCCCCATTAGGTAAAGTGGTGCTTCAGGTTAAGAACAGTTTCAGGTTAAGAACAGACCTCTGGAACAAATGAAGTACTTAACCCGAGGTACCACTGTACATCCAATGAAGCTGAGTTTTGGAAGACCAGGACAGCCAAAATAAACCGAGTAACAGAGATGAAAATACACTACTAAAAGCAGGGCAGGAGGTCAGAGGGGGAGAGAGAAGCAGGGAGTGGAGAGCGGGGAAGACTAAGGGATGGTACAGTTCTGTTGTAATAATATGAAAGCCCTAATAAACCATGGATAAAGAAAGAAAATACTTCTTCACACAATGCATAGCCAAGTTACAGAATTTGTCAACCACAAGAGGTAAGGATGGCTGGTTTTAAAGGAGGATTAGACAATTTCATGGAAAAGAAAGACTGCTAGCCATAATGACTATGTTCTACCTCCACTGTCAGAGGCAGCATACTCCAAACAGTTGCTGGAAATTGAAAGTCGGGGGAGCACGGTTATACCCAACTCCTGCTTGCAGGCTTCCCATAGGCATCTCTTAGTCCATTGTGAGACTAGGGTGATGAACTAGATGGACCCGTTGCCTGATCCAGCAGGGCTCTTATTATGTTCTTATGAATTCTTGGGATATCATGTAGTTGCAACAAGATTGAAAATTGCCTTTGGGATGCAAGGAGTTGTTTTGCTTTCTTCCTTGTCATGTGACGGAATGACAGTTTTTTTTAAAGGAACCATTGTTTACAACTGTTGTCTGCCACCCCCCTATGAAAAAAAGCAACGGGCCATAAATTAGCCCATTGTTGTGCTTTTAGCCCCAAGCTCCTCCTCACTTTGTTCTTTGTTTTCAACCCATCACTCTTGAAGCCTAACTTCATGGGGAAAATATGAACGAAACGAATTATAATGGACATGCCTGTGTGAGAGCGAGGAGAGCTGTGAGTCTGAACGTTCGAATGGAATGATAAATACTGTCACTTAAACCGCGTAATGAATTTTCCTGGAGATTTGTCTCAGTCTGAGGGAGGGAAGGGGGAAAGTACGAAGCTTCACTGCACAGCCTCTGCTTTTGAGCAAACTGCGTAAGATGCCCTTTATACATTATAGGAGCACTGTGGGAATTGTTAGTGGAGGCTGGTCCATTTTAGGGCAAAAAGGGCATTGTCCTAACAACCTTAGTCTGCCTGTAATCAGTCCCCAGCTGCCTGCCTTCCTACTTACAAGCAATCCAGGAGTTAGTCCTGCCCATCAGCTTTCTCCTCCTCCTCCTCCTTCTTAATCTCAGTGTCGTCCTTGTTAAACTCAGCAAGGGAGAGGATGGGGGCAAAAGTAGACTTAGTTGGCTCTTCCTGTCCTTAGCTCTGGCCAGTGTTTGGCATCTCTACCTTCTGCACTATCAGTCCCAATGGGCACCACCTACTACCAGGAAGAACATCTCCATGGGCTCATGTTATGGCTTAACTGTAGGCTTGCCATACATCAGGGAAATTGCTGACATTTCCTGGTTCTGGGGTGTAAAAATGCCAGGGAAAACACAGGTGTATGGCAACACAATAGCAAAAGCAGCAGAAACAGCCAAAGGAGCTTGAAATCAAATCACTATTGGGGGGGGGTAAGTTTCAAAAAACAAAAAACACACACATCCAAAAAACCACTCAACTATTTTGGTGGTTTCCTATAAAAATCTCAACGACTTTGCAGGTGTCAGGAATTATACTTTTTGAAATATGGCAACCCTAATTAACTGCCATGCTGAAAGTCTTGCAGAAGTCACAGGGTGTCAGTATTTGGAGAAAGACCTGAAGACACAGTTGTATGCGTACACACACACACACACACACACACACACACAGAGAGAGAGAGAGAGAGAGAGAGAGAGAGAGAGAGAGAGAGATGTGTGCTTTTAAACATTACTGCCATGACCCTACTTGAAGAATCCTCTTTAGAGTATGAACTCCCCAAGGCAAATGCAGAGAAGAAGCCCATGCCAAGTGACACTGAAGAAGATCAGGGGGAGACACAGGGCCTTCAGGGGCCACAGCAATCCAACCTGCTCCTCAATATATGGATAGCCCCTTCATGTAATCAGAGGCATAAGTCGAATGGCCATTGAGTCTTAAGGAATACCAGCATCTAAAAGTATGGGCTCAGTCAACTCCCAGACACAGGAGTCCCTCCCTGAAGAACATGGACTCCTCAGGACAGGAGTAAAGGGATATTCATGAGTAAGCTACTTCTCACAAGCAAAGCAAATCATTGGGCAACCCATATGGCATGCAGTTGTGTTCTGCATGGGGGCTATGAAGACTCAAGATTAAAAAGCTTTAGTTGCAGACACAGAATATTGGAGCAACATCCTTGCAATAGTTCCTTGACTAGTGGGTACCTGCTGTCCTGCTGGTTACCTGACCTGCGCTTTGACTTTGGATGGCTACTTTGATGATGCTTCTCATAACACGCATGTGGGTAGATTTTTGAATGTGTCTTGATCTTAATTCTTGTGTTTCTCTTCTATTTCGACTGCTGCAAGACTCTGTTTCTGGGACCACCCCTGTTATCTTCCAGATGCCCTCCCTGTGTGACACCTGAAGTAGGAGGACAGCTACACAAGAACCATGTGATGAATCCCACAGGGAAGGGCCTCCTGCAATCCTAGTGAAACATTTAAAGGGCACCTCCTTCTGGTGACTTCACCCTAGGGATGGACAATAGATGGCATTTTATGGAGAGGGATCAACCCAGCTGATCTCTTGGCTAAGATGGTAGAGGAGGGCCTTTGGTTCTCCTCTCTTCCCTCTGTGGCAGCCAGATGTCTCTCTACATGGTGAACTAGTCCATCGTGCTATTCTTCCTCAGCTCCCTGCTGAAAGTATGAATGGAGGCTAGGCCTTGCCTTATGAAGAGAGCCTTGCAGTGGTGACAGGGGCAAGGTAGTTGCCTCTGGATCATTTGACAGTGCAACCCATTAAAGGCTCTTTCCTGCAAACATGTCCTGGAGTTAGATCATGATCATGCAATATTGCTCAAACACGTGTTATATTCAGCAAAGCAAAGCAAAGCAATGCAACCTCCGGAACACCCTCTCCTGCTTTCTCTTCCCTTAGTCTAGGAGAACTGCTGCAGTTTTGCCAGGAAGCTCTATCTAAACCCTCTTAATAAACCTGTTGAATTGTCAACACATGTGTTGAGCCTGAACTGATAGTCAAGCTTCAACAGAGAGCACAGAATGTGCCTAGTCAGGAGGAAAATTGCTTCCTAACACGTATAAACCAAAAGCAGTCCTAGTCTGGGAAAGGTGGATCTGGTTCTCCCCTTCCTCATTTCACTTGCAACTAGGCTGTGTACACACCATACATTTAAAGCACATCACTTTCCCCAAAGAGCTCTGGGAGCTGTAGTCTGTTAAGGGTGCTGGAAGCTGTGCCTTTGTGAGGGGTAAAAGAAACAACAGTCCAGATCCAGGCTCAAAGCTAGAAGTTACATCATGGCAAAGTATGCATTACCCCTGCTCCAAACAGCTCAAGGTAGCATACATGCCCCCACCCCCTCTTATGCTCACAGCAACTCTGTGATGTAGAGTAGGCTGGGAAACAGTAACTGATCTTCATGGTTGAGTGGGGACCAGAACCCTGATTTCCTGGATCCTAGTCCAATGTTCTAACCACTCTACCATGCGGGATCCAAATTAAGCAGAGCAGTGATTCAACCCACACATTACATGGCTGATTTATTGTTTTCTCCATGTTTTTTTTAGAACCCAAACTGCCAGGGGCAGGCTGCATTTGATCAGAAAGAAGGTTAGTGTGACACAGGGAATTCAGCTACCTGGGAGGGTGATTTGCAATGCGACTTGGATCTCAAAACCTCCCTCTTTGCCACTCTTTATCCATTTTGTCCTAGCTGGAAATGTATGAAAACTGCTGTCTTTCCACCCGCTCCCCTTTCCTCCACCAGCACCCCTGGAATATAATGTCCTGCACAATGTGGAATTTGCAGCAGAAATGGTATGTCCCCTTTCTTTGGTCTTTAGATTATAGAACCAAAATTAAATTTAAACTCTTCACGGGGAGGTAATTTTTCCTAATCACTCACACTGCTGCACAGATCTCTACAACTTGATTACATTCTAATTAGATTAATTGGATGGAGAATAATTTCTTTCACCAGGAAGATCAACTGCAGAAGGCAAGCAGCTCTATAAATGCCAGGAAATAAAAAAGAAGAAGGGGGTGGGAATGGAAAAGAACGAATCGCATCCAAAGCTTTAAAACTCAACCACAAAATGCACAGTAATTAAATTGTTAAAGAATTTACAAGGCAAAGTGGATGAGCTTGGATTTGTCCTGCCTCCCGCGCTCCCGGCCCTGCTGTAATCATTTTCTCTCCCTCCAGTTCTCTGCCTTTGTCCTTAAAATGAGATGTGGAATTCCAATTCCTTCATTGATTTCCGAGATAAAAATTTAAGAAACTCCAGTAACAAAAAGGTCAGGAGCCTCCAGAGTGCATTGGAAATAGATTGCCTTTGTTAGAGGGCCAAAAAAAGATTGAGCCATATAATCTTTCAAAGACTTTGGCTTGAATACTAATGGTCATTAGTTACCTCTTCCAAAAAGCAAATGTATGCCGAGCCAGGTCAACCTTCCCTTCACTGGGGCAGGAAGACTAATATTTAATGTTCATGTACCTGTTCACATTATACGTATATGCATAACTTCCTATGATCCTCTAACAATTCACAGATGCAAATAGGAGCACGCTTCTATCCTCAAGCCAAGAATCGCTCCCTGAGGTCTGCCTATCACCACCATTCCACATTGCTGAAGGCTCTATTTCATTTGCTCTCCATTAACCCGACCTCCTACAGTTTAAAAGCCAAGAGAAGGCTTCCTGCATTACTTGCAGAAAGAGGGTGTTACATCAGCTCTAGAGAGAGGAGTCACATGCCCAACCCTGTCATCATAAAACAGTGCCCTGTAAAATCAGGCCCATCTAGTCCAGCTCTCTGTTTCACAGCGGCCAACGAGATGCCCATCAGAAGCAGGACAGATGCTATGCACAGATGGAAATTTAGAAATAACCAGTGGCGTAGCATGGGGGCGGCACAAGGTCACTTGCCCCAGGTGTAAAATTATTAGGGGCGCAACATTTCAACACCCAGTGCTGCCTCAATACAGCTGTGCACTTCTGTCTCTGGGCTCTGTTGAAAATGGCTTCTCCATGTGAACCAGGAAGTGACCTCTCCAGACAATGGAATGACTCTTTCTTTTCTTATATGAATGAATTAAATGAAAACACAGATTAAAGGTTGGGAATGATAGAATCACAATAGTCCATTGACAGAATTTCCCCACTGATTGTTCTAGTCCTTAAGTAGTCAATGAGGTGCCCTCCAGAGATTGTTGGACCTTGCCTCTCATCAGCCCCTGCCAACATGGCCCAATGGTCAGGGATGATAGGGGTTGTTTTCCAACTACACGTGGAAGGCACTACGCTGGCTACGCATTGTAGGCTATGGATGACACTATCAACACTACATGGAACAACCAGAAGCTCATTATTGATGGGTGTCATGATTAGAAGCATCAGGAGATTGGACACTACAATTACGGCCTTGTGAAGTTTAAAACCTACCTGCTATGTTTTTCCTTAAATATTTAACCTTCAGCAGTCCAGCTAAGGAGAACAAAAGTGACTATATGCATTACAGCCATTTTATGGCCACAGTTATTCCAATCCCTGGTGAGTTACAAGACCGTTGAGGAGGGGAGGGAAACCCACGTATCTACCCCAATACCCAGCAAAGAAGCAAAGTGTGCTGATCCGCAGCTGTATTTCAGATCATCAGTGCTAAATGATAGTATCTTGTGTGCTTCATTCTAACTTGCAGCAATTTATTTCACTGGGGGAATTGTGGCAGATTTATGCCTTGCTACTTCAATGGCTTTGCATGCCGTACGGATGGTTCACTTTGAATGTTAAGTGAGCTCCAGAGGTTGAAATATGAGAGAGTATTTGGATAAGGATGATGGGCCACCAGGAAGACATAATCCACAGGAATAATGACAGTGGTCTACCAAAGCCAAAGCAAGTACTTAATTTAATAGCTAAGAGCTCTATTAAAGGGATTAGGTCTATATCCCATAACTTGAAGTGCTTAGGATGCAATGTAAAGATACCCCACAATGGCAGGGTGTTTTGTTTTGTTTTTTTCATAGCAGTGGGATCACCACAACATCTGCAGCCCATGATGGCCGGATGAGGGGAAGAAAAAATGTTGTGCCATCCTACAACTGGCACATCAATTGTGCCTATAATGATTCTTATGCCATCACACAACAGCCAGTAGAGGCTGGTGCCCATTGGGAGTGGTAGGGTAGGAGGCAAAGAGCCCAACAGTAGGTGGAGCCAAAGCCAATGATAGGCAGAGCCAATTTATCCTGGTTTTGTCCCCACTCTCCTCTCTGTTAAGTTCTACAAGGGCAACATTGAGACTAAAGTATGGAGGAGAAGTTGAGGGTCAGGGCCAGGACCTGGACTAGGAGGGATCTGGACTGAGGTTGGTTGGGACAGTGCATATAATCTGAGTGATTATAGGTGAGACAATAAGCCAAACACACAAATGGTTCAGGAATTATTTGTACGGGAGAGGTTGGAGACAATTGTCTTCTTTCTCTGGACGTATGTACACCAGATCTTTCTTTCTTTCCTTCCTTAGCAAGGGAGTATGGCCATGAAACTAGAACTGAGCTAAAATTTATCAGAAAAGAAATTTGCTGCAGAATTCTCTAAGAATTTGCCTTGTCGGGCTCTACCAAAGTAGATGCAGATTTGAAGGAAGAGTAACATATATCTGGTGAACCCACCAGATCTGCCACCCACACCCACTCGCCACCCAACACACACATTCTCATCATGTGGATATGATGGTGGAGTTGTGGAGCCAAGCCTATGCAGATAATATTGTTCAATAGGCTTGGCCACCATGGGTTCTTGCCAGGGCCGGATTTAGGTTTGATGAGGCTCTAAGCTACTGAAGGTAATGGGACCCTTTATATGCCCAGCTGTCCTTTGTCAACAATAAATTGCCTCTGTTTTTTCTGTTGAATATATGCTATATGGAAATTTATGGACCTAATAGGTATCTGAAGCCATTTGCACATAACAAAATATGTATTTTATCAAAGTAATTGATATAGAAATGAGCGAACCAGTGATATTTTAGGGAGCAGGCTAGCAGGCAGGGCCCATTACCTACATCATAGGAGCCTACACAACACAAAACACTGTTGCTGTATGCAGGTTTAATTTTATTTGTTTTTTATCTTATATTTTGGAAATGTACATCCCATTGTTGTTTTTCCTTTAAATTTTTTTTGGGGGGGCCCAAGAGAGTGGGGCCCTAAGCTGTAGCTTGTTTAGCTTATACGTAAATCCAGCACTGGTACTTGCTAGCAGGCATAAACAGCTTAAGCTGGATCTAAGGGAGCTGCGTTTTCTCTCCCCTGCACCTAAGAACATAACAAGAAGAGAGCCCTGTTGGATCAGGCTAAAAACCCATCTAGTACAACATTCTGTTCTCAGAGTGGCTAACTGTCTGCTGATGGGAAACTCACAAGGAGACCTGGGAGCAACAGCAACTCTCCACACTTCTGATTCCCACCGACCTTTGCCACCCTGAGTTCGCTGCAGGAATTGTGGGGTACAAATTTGATTTTCAATACTATATTAACAAGAACCCTATCATCTGCTGGTTTAAGGGCCTGCACATCAACTGAATTGAAGCTGTTACTTTTTTTAGAGCTGAAACCCGTAATTATATATACTTATAAATTACGTTATTTCTGCTGAACTTTGTGCTATTTGTTTCCGCCTGTTAACATACCACACAAGTTGGTTGTTAGAAAGAACATTGCAGGAATTGGAGGGGGGATCTTTGCAGGCAGAAGGTGCCATCTAATTTATTAGTAACAGGAATTATTAATAGTGAGAGCAGACATCTTAAGTGAGGGGAATTTAATAGTCTGCAATTTGAAAATGTGTGAAATCAATTTCATTTGCAGAAACTCGAGACCTTATGATGTTGGGATTGAAAATGAGATTGCGTTACTTGCTTTTGAAATAAAAGTATTTTTCTTCTGGTGTTACAAACATCTTCAAGATGTCAAAACACTGCTCACATCACGCACATAGCTATAAACCAAATGGTCTGCAAATAATCTTTTGAAAGAGTTTACAGAGTTATAATTAGAGGGGGGTGGAATTGTGAAATTTTCTCAGGTGGTGCGCACAAATTTTGCCATGCTTACTTTTGCTGCTTTGCTCCTCGTGCTACTTTGAAGGTGGTCCTTCCTTTGATTCTACAAATTGTCTCACAAGTGCTTCTGCACTGTGCAGCCTTCCCGGGTGCCCCACATGTCAACCATAGAGCCTTTTCAGATCAGGAAGTAGTGTGGGGAACTGGGGAGGCTGACTGATACTGAAGATACGTTTACTGCAATGCTCCGTTACCAAGTAGGCAGACAAAACACTCTAAGAGAAAGAGAGAACTCATGCATCCTACTGCTCCTATGACACTGTCCAAGAGAACACAGGATTACGTGGCCTTTCCATCAACTGATAATAATTTGCAAAGCATAGCTAGCACTGAATGGGAAGGATATCTAGGAGTTTTTGCCTGTCCTTATAACAGGGGTGGGGAACAGACACTCCTGGTATAAGATGGCTATCATATCTCCTCTCAGACTCCTCTTTTCCAAACCAAACAAACCCATCTCCCTTAACTGTTCCTCATAAGGCTTGGTTTGCAGACCCTTGATCATCTTGGTTGCCCTCTGCACATGTTCCAGTTTCTCAATATCCTTCTTAAATTTTGGAACCCAGAACTGGACACAGTATTCCAGGTGTGATCTGACCAAGGCAGAATACAGTAAGACTATTACTTCCCTTGATCAGGACACTATACTTCTGTTGATGCAGCCTAGAATTGCACTAGCATTTTTTTGTTGCTGCATCACACTGTTGACTCATCTTAAGCTTGTGGTCTACAAAGACCCCTAGATCCTTTTTCACATTTACTACTGGCAAGCCAGGTGTCTCCCATCTTCTATTTGTGCAACTGGTTCTTCCTACTGTAGTGCAGAACCTTACATTTGTCTCTATTAAAATTTGTTTTGTTAGTTTGGCCCAGTTCTCTAAGCTGTTAAGGTCATCTTGAATCCTGAGTCTCTCTTCTGAGGCATTAGCTACCCCTTCCAGTTTTGGTGTTATCTGCATATTTGATGATCGCCCCCTTAATTCCTTCATCCAAATTGTTTATAAATACATTGAACAACAGTCCCAGGACAGAATCCAGCAGCACCCCACTTGTCACTTTTCCAGGATGATGAGGAACCATTTTCAGATCTTCCTCATTTCTAAACTACATGCTAGGTCAACCAAAATATTCAAAAATAGTACACAATATCTCAGGTTCTCCGGAACTCATCATCAGACAGATGGTAAACATAGCAAGTGGGAAAAGAAAACAATGACTGATGTTGAAAACCCAGAGGCTTCTTATGATCACAGTCTTAAGATGGAAAAGGGAAGTAGGCACTGCCTTGATATGGATTGGATTTCTCTTGTGGCTGCTGCTGTAATGCAGACCTCACTTACCTGGGAATTGGTTGTTGCCATTTGTCTGTTGCCATTTGCGTGTTTCCTAGGGTGAAGTCAAATCACGGCATTAGCAGTACCACTTATCTGGGGTGCAAGCCTGGGCAGTGTGTGTGGAGGTCCTGGGCTGCCCAGACAACAAGATCCCCTTCTTGGTCTTACTGGTGTGGTCCAAAGGAAAGCAGAGCAATATGTTTGGCACCAGCTTGGCTGCAGGAGTTGCCAGAAAAAGGCATATAAGCCACAATCCAACCATATTTGGGACTCCACTCTGTGTAGGGTTTTCTCCTTAGGCTTTTCTTCTCCCAAAGATATCCTACAAGACAGCAGAGGCTTAGGATCAGAGTTTTTCTTCTCCTACACGGGCTACCTTCTTGACTGTTGGACCCACTATTGGTCTCATCCGCTCAATCTGCCAAGCCTGTCTTCTCATGCAGGGAAAGTCCCTAACTCACTCAGTGTTTGCGACCCATCAGCTATCCTCACCTGGTTTAGCCAGCCAGTAGAAGCCATTCTTGGGGTGTGGATGCTCTGACAGCTTCTGGGAGCCACAGGTGAGAATAAGCCCCACTCAGTTTATTAGGACTTACTTCTGAGTAGCCACAGCTAGGATTGTGACATACCTTTACATTTTGTGTTTTTCACTTCTGTTATTTTTTTAAAAATGGATTTACTACTTTCTCTACTGATACTTTGTTTTGCTAGTATTGACCACTCCCTCCCCTTTCCAAGTGCAAGCAATCTCCTTTTGTTGTGGCCACATTTCCCACATCCTGTCCCAGCCTAAGTAAATTAAAGTAGCAGTCGATTATGTCCCATAGTTAACAATCTGCCCCTTAATCATCATCATAATGTCTTCCTGCCATTTCCTATAAACCTGCACAAATACCTCTTGGGCTCATAAACTCTTCTCAGGTTTATGTCACCCATCAAACAGCAAGGAGCTCATAAACAAGATATATACTCAATTTTTCCACTAATTAAATATGTTATAATTTGTTTTATTCCTCCCGAAATAATGTTTATAATATGCAGCTTTGTAGAAAGCTGAGGAGGAAGCATTGATGGAGAAATCTCTCCCACTTAGGCTTGTAGTTGGGCTTGGGGAAAACAACAGCAACACTTTCCCACAAACTTGGAAAATGACTTGTTTATTTCAGGGGTCAGCAAACTTTTTCAGCAGGGGGCCGGTCCACTATCCCTCAGACCTTGCGGGGGGGGGGCAGACTATATTTTGAGGGCGAAATGAATGAATTCCTATGCCCCACAAATAACCCAGAGATGCATTTTAAATAAAAGGGCACATTCTACTCATGTAAAAACATACTGATTCCCAGACCATTCACGGGCCGGATTTAGAAGGTGATTGTGCCGGATCTGGCCCCCAGGCCTTAGTTTGCCTACCCATGGTTTATTTCAAGCTGAATTGTAAATGAGAGAGCATGGCACCCAAAAATATATGTATTTTGAGTGCTGTGCGGGACCACAGTGCCGAAAAAGTGCTTTTTCAGAGTGAGATTGTGGTGTGACATTGCAGCAACACATTTATTATTGTTGTTGTTGTTATTGTTATTATTATTATTAGTTGTGCTCTCGTGTGAAAAAACCCAAGATGTCCTGATCAGCTGAAGGGCATGGGAATAGGGTCATTGGACTAACTGAATGGTAGGAAATTCTGGACAGGTGAAAGGAAGTGTATGTGTATGTGTATGTGTGTGTGTTCAATTAGAATCCAATAATAGCCTCAGTATAGCAAAGACTCTCCTCCCTGGAAGAGAGGGGAGTGGTTGTGGGCGGGAGACCGAGCTCTGCCCCTGGTAGGGGGCCTTAGCCCCCTCCCTTCCTTACCTGGCTGGCGCCCACGCCCACCGGAGGCAGCCAACCAGGTGCCTCCGGGGGGCGTGTGTAGCAGCTTAATGCTGTGGCGCCAGCTCCGCCTCCTCCTCATTCGTCGTCGTCCCTCAGCGAGTCAAGAGCTCAGCCATGAGGTTTGGAGTCGGGGGGGTGTTTGTGTGTGTGGAGGCTGTCTGGTTCCTGGCTTGCCTTTTTAAATTTAGGAGGCTTGCATGTGCTCATTGCTTTACTGCTTTAAAAAAAAAAAAACCTAGGCACCCAAGTTTGCCTTGCTGTCTTGCTGTGTCCTCTTTTCTGTGTAAAAACCTACATTTTATTTTCCCCCACTCCTGGTGCTGGATTTGTTTGGGCGGTTTAAGTGTGAATTACCTTTCTTAAGCTGCAGCTTTTTCCTTTGCCCAGCACATGGTCTCTCTACCACCAGCGAGGTCTGAGTGTGAGTGCCGTCTTTCTATCTCCCTTGTAGTACTGGGATAGCCTAGTTGGTAGAGTTTGAGCCTCTTAATCTCAGGGCTGTGGGTTCAAGCCCCATGTTTGGCAAAAGATTCCTGTATTGCAGGGGGTTGGACTAGATGATCCTCATGTCCCCTTCCAACTCTGCAATGTTATTATTAATCCCCCTCCCTTGCCCTTGCCTGTTCCTCTCTAATTTTAAGTCGTGTGTGTGTGTGTGTGCTGGCAGCGTGTGTTTGTGCCTGCTGTTTGTTGATTTATTACTCTTTTAGTGTGGGTTTGATTTACCCTGCCATCCCTTCCATTGGTACCACTTAAACCTCACCCCTCTTACCTTATCTAAGCCACACACCCCTCTTCGCTTGGCATTTGGGGGAAGAAATAAGGCAGTGCGTGGGGCGGACAATTCAGGGTTTCTGATCAGGGAACCATTCCTCAGCATTGTACATTTATACGTTTAGAACCTTTGAAGGTGTACCTCTGCCTGGTTCTTGTCATTGGCTTCACTTGCCAGTACAGGGTCCCTAAAGAAAACCGCTTTTAACAAACAAACAAACAAACAAACAAACAAACAAACAAAGGTTGTGCCTTATAGACCCTTACTGAAAAGTCCAGGCCAACCCACGGTTTGTATTTCCACTTCAATAATAGCCTCAGTATAGCAATACCAATTTATAATACAATTAATACCAATCATTCAAATACCGGGTTATATAATTTAGATAAGGTGGCCCCCCACGTGCTAGAATTGATGGCATAGTTGTTTGCTTTATTTCTATGTTCCAAAATCTTATTAATTTCCTTTACATTCCGGTCATAATAATAATTCCTTATAGAACAACTGCAATATTGATAACTTCTATTGGTGTCAACACATTGCATGATTTTTAAAACTGCAAGTGAGGAACTATGTTCTTCCTGTGTGTGGCAATTATTCTGAAAGGAAGATTCTGCCCCCCCCCCATCATGTGATCAAACAATGGAATGTGGGGATGGTCATCAACTTATTTTTTATTTCAACAAATTATATATCACTTAGTTACAGTTGTCTCTATGTGGTGTGCAAGGAACTTAAAACAATTTAAACAGAAATGAAACTATAAAATTAAAACTCAGTTAAAATGCCTGCTGGAATAGAACAAAACAAAAGCCTCAGTAGGTGCCAGATGTTCAACAGGGAGAAGGCCTGCCTGACATCAACTGGAAGGAAGCTTCCATAAAACTGGGCCCACAATACTAAACACACAGTTCCTGGTAGATACAAGCCATGCATTGGAGCCAAGGGGGACCACAGACAGAAACTCCCACAAAGACCTATTTGATCTCATTGGTCCAAATTAGAATCATAGAATCATAGAGTTGGAATAAACCACAAGGGCCATCGAGTCCAACCCCCTGCCAAGCAGGAAACACCATCAGAGCACTCCTGACATATGGTTATCAAGCCTCTGCTTAAAGACCACCAAAGAAGGAGACTCCACCACACTCCTTGGCAGCAAATTCCACTGTCGAACAGCTCTTACTGTCAGGAAGTTCTTCCTAATGTTTAGGTGGAATCTTCTTTCTTGTAGTTTGGATCCATTGCTCCGTGTCCGCTTCTCTGGAGCAGCAGAAAACAACCTTTCTCCCTCCTCTATATGACATCCTTTTATATATTTGAACATGGCTATCATATCACCCCTTAACCTCCTCTTCTCCAGGCTAAACATGCCCAGCTCCCTTAGCCGTTCCTCATAAGGCATCGTTTCCAGGCCTTTGACCATTTTGGTTGCCCTCCTCGGGACACGTTCCAGTTTGTCAGTGTCCTTCTTGAACTATGGTGCCCAGAACTGGACCCAGTACTCCAGGTGAGGTCTGACCAGAGCAGAATACAGTGGCACTATTACTTCCCTTGATCTAGATGCTATACTCCTATTGATGCAGCCCAGAATTGCATTGGCTTTTTTAGCTGCCGCGTCACACTGTTGGCTCATGTCAAGTTTGTGGTCAACCAAGACTCCTAGATCCTTTTCACATGTACTGCTCTCAAGCCAGGTGTCACCCATCTTGTATTTGTGCCTCTCATTTTTTTTTGCCCAAGTGCAATACTTTACATTTCTCCCTGTTAAAGTTCATCTTGTTTGTTTTGGCCCAGTTCTCTAATCTGTCAAGGTCGTTTTGAAGTGTGATCCTGTCCTCTGGGGTGTTAGCCACCCCTCCCAGTTTGGTGTCATCTGCAAATTTGATCAGGATGACCTTGAGTCCATCATCCAAGTCGTTGATAAAGATGTTGAATAAGACCGGGCCCAAGACAGAACCCTGTGGCACCCCACTAGTCACTCTTCTCCAGGATGAAGAGGAACCATTGATGAGCACCCTTTGGTCAGTCAGCCAGTTACAAATCCACTGAGTGGTAGCATAGTCAAGTCCGCATTTTACCAGCTTCTTTACAAGAATATCATGGGGCACCTTGTCGAATGCCTTGCTGAAATCAAGGTAGGCTACATCCACTGCGTTCCCTTCATCTACCAGGCTTGTAATTCTGTCAAAAAACGAGATCAGGTTAGTCTGTCATGACTTAAATTGTTAAGGGCCTTGTAAATTATTACATATGCTAGCATATGGACACTCAGTACAGACATTTGGGCACCATATGTCAGGGGATGGACTGAGCAGGAATGGTGGGGGCCACCCCCCCTTCTCCTGAACCTTCCTGAGAATGGGAGGACAGTATAGAATTAGAACAGTGGTTTGCAGAAGGTCATAGTTCAGAGTCTGCAGTGGGGAGAAGCTGGAAAATATTGGAGTAGCAGGAAGAAGCAGCACCAGGGGAGCGACAGCAGACAGATCAGTGTCTCTGGAAAGCATTCCTGATCCCCCTCTCCTAGGACCAATCGTTCATTGAGAGTAGTAGAGCAGAAAGCTCAGAGGCAGAAAGCTCAGATTAGCTGACACAGGGGTGACATAGAATAGGAGAGATGGAGGGGGTGGGACTTTACTTGGAGCAACACCATGATCTAGGGGAGACTGCATTCCTTCATGTCTCTCTGTGAATATTGAATAAATAACTTGGTAAGAAATTTTATTGTTGATCTGCTTCTCGGCTGCTACCGTGGGAGGGATCGGATTCCCTGAAAACTGACACCAAAGTTTTATGCACAAAATCATAGAGGGTAAAATTATTAATGACTACTACAAACCCTCCAACATTTTGGGAGGGCAAAATGGGACACACCCACACCCACACCATCCCACTGCCCCCGTTGCTCGCCCACATGCCTGCTGACTGCCACTGACCACCCGCCCGCTTGCTCGCTCGCTCACTGTCTGCCGCTGCTGCCGCCCATCACCATCCGCCACCCACCTTACCTTAGCCACACTGCCCAAGGGGCTGATGGGAGTTGTAGTCCCAGAAGGGCGCCATGTTGGCGGGGAAGGGAAAGCTGCCGCCACCTCAGGAGCTGCTTCTGCAGCCCACATCATCAGGCTGCAGGAAATCGGGGAGCAACGAGACAAAGGCAGAGCTTGAGGAGCCTTCAAAGAAAGCAGGGCTGTCCTGCTTAAAATGGGGCATTTGGCAGGTTGCTACTAGTCACCATGACTGCACATTGCCTCCAGGATCGGAGTTGATATGCCCATCTAGTCCAGCATCCCGTTCTCACAGTGGTCAACTTATTGGGATGCCAATAAGCAGGACCTGGATGCAAAAGTGCTCTCCCAACTTGTGATTCCCAGCCACTGGAATTCAGAGATATAAATTTAGTTAGTTAGTTATTATTACATTTCTATACTGATTTTTGTCTACTGTTACTGTTGAAGATATTAATGAATGACGGGGGGGGGGGACCATCTAAAGGGCTGTCCATGGAAGGTGAAGCAAGCTTGTTTTTGCTACTCCAGAAGGCTGGTCCTGATCCCTTGACTTCCAATTACAAGAAAGAAGATTCTGACTAAACGATAGGAAGAACTTCCTGATTGTAAGAGCTATTAAACAGCAGAATGAACTACCTCAGAAGGAGGTGGACTCTCCTCCAATGGAGGTTTTTAAGCGGCCTTTGTCAAGGATCTTTAATTGTAATTCCTGCATTGTTGGGGGTTCAGTAAGATGACCCTGAGGGTCCCTTTCAACTCTAAACATTCATGGTTCTATCTACATGCAGAAAATATAAAAAAGGTAAAGGACCCCTGGCAGTTAAGTCCAGTCACAGACGACTCTGGGGTTGCGGCGTTTATCTCGCTTTACAGGCTGAGGGAGCCGGCGTTTGTCCGCAGACAATTTTTCTGGGTCTATTTAAATCAATTTTTCACATCTTGAAAAGAAAAGTGGCCAGGTAACAGGTGATAAGGAACACCTTGGTCTAAGTAGACCATAGAGGGCTACTTCAATAGATAGTCTGACCTGATGTAAGGTAGCTTTTTATGCTATATGTGTAGCACTAACCTCCTTTCCTACAGACCATTAAAAGTCCAATGCAAGAGAAGAATAGTACTATAATCACAGCAGACATGGGGGTGGGAAAGTCGGTATCCAAACCCACTGAAATGGAAACATAATCTGTCTGCACAAAAGATCAGCAAATTTTCATATGCCATCTCCCTGAAAACCAAATCAATTTATTATGATATCCGCTATTATGAAAAATGCCGAAGATTTGTAATAATGATTAATAGAGCACTTATTGCAAAGCCTGACCCACATTTCCTAGCCCTCTCTGAAAAGGATTTGAGACATAACCAAAAGCAACACAATGCCAAGCACACATTTGGTTGCAAGTAAATAATAATAATAATAATTGCTTTAAAAAAAAGAATAAAATAATGTAACCGGCTTTACAGAATACCCATGAATTGTTAATGCTCTCTGGAAATTACCGTGGATAAAAATGACAGGAAATCTAAGCTGTTATTTTGCCCGTTGAAGGATAATACTGTCACTGCCATTGAGGATTTGGAGAAACAGCCCTTTCCTTAAAAGCGGATGTTTCAGCAAGAAGAGTTTTCAAGGGGAACAAAAGCTTTAAATCCTGACTCACTTATGCTACACTTTGTAGATATGTACGAGCCCTTATCCTCTGTTGCTTCTGGTATTCTTTATTTATTTATTGAATGCATTTTTGTTCCACTCTTCAGTCAAAATGGCTCACAGAGAAGCTTACGGATCAATTATTATTATTTAAGCACCTCTGTACAAGTTTACAGTGTAAAAGACTTAACACAAAAGGAAATGCGGAAAGGGAAGGAGGAGGAAGGAAAGCAAACTCAGGCAGCAGTTCCTAAAGCTGAAGTTTTTAATCAGCTAGGATAGAAGCAGCTAGGATAGTCTGATGGCACTGCTAGTGGTTGACAATGAAGCAGAACCAAATGCAGCTGGTATCCCAGCAGAGTCATGATGGGATAAGCTTGCTTCCCTGCTGCAGTCTGCTGATGGGATGGAATTACCTTTCTCTTTTTCTAGAAGCAACACGATATAAAAAATGGCAACAGCTCCATTGCTGCAACCTACAAAACCTACAACCACTAGCAGGTCCCACCAAGCCACCAAGCCTGTTTTGTTCCAGATCCTCCTCACATTAGAGTATATATATATATATATATATATATATATATATATATATATATATATGCAGGTTTTGGTGTCCTCGGGTATCTTCCCGTGTAAAAGTTGGGGTGTCTAGGCGACGTTTCGACGAGGTCTCACTCGTCATCTTCAGGCTGGTGCTTTCGGCTTCTTGTTACTGGAACAGAGCAGGATCTCAGTGTTTGAGTTCCTATAAATACTGTTGAGGAGGTGTGGCCTCCTATGTTCTGGGCAGAGAGGAAGTTCCCAGGCTAGTGTGCCTTTTCTTCTTTTGTTCCTTAGTTGCTTGAGGGATATCTTGAGTGATTTCTTGAGTGATATCCTGAGTACCACTTAGGTGGGTCATTAGGTGTGGATTAGTTGCTAAAGCCTTTGTGTCTTGACCTCTTGAACTTTGTGAAGAGTTTTTCTGAGAAGATGGCTGTAGTTGTGCTCTGGCTTGGCTTCGTGTATAGGGGCGAGCTGTGGTTTTGTGGCCTGTGCCAGCCAGATCTGTGTAGGGATTGCAGGGGGGTGCAGCATCCGGAGGTGCCACCATGGTTTGGCTACTGGATGGTGTCTGTAATTTATCTGTGGAGAGGGTCTGGGTTTGGGTCTGGTGTGGTTGATTGGTGATGGCGTTCTGTGTGCCTCTGGATCTGGTGTCAGTTTTTGTGGGGAGGGCTAATTTCCAGATGTCTGGCAAGCGGGATGTGTCGTCACGCTTGTTCATGTTGTGAGGGTGTTTCTCTATCTCGATGGCTTCCATGATTATTCTCTTGTGGTGATGTTCCATGTTAGAGAGCAATTTGGAATCTGCAAAATTAATTTCGTGTCCTGTTTCTTTCATGTGTTGGAAGAGAGAGGAAGTTTTTTCTTCTTTTTTGACGGCATTCTTGTGTTCTGCGATACGTGCATTTATTCGTCTGTTTGTTTGTCCAATGTACGTGGCTGGGCAGACTTTGCAGGGTATTTCATAGACCCCTTGGTTTTCCAACTGGATTTTATCCTTGGGGTTTCTGAGGATATTGGCTATTTTTTGGTTGGCGCAAAAGGCTGTTTTGATATTGTGTTTATGGAGGATTTTGCTAATTTTATCTGTAGTGCCCTTGATATAAGGAAGGAGGGCCATGCCATTGTTTTCTTCTGTGTCTTGGTTTTTGGGGGGTGTTTCTTTTTGGATTAGCTTCGTAACCCTGTTTTGCTGGTATCCATTGGCAATTAACACATTTGAGAGATTCTGTAACTCAGTTGTCAAGTGGTCTTTGTCAGCCAGGCGTTTGGTTCTGGAGATGAGAGTCTTGGCTACGGAGTTTATTTGTGCAGGGTGGTGGTGTGATTGTGCATGTAAGTAGCGGTTGGTGTGTGTTTTTTTCCGGTAGATAGTGTGTCCTAGGGAGCCATCAGGTTTTTTGTAGATTAGGACGTCAAGAAAGGGAAGTTGGTTGTTGGCTTCTATTTCCATAGTGAATTGTATTTTGGGGTGTAGGCTGTTGAGATGTGTGAGGAAGCTGTCCAGTTTTTCCTTCCCGTGTGGCCAAATTACAAAGGTTTTTTGTAGATTAGGACGTCAAGAAAGGGACGTCCAAACTCCTTCCAGTTCATAGAAACAATAAAGAAGCAAAACCTACATCCCAATGACCTACTTGTGAGCTTCGATGTTGTATCTCTCTTCACACAAGTGCCCATTAATGAAGCCTTGACAGCCATTCAAAACAAATACAATCCCCCCGAATACATCTTGGACCTGACCAACCACTGCCTAACCAACACGTACTTCATCCACAATGGACAAAGATACAAACAGATAGAAGGAGCACCTATGGGATCACCCCTCTCACCGGTCATCGCAAACCTGTACATGGAACACTTTGAAACCAATGCTTTAGACAAGTCAGAACACAAACCCAAACTTTGGCTCAGATATGTTGACGACACCTTTGTAATTTGGCCACACGGGAAGGAAAAACTGGACAGCTTCCTCACACATCTCAACAGCCTACACCCCAAAATACAATTCACTATGGAAATAGAAGCCAACAACCAACTTCCCTTTCTTGACGTCCTAATCTACAAAAAACCTGATGGCTCCCTAGGACACACTATCTACCGGAAAAAAACACACACCAACCGCTACTTACATGCACAATCACACCACCACCCTGCACAAATAAACTCCGTAGCCAAGACTCTCATCTCCAGAACCAAACGCCTGGCTGACAAAGACCACTTGACAACTGAGTTACAGAATCTCTCAAATGTGTTAATTGCCAATGGATACCAGCAAAACAGGGTTACGAAGCTAATCCAAAAAGAAACACCCCCCAAAAACCAAGACACAGAAGAAAACAATGGCATGGCCCTCCTTCCTTATATCAAGGGCACTACAGATAAAATTAGCAAAATCCTCCATAAACACAATATCAAAACAGCCTTTTGCGCCAACCAAAAAATAGCCAATATCCTCAGAAACCCCAAGGATAAAATCCAGTTGGAAAACCAAGGGGTCTATGAAATACCCTGCAAAGTCTGCCCAGCCACGTACATTGGACAAACAAACAGACGAATAAATGCACGTATCGCAGAACACAAGAATGCCGTCAAAAAAGAAGAAAAAACTTCCTCTCTCTTCCAACACATGAAAGAAACAGGACACGAAATTAATTTTGCAGATTCCAAATTGCTCTCTAACATGGAACATCACCACAAGAGAATAATCATGGAAGCCATCGAGATAGAGAAACACCCTCACAACATGAACAAGCGTGACGACACATCCCGCTTGCCAGACATCTGGAAATTAGCCCTCCCCACAAAAACTGACACCAGATCCAGAGGCACACAGAACGCCATCACCAATCAACCACACCAGACCCAAACCCAGACCCTCTCCACAGATAAATTACAGACACCATCCAGTAGCCAAACCATGGTGGCACCTCCGGATGCTGCACCCCCCTGCAATCCCTACACAGATCTGGCTGGCACAGGCCACAAAACCACAGCTCGCCCCTATACACGAAGCCAAGCCAGAGCACAACTAAATGTAGTACACCCATCTTCTCAGAAAAACTCTTCACAAAGTTCAAGAGGTCAAGACACAAAGGCTTTAGCAACTAATCCACACCTAATGACCCACCTAAGTGGTACTCAGGATATCACTCAAGAAATCACTCAAGATATCCCTCAAGCAATTAAGGAACAAAAGAAGAAAAGGCACACTAGCCTGGGAACTTCCTCTCTGCCCAGAACATTGGAGGCCACACCTCCTCAACAGTATTTATAGGAACTCAAACACTGAGATCCTGCTCTGTTCCAGTAACAAGAAGCCGAAAGCACCAGCCTGAAGATGACGAGTGAGACCTCGTCGAAACGTCGCCTAGACACCCCAACTTTTACACGGGAAGATACCCGAGGACACCAAAACCTGCATTCCTGTACCCGTGAAAATCTACGAAAGCATATATATATATATATACACACACACACACACACACACACACACACACACACACACACACACACATATACACAGTGGTGCCTTGCAAGACGAAATTAATTCGTTCTGCGAGTTTTTTTGTCTTGCGAATTTTTCGTCTTGCGAAGCACCACTGTATTAAGTCTGCAGTAATTTTAAGAAGTGGCCCCAACATTCTCCAGCAGGCTACCACACCGCGTGCTATGAGTTGCTCCTCGAAGTCAAGTCGCAACTGCACCTCTAATGCACCCTGGGTATTAACGGTTTTAAGAAAAAGGAAACAAACTTGCAAGACGTTTTCATCTTGCGAAGCAAGCCCATAGGGAAATTCGTCTTGCGAAGCAACTCAAAAAACCAAAAACCCTTTCGTCTTGCGAGTTTTTCGTCTTGCGAGGCATTCGTCTTGTGAGGTACCACTGTATATTCATCATATCCCCTGAGTGATCTTCATTTCATGATGTGATACAAAGACAAGACAGGTTGCAAGATTCAGGACACATGAATGAAACCACGTCTTCACACAGCACATGGTTAAACTATAGGACTTGCTTCTTCAGGAGGCAGCAGATGGCTTTAAAATAGAATTAGATAACTTCTTGGGGGGATAAGGCTCTGAATGGCTCCTAGCCATCATGGCCATGTTCTACCTCCACTGTCAGAGGCAGTATACCTCTGAATACCAGTCGCTGGGAATTGGAGGTAGGCAGAGTGCTCTTGTATCCGTGTCCTGCTTGCAGGTTTCCCCACAGACATTTGGTTGGCCACTATAAGAACAGGATCATAGACTTGTAGAATTGACAGGGAGCTTGAGGGTCATCCAACCCCCTGAAATGCCGGAATCTCAACTAGATCATCCTCTACTTTAAAACCTCCAAGGAAGGAGAGTCTGCCACCTCTCTGGGGAGTCTGCTGGACTAAATGGGCCATTGGTGTGACCCAGTAAGTTCTTCATAGAACTCAGGTCCATTGCTTTTAATATGTGTATTCTGTGTTGAACCTAGTTGGAGACAACCCTAGGATTCCAGGCCAGTCCTGTGGCTGACCAGGAAATATCCTCCCATCATGATTTCCTACAGATCAAAGCTTTCCACACTGGACACATGGAAAACAGCCTTCCATATTTCTGTTTAGATGCTCAGCAATGGTACACTACAGGTTCCCATTTGCCTGGGCTGCCACTGCGGGATTCCCATCAAGCCAAAGGGATTCCCATAAGCAACACTGTCGCTTTGTTACAGCCCGCTCTGTCTCCGAGAAAGCAAATGACAATTAATTTGCAAAAGAGCCTCGGAGAATTTTTTATTAGCATTATTTAAAAAGCTGGCTTCATTTGTTTCCCTCCGTTTGAAGGCGCATAATGGGCTCGATGCTCTGAGCGCTTCACAAGCCCCACAGTGCTTTGGTGACACTTGATATAAAGTGCCCTGTGATAATGAATGAACTTGGTGCAGAGCACAGCCAAGGGTGGGTTCATTGGCTCGTCTGCAGAGTGTCACATGGCCACAATTTTTATTGGAATTCCCGTAATTAATGTACTTTATAGCTGAATTCCAGCCAGAGCACCACCCAGCCCCATTTTTCCTCTTTAGCGTAGCATTTTAAGGGTTGACAGAAAGGACTTGGCCATTTCCCATCACATCCTGCATAAGAACAGAAGATGAGCCTGCTGGAGCAGGCAAGTGGCCCCTCTGGTCCAGCGTTTGAGCACAAGAGCATTTTTCCCTCCCCGGGAGGGGAATAACATCAGCTGTCATTCAAAAGCATTACTTCCTCTTACTGTGGAAGCAGAGCAGAACCATCATGGATAGTATCCATTAATAACCGCCTCCCAGTTGCCCAAGCCATCTAAGTTGGTGGCCATCATTGCATCCTATGAAAGTGAGTTCCATAGCCTAACAATGCACTTCATGAAGAAGTAGTTTCTTTTTATCTGTTCCAAAGCATCTTCATAGGATGCTTACAATTTCTAGAATTCTAAGCGAGTGAGAGAAAAATCTCCCCACTCACTTTCTCCATGCTATGCATAATTTTTATAAAATTCTGTCATGTCGCCTCTTACTCCCTTTTCCTCTAAACTAAAAACTCCCAAATGCCGCAAGCTTTCTTTATAAGGGAATCACTCCATGCTCTTCACACACACACACACACACACACACACACACACACACACACCCTGCAGAGCTCCAGAACTTCTCCTCCCATGGGTGGGGAATAGATTTTCTACCGCTCTTTCAATTCTGACTTCTCCTTCCGGGCCCAGGCATCACAGCTGCAATGCTAAAAGCACACGGCAGCAATGGGAGCATACTTTGGCTTTGTGTGGCGTAGTGGTTGGAGTGTTGGAGCCAGGTTCAAATCCTTACTCAACCACAAAACTTACTGGGTGACCAGGGGCTTGTCATTCTCAGCCTCACATGGTTGTTATGGAGACAAGAGGACAAGGAAGGAACCATGCAGCCACTGGAGCTCCTTGGAGGAAAGGCGGGATAGAGATGTAAGAAAACCACTTCCGAACTCGAGAGGAGGTGGAGTTGTGGGCTTCATGCCCTCTCCACATGCGCGGGGGCTGGCTCTCAGCCTCCGCGTGATTGAGGGGATCCCTGGCCAATCGGCTGGCCTAGGGGAGGCGTGGCTTGCGCAATATCACACTGGCGCGGCCAGGGATCTCCCTCTTTTGCCGCCTCAGCTCATCGGGTTTCCCACCCTCGCACCCTTTAGGTTTTCCTTTTGACCTTGCTATGGACTTCAGTTGGTCGCCGTTAAGGGGCCTGGTAGGAATTTTTTCCACTTGGCAAATTGGCACCAGCCACTTGGTTTTTCGCCTACCTCGTAGCAAATTGCCACAACTTCCCCAGTATTGGTGGTTAGGCATTGGTAAGGGGTATTGCTATGCAGATGAGAGGGGGAGGATGCGCCATCACCTCCCCAGATATTGAAGGGTAGTCCGTTAAAGGATTCCGGGGTGGCGTTGCCCTGTCCGAAGCCTATGGAGGTGTGGGCCTAAGGCACACCCCTGAACGGTGACCCCGGGGGAGCTCCTAGTTGATGTGCATCAGCAGGACTTCCTCTATTGGTGGTTAATCCTTCCCGGTCTTCAAGCATGCAGGCTGAAGCCGAATAGATGGTTAGGACCAATGCCTAAGCCAATACTGCTCATTACCTGTAACCAATAAAGTTGTGGCCATTTTTTGCCCATTAACCTAAATATTTGTGTCATGTGTCTTTATTTCCACCGGGCGGAGGTGGGAACTCACCACGCAATAAACCAAATCAAATCAAATCAAATCATGCCTGTTATGAAATCCAAAGGGCCATACATGAAGTTTCCTACTGATCATCCATCCGTCTGCCCAGACCTGCTTTACTTGGTGGCCTTATATACCTTCAAGTCATTTCCTGGGGCCTCACGTTGTTGGGAGCTAACAGGTATATCAGGGACCAGAGGAAATGCCATTGTCATAAGTTTTAGTGGTGTTCACAGCAGACCACTCTGAGAGAGATGGCTCCAAACTTTACCTCCTAACGTGCAATCAAGATGAAATTGATTTTCTTGCTGTGCCATGAGTGACAGCGGCTGAGCCAGTGCCTGTGAGTTCATCACTCAACTGCCGCAATATCAATTGACAGTTTCCTTGTAGATTGATGAGCAGATTGTCCCTGCTCCATTCTTTCAGTGTATCCTCATTCATGCCTTCCGCTCCTCCTGAACTTCTCTTTACCTGGGCAAGCTTCTAAAATTAATTCTCATCTTGGATCATGAAGTTTGCCCCTGTCTTGCCAGGCCTTTCTAAGGATGGAGTACTCATTCAAAGCAGGGATTCTTAGCCATGCCAGCATCGCTCCTCAAAAGTGCAGTGAGCAGGATTAAGGCAAACACAGTAAGCATCAGTATCTGGTTTAACCCCAAACATGCCATCCAGAAGAAATTGTCTGTAAATCCCTCCCCTTGCTTTTGGCCAAAGTGGCTGAAATTTATAGGCACTCTTAATCTAGCACGGATTAAGACTGCCAAACTGCAAACAAATCAGTTCATGGACTTTATGCGGGGGAAGTAAAAGGGATTAATTTTCCTCCATAATCCCTTAACTGTGTGTGTGTGGAATTTCTCTCTTGCACTTTCTTACCTTGAAATAATTAAGAGGTGGAAGAGTGGTGTGTATTCTTGCTTGTGCATTAAAACAACAACAACTTAGCAGGGTTACACCATTATCAATTTTGATGGTCTCCCATAGACCTCACAGATCTTTCCTTTGTCCTCCAATAGGCCATAAACCTTCATTATAGGCCTTACAAAGTAATGCTGTCCAGAACACTGCCTGTGGAATTCTGAAGAGCTGTGGTAGTGGTGATGTTTGTTAAAGCAGAGTAATGTTGGATTGTATGGGAGAAGGAAATCACCAGTGACCCTCAGCATCCCTGGCTGCCCTTAGGCTTAGTTGGTGTTTGGGTACCCAAGAAGACTGCAGAGTGCAGACCGCTGGCAAGATGATTTGTAGAATGAAAGAAAGGAGACTCACAACCCAACCTTCACCACCTCAGAAGTCAAGTAAGAGCAACAATAAATCTACACCCAACCCAAAAGAATTTCACTTGAATGATAACTTTGCAAACTCTTCCAAAACATTCTTTGTACAACCATTTGGTTTATAGCTATAGATGTGTGATGTAAGTAGCATTTTGACATTTTGAAGAAACTGTGCGTGTAACACCAGCACAACATTATTTTATGTTGGAAGCAAAGTCATACAATGTCATTTTTTCAACACACTCATCAAAAGGTCTTGTGTTTCTGTAAATATAATTGATTTTCCCACATTTTCAAATTGTTAACTTCACCATCATTTTCTCTCCCCTTTGATAATTTTGTAACACAATTTATTTTCCTATTAATTGATGCAATATTTCATAATGTCTCCAACTATAGTGCAACAACTTATTCCAATGCACCAGTTTTAGAGTCAATATTTCTTGACATAAGGCCAAATGTGTTAAATAAAGATCTTATCATTTTCTTATTTGCAGCTGCAGATCTGGAAGTTGCTCAGCAATGGAGGTCCCATATACATTTTACTCTACAGGATTGGTGGAGCAGGATCTGGGGACTGGCCATGGTGGAGAAAGTGACAGAGCACAACTAAAAGGCTAGAGGATCCAAAATGCAGAAATCTTTCTCAATTACTCTCAGGGACTGGACAGAGGAGGAATGATGGAGACCACCACCCGTTCCTGAACCTTCCAGAGAAGAGGAAGACAGTATTGATTTACAACAGTGGTATGCGGAAGGTCACGGCTCAGAGGTAGATGAGGGGCAAAGTTGGGAAATAATGGGAGAGGAGGAGGGGGAAGCAGAGCCAGAGCAGCTGGCTGACACGTTATCACTAGAAAGCATTCCAGACCCCCCTTCTCCTAGAACCCAGCAAGCATTGAAAGTAGGAGAGCAAAGAGCTCAGAGGCAAATGGCCCTAAGTAGCCACCGTAAGGTGGGTGGTGCTGTTGACGACTGAAGAGAGAAGGGGGGGTGGAGATTACTTGGAGCAGCGCCATTACTCCAAGAGGCTGCATTTCTAAGCCTCTCTCTGTGAATATTGAATAAAAGAAATTGGTAAGAGCTTTCCTTGTCTATTTATTCCTGGCAGCCTACAGTGGGGGGGATCGGATTCCCTGTCGCCTGACAATTACCTGGTACCCCCTTCATTGTTTGCGTTAATAAACAAGATGGTAAATTACTTCCTCCAATTTTGCAAAGACCCTTGTGGTCAGACATAATTCCTAAGCATTTCTGGACAATGGTTTAGTAAGAATATATCCTATGCCTGCTTTATTTTACCTTGCATCACGCACTGTCTCACTTGTGAGAGTATATGATATTGGATGTCATATCTGTACCAAGCATTGAACAAATGTAAATAATAAAGTATATTTTTAAAATAAGTGGTGCAAAAATATTTGGTGGAGAGGAATGCAAGAGATTTTTTTTTTCTTTTGGCACAGCACTTGTAGCAATAAGGATAATCATGCCACTTTTCCAAATTCACGCTTTGTTGGACAGCTCTGCCTGCACCACAGGTGCCCACTCCTGACATCATTCCCTTGGGTGATTTTTAAACAGCAGGTGTTGGGGAACGTTGTTAAGAAAAGTGATCAGCAACCGCCGCTTCAATCTCTCTCTGTGCAGAAATTTGCCGATGCCAAGCCCATAAATGCAAAGAGCTCTGTAGCTTTTGTTAAATTAGCAGCTCGATAGTCACAGTGGGGGTTTGCCTAGGAACCGTCCACAAAGGACAAGGAAGTCAAAATATCAGTCTTGCATGAAACTATTTGTTCCTGCTTCTTAATTAAGATTTCATGCCTGTGTATGTCCCGAGGAACCATGGGAGGTGCAGACGGCTAGAATGCGCAGAATGGGAACCACGGAATTGGAAATGAAGTTTGTACTTTGGTGGATATGTGAATGATAAGGGGTATTGTGAGTTCCACTCCACAATAAAATATTCATTCTCTAAGCAATTCAGGGTCAAATATGATGACATGCTTGAGATCTGCAACTGAATTTCTCACCTAGTGCTGGGCCAGTATTTGAAAAGGTTGAAAATTTAAACCAAACTTTGGAGTGGGTGGCAGTGAAAGAGAGGGAAAACAGTCTCTTCTGTTTGGGGAATGGGTACACTGAGGGAGACATAGTCAACCCAACAGGTGTACCAACTTGAATAAAATATAGAGTGGGCAGGTAAGCCCTGCCCTGCATTATTAATCACAAGACATAGCACACACACACCATTTGAAAGGCAATGCCCATCAACTTTAGGAGGCCCAGGCCCCTGAAATATTTTATTGGGTGGGGGCAAAGGGACCTTGGCGTTGTCTCCTATGCAACCCAGTGTGCAGCAGCTGTGAAAAAGGCAAATCCTATGGCTTGGGTTCATTAAGAAATGGACTAAAATATAACAGCAGGTATCATAATGCTGTTATACACGTTTGTGGTGCAATTGCATGTAAAAAGGTAAAGGTAAAGGACCCCTGGATGGTTAAGTCCAGTCAAAGGTGACTATGGGGTTGTGGCCTTCATCTCGCTTTCAGGCCGAGGGAGCCGGCATTTGTCCACAGACAGCTTTCTGGGTCATGTGGCCAACATGAATAAACTGCTTCTGAAGCAATGGAACACCGTGACGGAAACCAGAGCACACGGAAATGCCATTTACCTTCCCGCCACAGCGGTACCTATTTATCTACTTGCACTGATGTGCTTTCGAATTGCTAGATTGGCAGGAGCTGGGACAGAGCAATGGGAGCTCACCCCATTGTGGGGGTTCGAACCGCCAACCTTCTGATCCAAGAGGCTCAGTGGTTTAGACCACAGCGCATTGTGGGAAGTTCAGGTCACCTCACATCTAAAAGGATATTGTCGAGTTGGAAAGGGTTCATAAAAGGGCAAGCAAAATGATCAAGGGCATGGAGCGGCTCCACTAAGAGGAAAGGTTGCAGTGTTTGGGACTTTGTAAAACTATGCTTGGCAAGGAGAAAGTGGACGGAGAAAAGATTTTCTCCTCTCACTTTAGATCTCATGGACATCCAATGAAGCTGGATGTTGGAAGATTCAGGATAGACAAAAGGAAGTACTTCTTCAGGCAACGAGTAGTTAAACTGTGGCATCTGCTCCCACAGGAGGCAGGAACGGTGACCAACTTGGGTAGCTCTAAAAGAACAGCGGACAAATTTGTGGAGGATGAGGTGGCTACTAGCCAGGATGGCTAAGCTCTGCCTCCAACCTGTGGGCACCAGAGGCCCTGTGGGTGCCAGGGAAGGCCTCTCTGTAATTGCATGTGTGTCTTTAGACACCACACTGGTGACCCCTGGACTCATCTTAAGCCCGATGTTTGACAGCAAAGGAACCTTAAGAAGAATTCCCTGTGCTTCCCAGTAAAGCAATTAGAGAATGATAAAAGTGGTGGGGAAGTTATTAAAATCTGTCCTGGAGAAGGAAACTAATTCTTTGCCCTACAGATGCACATAAAATATTAACTGTGTGAGATTTTTTATTTTATTTTTTAAGGACAAAAAGAAAGCAGCAAGAAAGACTACTGTTAAATATGCTCATGTTCAGCAGCCAAGGTCTAGACACCGCTTGCCCCTGACAAATGGACAGCGAAACAGTAGTTTCTTTTAAGAATCATTAACTCCCAAGGCTAGTATTAATGGTTCTGGCATAGGATCACATCTAATCTCCTCTCCATTTGAAAAGCTTTAGTTGGGAGCTTCAAGTGTCTCTTGGCTTTGTGAATCTGGAAGTGGCTGAGCATGATTTGCTAATGCCTCGTCCTACGCATGCTTATTCAGATGTCTCACTAAGTCCATGGGCTGACTCTCAAGGAGCAGGAGTGTGGAAGCGCAGACCCAGGTGCCAAATGTGGCCCTCAAAGCCTCTCTTTCCAGCCCTTGAGGATCTCCCCAGGACCCAACCCAGCTCTGGCCTTGCATTGCACTCTCCTTGAGTGTTCTTGCCTTGCTGGAATGTGTGCTTGAACTTGCACAGAATCTTAGAGTTGGAAGGGACCCTGAGGATCATCATCTAGTCCAGTGATTACCAAACTTGGCCCTCCAGCTGTTTTGGGACTACAACTCCCATCACCCCTAGCTAACAGGACCAGTGGTCAGGGATGATGGGAGTTGTAGTCCCAAAACATCTGGAGGGCTGAGTTTGCCTATGCCTGCTCTAACCAAGTGAGCTACCCAGGTATGATTCCTCTTGCTTGCCTGGGTAGACAAAGATGGGTGTGTGCAAAAGTTGCCTATTCTACAAAGTCAGCTTGAGTCCCTGCCCACCACTGGAATGTGGCCCCCAGGTGGTTGCCCAGAAAGCAATGTGGCATGGGCTCCACCAATGAGCTATGATCTTTCTCATCTTATCCTAACCCCCTTTAAGAAATCTGCTTGGAATCACAGGCATTGGCACCGACTCCATGGGGCCTGAGGGGGCCCGAGCCCCCTCAAAAATTCGTTTGGGGGGGCTCAGCCCCCCAATAATCTCGGGCGCCCCTCCAGCAGAGCGCCGCCGCCGTCCCTTCCTCCGCCTCCGGCTCCTGGGGCTGGGGGCTTTCTCCGGCCAGCGGGGCGGAGCTTCCCAGGGCCCCACCCAGCGGCCGCGCCTGCAAAAGTTGCAGCCCGAAGCGGCAACAGCAACAGCCCGCGGAGCAGCAGAAGTTCTTCGGAGAGAGCCGCTGCTGCGCCACCACCAGCCCCAACGTGAGCCCCGTTCGCAGGCGGAGGGGGACCGATCCTGATCTGGGGGCGGTGGGCGGGCGTCGGGGCTCCCCGCTAGCTGCCCTGCTTGGGGCGGCGCCTCCCCGGCCTTAGGCCCCGGCCCGCAGCCCGGTTGCTCTCCCTCCCTTTCACTTTTGCACCCCGGCGCGCTGGCCCGTCCCGTTGCTCCTGGCCGCCACGGAGGGTAGTGAAAGTCGGCCGGACACTCTCTCGTTTCTTTTCCCAGGCTTGCGTGGCGTGGGCAGAGGTGCAGCCTCTAGGCATAGGCAGAGTGCCTTCGGGGACGCGTCTCCACCGACGCACAGAATGGCTGCAGCCCTAAAGTGGCCCGCTGCCAAAGTTGCGTTCTCACGCCTCTCCAAGGCTAGTCCTCCTTGGAGTAGACGCTACTGGCTTAAGTGCATTAATTTCACTGCGCCTGCTCCAAGTAAAACTTTTTGGGCAGCAGCCCCATGTCTACTTGGCAGTAAATCGCCTTGAATTCCATGCTGGGTTAGGGTGGAAGCCTTAAAGGAAAGGGATGCACCCCCGCCTCCTCCCCACCTGCTCCCTCGCCAGCCAGCCAGCCAGCCAGCCAGCCGCGCGCCCTAGCCGGAGAGCCCCGGCCGTCCCCGTCGCGCAATCGGCTGGATCTCCCTTCAGCAGGCCGTGCTCACAACTCGGCCCAGGGACCCCCCAGCAGCGGATCTCCGGCCCAGCTGAAGAATCCGGCAACAAGCCCCCTCCTCCCCAATCGCTCCGCCGAAATACGCTCCAAAACCCCCCAGATAGGCCGCCGGCCGCCAAGTCTCGTGGCGCCCTGAGCGAGGGTCTCTCCCCAACACCGCCACCTCAAACTGCGTTCTCCCGGCTACCCGAGCGAACCAGCGGCAGGACCCCGGTATGGGCCCCCCCAATATTTCTTATAAGTCGGTGCCCTTGATCACAGGATCTCTGTGGTGTCTATGATGGCTTGGTCATGTCTGCAGAATGGAAGATGGTCGGATTCCCCAAGGAAGTGCTCTCTGGGGAACTTCCTTCAAGCACCAGGCACCATGTGTCTTCCTGATCAGTCTCTACAGCCACAGCAGGCACTGTAACCTTCCAACAGGTTGAGTTCACCACCAAAGGCACTCCTGAGGCAGACGGCTGCCAGCAACCTCACAGAATCATAGGAGTGAAAGGAGGATTTCCCACCCACCCCCATCCTAAATGAGAAGCATGGGAAAGGAATTTTTTTGGGGAGAAACTGGCCTCAGCCGAGAAGCATATTGTATGGGCAAGAGCACCACCACTTTGTGGAAACATTAGCCAGGACAGAAGAGACAGAAGAAAGTCCTTCATTACACATTACACAGTACAAACTAGATAAGCTATAGAATTTCCTCCCACAAGAAGCAGGGGGTTGGACTAGATGACCCTTGGGTCCCTTCCAATTCTATGATGCTAAGATCCTATGCTTAAGCATAAAGCTCTCAGTGGCTACTGATCCTGATGGCTACATTCTACCTCCGCTGTCAGAGACAGTATGCCTCTGAATGCCAGTTGCTGGAAACAGCAGAAGGAGGTTGGGTGGCCATCTGTCATGGATGCTTTTGCTGAGATTCCTGCATTGCAGGGGGTTGGACTAGATGACCCTTGGGTCCCGTTCAACTCTACAATTCTATGAGAGAGTGCTATTGAATTCATATGCTGCTTGTGAGCTTTCCAAGAGCATCTGGTTGGATGCTAGACTAGATGGGCCTTTGGACTGATCCAGCAGATTCTTCTTATGTTCTTCTGCTTGTGTGTAAGGTTTTTAAGCAGGAAATGTCCTGTTCTAAAAACAAACGCTGGTTCACTAAATGGGAACTATTGTGGAATGAATTTAAATGAATCCTCCCAACAAAAACAAAATATTAAGAGGGATGAACCACTGCTCTGGGGCTAACAATCATCTAGCCCTACCACCAATAGGACCCTGATCCAAGCTTGGTACCTTGGACTCATCTGCTGTGCAGTACAAATCTTACAATAAACTAGAAAATCTAGGACTTTGAAGAGGAGCAGAGAACTCCCAAGACTATCCTTTCCTTTAAGCAATCCTTCTCACTGATGCTTTGAGTTTCATAACCATGCTATGTCTCCCCAAACATCTCACAGCAATCCTGTTATTATCATTGCTAAGCCCCACAGAGTGGGAAAGGGAATTAACATGGATTCCCACTGGATATTAGATGGATGACTGCATTGCTAATGAAGCTGAGATAAATAAAGTTAGTGGAAAGCATCTTTCTGAAGCGGAAAATCACTCCCATGTTCCTCCCGTGCTCACCTCCTCGTGTTGATCTTTGCCCCATTCTATGCGTTTTGCTGGGGTTATCCCCATCACAAAGAGGTTGAAGGTCCTAAATCACGGTGAGTATTTAAAACTAGCATAGTAAATCTTCCCCTGATTTACTAATGCAGCAATAAACTCTTCAAAAGGCAATCAATGTGTGCTAACAAAGTACCACGAGAGGCTGGACGGAAAGCATAATCCATGAATCATTTTGAAGCTGTTCCACTAAGCGAGATGCATTGTCCTTCCCTCCATACCCATAAATATAAGCACAAAAAAGGTGGGAATTTTTTAATGACACTGTGAATAAATAGCCTGACTTGTGTGGTTTTATGTCTAATGGAATGAGATTTGACTTAACAACCATGATTCACACACACACTCACATGCAAGCATACACACATGTCATGTTGAAGTGGACTTCTTGTGAGATAGTGTATAAATTTTGGGGTGTTTTTCATATATATATTGAGAGAGAGAGAGAGAGAGAGAGAGAGAGAGAGAGAGAGAGAGAGAGAGAGAGATGCCAAAGCATCACTCCTAATCCCAAATTGAAAGGAATAGGCGATCAGTCTATTTTCAGGCAGTGTCAATTTTGCATGTGTTCATTCTATCCATTTTCTTCACTGATCTATAAGGGTTTTTAATTTATGGAATTCATACTTAAATGTGTACTTTACTCCAAAATAAATATCTAAATAAGCATTTTATCTCATTTCCATTTCTAAACATGCGTTATCCTCCCCCCCCAATAATAATAATAAAGCGTGTTGCTCCTTTATTTAGCACAAGTTGGGAAAGTGCTATTTTATTTAGGGGTCCTGTTTCCTAGACGTCCTATAGGCATCTGGTTGGCCATTGCAAAATCAGGATACTGGACTAGATGGCCTGAGCTAGCAGGGTTCGTCTTATATTCATTTTTGCTGTGTTCAAAAATTCAGGGACTGAGCAATTTCTTTGTTGTTCTCTGATTAACAGCATTTTCTGCAGAGCACTGCCCGGCAAGGCTTACTGTTTATTTCCACAGACTTTCCTCTCTGTATGCGAACACCTTCAGTCGTTTTTTTGTGTGTATTTGACTGTCATACTTTGATAATGTAACAGAGGGAAAGCAATGCTTTCAAAAGGAGAAAGCCTGTCTGAGGTAAAACCTGGATGCCTAATCCACTGATTTGCATATGCCAATATACTTATGCACCAATGTGAGCCTTCCACTGCCTCCACACCAAGAAAAGGAGCAGACATTCTGTAAAAGACAAATGGGAAGAGAAGATTTGTGGCTACTTTTGTTTCCTTGTTTGGGAACGCAATGCAAACTTTCTTTCCAGCAATCTAGTTTCCTTTCTGAGCGTGCAGCACTCTGATATGTAGAATCAACAGCCACTGCTGTGTTATTTGCATTCATTCGCATAATCCCCAGAGGATTCGGTTGGTCCCGCTTGTCCTCAGAAACACTTTATTGGATGTGTGCGCAGAAATGTCCTTGTCCTATACAACCACAAAATAATGTTGAAGGGCACACGACTGTTAACAGACAGGCTTCCAGATAAAGGCCTTGCTTGGGGAAATCTTCTTCAGATGACAACTGCATATTCCCCATAAGGAATGCTACCAACATTATTAGTTGTTGATGAAGACATCCACATGTCCCCCAAACACTCAGCACCTCAAAAGCAGTTCAAGGCCCTGACAGCAGTTTTCACAACTGGGACGATTTTAGGAATGTCTAAACATGAAACAAGCAAAACTATAATTATATTAGAAAATGGGGGGGGGGGGTTAATGAAAGCAAAACCATTCCAAATCTCAATTCCAACAGGATAATGCCACAAATCATGAGCAGCCCTGTGACTTCTGGAATAAGAATCAACTCTGCAAGAATTGTCAAGCATCTAGAAAAGATGAATGTGGGATCATGTAATTCAAAACCACAAGGGATTGATTAGGAGTCAAATGACCCCATACTGAAATGAAGGAGCTAATTATAAACTTCTATCAAATATTGACCGCCCAGGCCACCTCTTCTCCAGCTTGGATGTCTTTGAGAAGAGTTCAGCTTGAAATTTATTTATTTTTCTGGTTGGAGGTGAATTCCTAGGACCTGCAGGGACCTGAGGCAGGGATGGAGTAATGAGGTTCTAGCACACAGGCATGGTCTCCCTCTGGAGGTCATTAGTCTCTATTTAACATTAAGGGATGCTATGCATCTAAGTGCCAGGATCCAACTTCTTAAATAGCCAATTGCCTTGGTGCTTCCCTATCTAGAAGCAGAGGGAAATAAAATGAAATGAAATGATGGGACAAGGAGGGAGCACTCCTTCAAAGTAGAAGATTTAATTAAGGAAAGCATCAGTTTCATCCCATATTTCCTGTGAATAAATTCAGACTTGTTAGGGCATGGGCAGGGTGGGTTTCCCCCGCCTTCATGTAGAAAATGATCCTAGAAACCTTTTAGCTGGTGGATAAGCTTCCCATGCATGCAGAAATGGTGATACAGGAAGGGGTGTAAGAAGCCCTCGCTTTCTATTCTGCCCTAAATTCATCACACGCAGCACTATTTCCATTCTGCTGCAGTTTGTCTTCTGCTAAAATCTATGTTGTTGTTGTTGTTGTTGTTGAAATTGCTACCCAGCCCTTTATCTGAGGATCACAGGGCTGTTTACAATATAACAGCATAGAAAAACATAAGATAGTAACAAACAAAAACAATAGCACACACCCCACAGTTTAAAAAGGCCATAGATTGCTTAATTAGCCCAAAGCCTGGCTGGGATTAGAGGAATGTTTTTACCTGGCACCTAAAGATATGGAACAAAGGCACCAGGGGAGCCTCCCTAGGTAAAGCATTCCACAAACAAGGAGCCACCACAGAAAAGGCCTTTTCTCATGTTGCCACTCTCCAGATCTCTCGTGGAGGTGGCACACGAAGAAGGGCCTCAGATGATGATTGCAGGATTTGGGTCAGTTCATATGTGTTCATATGGTATTTGTCTCACTGTGGTAAAATTATGCAAATTATGTAAATAATTGGCTAGACTACATAACTTTTGTTGTCATTAATGCTATTCCGCTACATTCATTTCAGTGCAAAGGAAACATAATGTGAATGGGAGAGACACAATCATTTATGTATCCTTTGGCAACTAGAAGAAACAACAATAGCCAATAGTGATTGCATTCTCTGGATTGATTTGTGTTCAGGACATGGGATGAATAAGCGGACATCAGCACCCCATTAGCACCCCAGTCAGCATTAAGTAGCTGTCCTTGGGTACAGTAATGTAGACCTAATAGGAGCTAACGTTTTACTTCCCCCCAAACTGACCCTGATGTAGCATCTCTGTGAAGCACTGTAGGAGATTAAAACACCAGCAGTCCAGAACTGCTCAGAATGCTTGTCTGAAGCAGTAATGGGTACCAGACCTGTCAGAGACCACAATGGTCTTCAGTACAGTCAATTGCTGACATGATGTTTGCAATCACAACCATATATGGGATTGCAAATAAAGATTTCAATCTCCCAGGCTATTGAAAGGATCGCTGGGAAATGTCTGTAGGAACAAAGACATTCATATTATGAAAACTGTATTTCAAGTGAATTCTCCCTATCCTGCTTACCACTCAATTGTAAGCTCTTCAAAGTTCCTCCGTTCAGAGAAATGAATCATTAGCACACGAAGGAGTGATGCTTGAGCCTTTGATTAATATTACTGGGGAGTGCCTGGGAATGATTAGTGAGAGATAACACAATAGAAAGGAGGGGGCCTCTGTGCCACTCCAGCATGCCATTCCTTTCCTGACTTGAGAGCTGCATCAACTTGTCTAATGCAATGAATGCCGCCCTTGTTGTAAATGTGTCAAATTAGACCGCAGCTTGTCAAGCTCTCGTTTTCAAGGGTTTCAGATCTTTATCAGGTAGTGTCAGACTAAAGCGACAAAAAACCAGGAAAATGACAAACACACACACTCCTGCTGCCTGCAAATAGAGCAGGGAGGAAACGATTGGCTCAGGGCATCACCAATTACACCTGTGTGTCAACAGCACTCCTGGTTAATGGAAATGTACTTGCAGATGAAGTCCAGCACTTCCCTTGCTTGTCAAATTCATCACACTTGCACATACAAACAGTATGAGGATGGTGATTGGCAGTTAAGCTCCATTCACATGGCACTTGGTTCTGTTTCCTTGGCGTATTCCTCAATGTTAGTTTCCGCATTATATTTGAACTTCCATACAATGGAAACGCCACTACTGGAAATCTAGTGCAAGTTTAGTGCTCATTCCCATGTTAGTTGGTTCCCAAAATGATCTGTTTGCAATCCCACCAAGCTAAAAAATTGTGGAAGGCAGGCGATGGAATTGGGGCCAGGACGCCAGCATACAGTTCTTTCCTGCTGTTTTCATGGGTGAATCAAGTGGGAACAGAAGTATGCATATATGGAAAGCGTGGGAGAATAGTGACATTGCTGAGGGAGAAAATTTCCTTTGAGGGTTCAGTAAGGAGTCTCCAACCATATACCCAATTTAGTCAGACACCACCCCAGTAATGCATTACCAGACAGTGTCCAGAGAATTTGTGAGAGCTTCTTCTTTGGTGATCACTCGTAGCCGAGTAAGATTGTCTTCCATAAACACAGTTTTAACAATGAGTCCATAAATGACTGTGGAGGCCAATTCTGGAACCACACGTCCTTCCACAGTGGGGACATTGGTTTCTGGGCAGGAGTTGATCACAGTGTGGATTTGCCAAGCATGCCTTTCTCTTAGCACTTTTCTTCTGTGAGAGCATAGCCTTTAACACACACTATATTTAGGAAGAAAATGTCCTATTGGCTGTTTCATCCTCCACCCAATCACCTTCTGCCACCTCAGCACCTTATCATCTTTTCATCCAACCACAGTCCTTGAAAACATTTACTCAACCCAAGTATTTTGCAACCTTCTGTTGCATCTTCTCTGGAATTATTTTTCACTCCAGCAGTCAGCGTTAGTGTCCTCCTAAACTGGTTCTTACTGGTTTCGTGGTTAGGCCGTAGTGACACTGGCCGTACTAATAACCGGTTTTGCAGAATTTATAGCTCATCGTCCAACGATGTTTATTATTGTGCCATGCCACGCTCACTAGTGTGAATGAAATTTAGCATAGTGTGCTGGTATATCTGTCAAAAAGCCGCAGTTTCATAATACAACAGGCACTGCAGTGTGAAAGGAATGTTAGAAAATGGAACAGAAGCACTGGCATTATAACCAGGAGAACTAATGCAATATTCCCCATGTCAGAATGTACCCCACATCCTAAAAGGGGGCTTGCAAGATCAGTGGTGTCACCAGAGAGCAAGCATCAGAATAAATTTTTGCACAGAACACTGTTCAATTTATGATCCTCTTTTTCCCAGTACTTTTTTAGGGGAAGGGCTTAGTGGTAGGGAATCTCCGTTGCATGGAGAAGGTCTCAACTTTCATTCCTGGCATTGCCAGGAAAGTCTAGGGTTGCCCACTGCTGGAACTCAATAGAACTATTGCCAGTCAGTGTAGATAATACTGAGCTTGATAGACCAATGGCTGCCCCAACAACCTCAGTCTGCCCTTAGTTAGCTCCCATCTGCCAGGGTGGTGTAGTGGTTAAGAGATGTGAACTCATAATCTGGTGAACCAGGTTCACTTCCCTGCTCCTCCACATGTAGCTGCTGGGAGACCTTGGGCTAGTCACACTTCTCTGAAGTCTCTCAGCCTCACTCACCTCACAGAGTGTTTGTTGTGGGGGAGGAAGGGAAAGGAGATTGCTAGCCACTTTGAGACTCCTTAAGGGGAGTGAAAGGCAGGATATCAAGTCCAAACTCCTACTCCTCCTCCTCCTCTTCTTCTTCTTCTTCTTTACAACTATCCCAGGGGGTGGCACTGGCTGTCAGCTTCCTTCTGCTTATTTCAAGGGACCAGTGGTCTGACAATGTGCTCCTATTACTTTTTAATGCATACAATTCCTCATGAACTTAAACTCTATTTGGGTGTTTCCCAAATAAGAACCAGATGAGGAGGAGAGTGTGGCAATGTTCTCTGGGCCTTGGTGGTCATCACTGCCTCTTGCAGCTGTGAGTTCCATATTTTAACTGCGCACTGCTTGAAGAAGTACTTTCTTTTATCTCTCCTGAATCTTGCAACATTCAGCTTCATTGGTTGCCAATGTTATGGGAGACAGAGAGAAATATGTCCCTGTCCACTTTCTCCATGGCATGCAAAATTGTATGAACTTCTGACATGGTGCCTCTCTAAACAAAAAAGTCCCAAACATTGCAACCTTCCATCAGAGCAGAACTGCCCACTAATGGGAATGCTGAGCTGAATATTTAGGGCTCTCAACTCCAGGAGAAAATTCAGAGGAGAGTTCGGGATGTGTCCTTTGTTTTCTGGCCATAGAGAAATCTGCAGCCATGTAGATTCCTAGATTCTCTTACTTGCATCCACTGGAATTTGCTATGCAAGTTTCTTAGGTCATGAAACTGCCGTTTAAATATTTTCTGATGGCCTAAGGATGGAGATTTATACTAAGTCTGTCTGCTTTGAAACCCCACCATAAAAAGGTGCCTTCAACAAACAGATTTGTTTCATTATCCTCAGAAACCCCACCATCACCAACAGCAGGGCAGCCAAAGCACTGGAAATAACAAATAGCTTCCAAGTCTTTTTAAGAACAATTTACGGCAGATCTCATAGTGTACTCCATATGATCTCCTACATACCTGGGTGTCTGTGCTAAAGGAAGTGCATGGCCCAGCACAGTGTATCAGAGATTATGGGCGCAATAAATATTGGACAGAGGATCTATGATAACATCTATTATGGCTTTATGAAATATTTATATTGCCTGAATACATATTGCTTCCTGAACAGCCCGTTCTGGGGAGGTTTAATGAAAGACATCTGTCGCTTTCACTGAAATCTACCCATGGACAAAATATGCTCTCATCTCCTCCTCCAAGCCACAGTCTTTGGGGGTTTACAGAACCAGCAGATTGGCACTGAAATATGCCATATTTACTCTCTAAAGGGCAGTCATGGGGGAGACAAGGAAAGTGACATATTGATGTACGCACGCAGAGTCTTTCACTAAGTTTTGGAAATGAGCTTACTTTGTGAAGCACTAAGATCAACCTTAGCACAAAGCACTGGCTTTTTTTTCTCTTTTTTTTTTTTTGAATGGGGGCAATAAAAAAAGAACCCTGTGGGTTGTAAATGCGGCAAAAATAAAATAAAAATGGAACCATAGTGTCAGGGGTTCAGGAGCAGAGGCAAGGGCAAGGGAGGAAACAGAGAGCGAAGGGGAGGAGGCAGAAGAAAAGATGAGTGATGACGACGACCCGAGATCTCCGAGTCTTTCCAGTGAATCGGAGGATTCACAGAAAGGAGCACCAGTGGCCAAGGCAAGGGGGGAGTTTAGGGGGGCACCCCAGGAAGATAGAGCCAGAGGGGACTCAGAGGAGAGCAGTTGGAGATCGGGACCAGCGTCACCGCCAGAGAACAGGGAAGAGGAAGGGAGCCAGGGGGCAAGCGCTGGCAGCTCACAACAGGAGGGAGGGCACGAGTCAGGGGTGGCCACACCTCCATCTGGGAGCGAAGAGACGGTTAGACGGAAGGTGGAAGGTTGGGCGCGCGCGCCAAGTTCAAATGCACGGGAAGGCGGCGCAGTAGGCAGCCCGGAAAGGGAGCCAGGTCCTAAAGCCCGGCGCAAGGAGACAGGAGGGTCCGGGGGGTCAGCGTCAGAAGAATCCCGGAAGGAAGAGACCCAGGGGGGCAGAGGGACCCAGAGAAGAACAGTCAGGCGGAAAAGGTGGAGCAGGGCTAGGATATTAAGTTGGTGTACAAGGGGCGGAGATTCAGACGGAGCTTCGCCGATCTAGCTACTAGACGTAGAGTTGCACGCAGCAGCTTGAGAATGGAAACTGTAACTCAATAAAGACTTTTACTTAATGACCGTTGGCTAGCGTGATCCTCTGTGAGCTAGGATCTTGAAGCAACTCTGACAGTAAGCTCCGTCTCAAAGAATTGTGGGCATATACAGCCTCGAGGAGAGGAGAGAAGCAGGTGCCTACTAGCGAGCTCACGAACGGCAGCCGACATGACGGCTGAACAGCAAATAGCGGAACTCAGAGAAGCAGTGTCACAGCTGAATGCCGAGGCTCTCGCATCCAGGAAGAGAGAGGAGGACGCAGCTGCCGCCTACAGGGATCTCCAGGTCAGGTTGGAAGTGCTTACGAAGCAAGGGCAACAGACACCCAAACCAGAGGGGATTGGTTTGGGGAGACGCACAGGCGGTCTGGTCTCTCACTTCGATGGGAACCTGCAACAGTATCCCAATTTTAGAGCAGACGTGCTGTGTGCACTGCAACTGCTGAATAAAGATTTTAGAGATGAGCAAGAGAAAGTGGGATTCATCATGTCCTATTTGCATGGGGATGCCAGGGCATGGCTGCGCAATTTGTGGAGGGATAACGATCCGGCGCTCCAAAATGCGAATGCCTTTATTAAAGCGATGGATGGGTGTTTTTTATCAAGCATTGACGTGGATCTTGCTCGGCAACAGATTCATGGACTGAAGCAGGGAAGGGCCAGCGTACGGCAGTACCATGCCCGCTTTTTCGCCTTGGCCAGTGCCCTAGAATGGGACAGAGATGCGACTCCTGTAAGAGACCTGTTCTGGGAGGGATTAAACAGCTCTGTGAAAGATGAAATTGCGAGGGGGGAGAGACCCCGGACCACCCAGGAGGTCGTGCAGAGGGCGCTGGCAGTGGGGGTACGGCTGGAAGGACGTCCGTGGAGCAGGGACGAAGGGCGTGGAGGGCGCGAACCAGCCAGGGGCTCCTCCTTCTTTCCCAGAGAAGCAGCACGTACGCAATCCACGCCTCCGCCAGGAGGAGGAGCTGAACCGATGGAGGTTGGAGGTGCCAGGGCTCAGTCAGCAACCAGAGCCCTAGCACCAGCAGCAGTGAAAGCGAAGCCTCCTAGAGGGAACAGGAAGTGTTACGTCTGTGAGGAGCCAGGGCATATGGCGAAAGAGTGTCCCCAGAGGCTCCGCAAGCTCACTGCAGCCTCAGCAATGGCGACTGCAGCAACGCAGCAAGGAGAACCACAGCAGGGAAACGACGCAGTCTGGCTGGAGGAAGAGGCACTGGGGCCCAGCCAGACGTATTAATGATGCAGTCCCCAGAGATTTTACAGCCCGTGAACCCCCTCCCGCCCAAACCAGTGGTGAGGCTCACCGCATCGCTCCAGCTGCCCAATGGCATCACCATGGACGTGCCAATCACCATTGACTCAGGCAGCAATGCGGACTTTATAGGGCAGGACTTTGTCAACAAGCATGCTATACAGTTGCTGCCGGCCACACTGCCCCTGCAGGTTGTCACGGTGGATGGCAGGGAGCTGCTAGGGGGGCAAGTGGTGCAGCAGACGCCACCAATGGTGATGCGACTTGGGAATCACAAAGAAGTCATCAGCTTCAACGTCACTCAATTGTCGGACACGCCCATTGTGTTGGGCATGAGTTGGCTGGACAAGCACAGCCCAACGCTGGCTTGGTACCAGAGGCAGCTGACCTTCGGCTCTTCCTTTTGTGCTGAACACTGCATCGTGCCCAGGCAGGAAGGAGAGGAAGAAGAGTCACAGCTGCTGCTAGGCACGCTGCAAGCGATTCCCCACAAGTACGCAGAATTTTTGGAAGTTTTCTGCGAGAAGGAGGCAGACAGGCTACCCCCTCACAGGCCATATGACTGCAAGATTGACCTGCTGCCAGGGGCGGCGCTGCCTAAGGGGAGACTGTATTCCATGTCAGAGGACGAACTGCAAGAACTCAAAGAGTTCATAGATCATAATTTGGAGCGCGGTTTCATCCGAGAGTCCGAGGCGGCGGGAGGCAGCCCGGTGTTCTTCGTTAAGAAGCGGGATACGCCCCAAAAGAGACTCGTAGTGGATTACAGGATCTTGAACAGTGTGACTAAGCCTTCGGACTTCCCCATGCCCCGAATTGACGACCTCCTCGCAAAGGTGCGGAAGGGCAGAGTGTTCACCAAGTTGGACCTGCGAGGGGCGTACAACCTCATTCGCATGCGGGAGGGAGATGAGTGGAAAACAGCCATGTTCACGCCACTGGGGACCTACGAATATAGAGTTATGCCTTTTGGATTGCAAAATGGCTCCCACGTTTTTCAAGCATTCATGCATCACGTGTTGGCGGGACTTCTCTACAAGACGTGCGTCTGTTTCTTAGATGACATCCTGATCTTTTCGGAGTCGCAACAGGAGCATGACAAACACGTCAAGGAAGTGCTGAACAGGCTAAAGCAACATAGGCTCTACGCCAAGCTGGAGAAGTGCCAATTTGACGTGACGGAGGTGGATTTTCTGGGCTACAAGCTGTCTGACAAGGGGCTCGCCATGGACAGCGCCAAGGTTCGAGCGGTGTTGGATTGGAAGAGCCCGCGCAACCGGAAGGAGGTCCAACGGTTTGTCGGCTTTGCGAACTTCTATCGCAAGTTTATCAAGGGCTTCGCTATGCAGACGGCGGCCATCACTGACACGCTTAGCTCCAAGAAAAAGAAGTTCATTTGGACAGAGCAGGCGGAACAGTCCTTTCAGGCACTCAAGCGTCTCTTCGCGTCGGAAGAGCAGCTGCTTCATGTCAACCCCAGCAAGCCGATGAGGGTGGAGACAGACGCCTCGGACAGAGCCGTGGGGGCGGTCCTGCTGCAGAAAGACCCGCAGGGGGTGTGGCGACCGGGAGCGTTTTACTCCAGGAAGCTCAGCAAGTCCGAGCAGAACTACACCATATGGGACAGGGAGTTGCTGGCCATTCATGCAGCGTTCAAGGCGTGGAGGCACTTTCTGATCGGCGCCAAGCACACGGTGCAGGTTTGCACGGACCACAAGAACCTAGAGCACTGGCGCACGGCACAGTTCCTGAACCAAAGGCAGATACGTTGGGCTGAGTTCTTTGCGAACTTCGACTTCCGAATAGAGTATGTCCCGGGGGACACCAACATCATGGCGGACGCTCTCTCTCGCAAGCCACAGTATCTGGAGGATGCAACGCCAGCGGCCGCCATGCACATCTTCGCACCAACAGTGTGGGCGTGCGCCGCGGCAACCGTGGATCTGGAGGCGGTGCGACGAGCGTTGCAGGGGGACTCCTTCGCGCAAGCAAAGATGGCAGAGGTGCAAAGGGGCAAGGCAGCGGCCGACGGTTTCCAGCTAAGAGATGGATTGCTCATCCGTAAAGGGGCCATCTACGTGCCAGGAGACGAACTTCGCGCCAAGGTGCTGCAGCAGCTGCACGACGCGCCCACTGCAGGGCACTTCGGCAAGGAGAAGACGGTGGAATTAGTCGCCAGGGATTTCTGGTGGCCTGGAATGAGAGGGGAGGTCGCGGACTACGTGGCGAGGTGTGACACCTGCCAGAGGGCGAAGCCAGTGCTTAGACCGCCGGCCGGACTGTTGGAACCGCTGCAAACTCCGGCCGAACCTTGGGAGAGAGTGGCCCTGGACTTTGTCACGGATCTGCCCAGCTCGAGGGGCAAGACGGCAGTGCTGGTGGTGGTGGACTTGTTCTCCAAGATGGCACATTTCATTCCGTGTGCGAAGGTGGCCACGGCGGAACAAACTGCCAAACTGTTCATAGACCACGTGTTCAAGGTTCACGGTCTGCCACGGTCTATTCTGTCCGACCGGGGGCGGCAGTTCATCTCGAATTTCTGGCAGAGGCTGATGGGCTTCCTGAACGTCAAGATCAACCTGGCGTCGGCGAGACACCCGCAGACCAACGGGCAAGCGGAGCGGGTCAATGCCATCATGCAGCAGTACTTGAGGTGTTATGCAAATCAACAGCCTGCGACGTGGGTGGATTACCTGCCGCTCGCCGAGTTCGCCTACAACAACACGAAGCACGTGTCCACGGGGGTCACGCCGTTCTTCGCCAACAACGGGAGGCACCCCAGAACCTTCCCGGGACTGGAAAGGCTGGGGGAGGGGGAGCCGCAGACGGCAGATACGTTCGCGTCGGAACTGCAGGAAGTCCACGATCAGCTGAGGCGCCACCTGGAGCTGGCCAAGCACGCATACAAGGTACAAGCGGACAAACGCAGAAGGGTTGGCGAAGAGCTCCACGTGGGAGACTGGGTCTGGTTAGCAGCCCACGCAGTGCCGGCCAGGTCGTTGGCCAAGAAGAAACTAGGGCATAAGCAACTGGGGCCCTATCAAGTCGAAGAGCAGGTCAACCCGGTGGCCTTCAGGCTGGCGCTTCCGGAGGGTTCCAGAATGCATCCGGTGTTCCACAGATCGGTGCTCACTCCCTACAAGGCACCGCACAGGTTTCAGGAACCCGGAACGGCGCCGAGTCCGGTCAGAGACAGAACAGGGCACGCAGGAGTGGCACAGAAGGAGCGCATCAACGAAGTCACAGAAATTTTGGATTCCAGATGGGGGGAAGAAGGGGTAGAATACTTTCTCGCCAAGGAGGGCACCCCGGCCAGTGCGAACAGCTGGGTGCCGGGCTACGCCTTGGACGAACCTCTGCTCAAAGACGAGTTTCATGCCCTCTTCCCACATAGACCGATGCCAGCAGACTTTTTCGACGACTGGCTTTTCACGCCCACGCTTTCGGCCAGCACGTTCCGGGGGTTCGACTCGGACGAGGACCCGACACAAGACGTCCGTTCCCCGGAGGGGTCACCCTCGGGATCTGCCTCAGAACCCTCGTATTGGTGGGACGACAGACCAGAGGAGCAGTGGCGCAGGAAGTGGCAAGAAGGTCCAGGACGAGCAACGCCGCCAGGAGGAAGTGAGGGAGAGACGGACATGGACGTTTTCGGGGACGACCCAGGTTTCGAGCACGGCGGCACAGAGATGGAAGCAGAGGTGACCGTCGTCGACGAGAGCAGGGAGGAAGAACCGGAAGACTTCGGATGGAGGCCCGCTACGGGAAGCGAACGGTACCCGACATTCGTCCCCTTGACACAGCAGCACCCAGCTCCAGCACCGGAAGGAGGGGAAGGGGGAGTGGGGGGCTTCGAGGGGGGGATGGATGTCAGGGGTTCAGGAGCAGAGGCAAGGGCAAGGGAGGAAACAGAGAGCGAAGGGGAGGAGGCAGAAGAAAAGATGAGTGATGACGACGACCCGAGATCTCCGAGTCTTTCCAGTGAATCGGAGGATTCACAGAAAGGAGCACCAGTGGCCAAGGCAAGGGGGGAGTTTAGGGGGGCACCCCAGGAAGATAGAGCCAGAGGGGACTCAGAGGAGAGCAGTTGGAGATCGGGACCAGCGTCACCGCCAGAGAACAGGGAAGAGGAAGGGAGCCAGGGGGCAAGCGCTGGCAGCTCACAACAGGAGGGAGGGCACGAGTCAGGGGTGGCCACACCTCCATCTGGGAGCGAAGAGACGGTTAGACGGAAGGTGGAAGGTTGGGCGCGCGCGCCAAGTTCAAATGCACGGGAAGGCGGCGCAGTAGGCAGCCCGGAAAGGGAGCCAGGTCCTAAAGCCCGGCGCAAGGAGACAGGAGGGTCCGGGGGGTCAGCGTCAGAAGAATCCCGGAAGGAAGAGACCCAGGGGGGCAGAGGGACCCAGAGAAGAACAGTCAGGCGGAAAAGGTGGAGCAGGGCTAGGATATTAAGTTGGTGTACAAGGGGCGGAGATTCAGACGGAGCTTCGCCGATCTAGCTACTAGACGTAGAGTTGCACGCAGCAGCTTGAGAATGGAAACTGTAACTCAATAAAGACTTTTACTTAATGACCGTTGGCTAGCGTGATCCTCTGTGAGCTAGGATCTTGAAGCAACTCTGACACATAGGAAGACATGGGGCTAAGAAAATAGGTAAAGGTAAAGGGACTCCTGACCATTAGGTCCAGTCGTGACCGACTCTGGGGTTGTGGTGCTCATCTTGCTTTATTGGCCATGGGAGCCGGCGTACAGCTTCCGGGTCATGTGGCCAGCATGGCTAAGCCACTTCTGGCGAACCAGAGCAGCACACGGAAATGCTGTTCACCTTCCCGCTGGAGCGGTACCTATTTATCTACTTGTACTTTGACATGCTTTCAAACTGCTAGGTTGGCAGGAGCAGGGACCGAGCAACGGGAGCTCACCCCGTCGCGGGGATTCGAACTGCTGACATTCTGACCGGCAATTCCTAGGCTCTGTGGTTTAACCCACAGTGCCACCCATGTCCCTTTAAGAAAATAGATACATCCATTTATGCCTACATTTCCACCCTTCACCTTTCCCGATGAGCCAATTTGGCAAATAATGGCATATACGCAACCCATAAATTTTCAGGCACAAGGCACAGGCCTGGGAAAGAGGGCTCACTTTGACCAACTCCATCAGTCCTCCTCTCTCTTCCTCAGCCATCATCTAGAGGAAGCCATTCCATCAAGCTGCCTCAGTGGGAGGAGGTGGGAAGAATTACTCCTTCCATCAGCTTTTGCTGAAAGACCAGCTCCATCAGGCACCTCCTGCCTCAGAACTGTGCCACCTGGTCATTAAAAGAACAATGGTCTAAGAATTAGTGCCTGAGCTTGTTTTCCCCCGCTCTTCCTTCCCTGTCCTTTCCCCCTTTTATGCCCTGTTTTTGTTTTAGATTTTAAGCCTGCTGGGAAGGACTGTCTTGTTTTAATTGGTGGTATGTAAGCCACTCTAACAGCCTTTTTGGCTGAAGAGCAGAGTACAAATGCTCTAAATAAATAAATGTTAATCAGCAGCACATACCACTGGTTTGTCTGCGTACTGTGTATCGTTATCATTATCGTCCCTACTGAAAGCGAACTTGGGTGGCTGAGTGCCAATCAGTTTGGAAATGAAGCAGAACCACTAATGTTTCAATATGCCTATAGGGACTCCCAAGGCATGCAGAAGCATACAAGTTTGTAAATTAATATGGCTTCTGCACGGAGCCCCCCAAATTATATTGAAACTTTCATGGTCTTGCTTTCCTTTGGAGAATCTTGGTTAGAGAGTGGACTTCACTTGCTGCCATCACACTGACAGAGAGAGATGCTTGTAGGAAAGGAAATAATAAAGTTATTTTTTGTAGGGTGTTTCTTGTTCTAGTCTTAACTTGTCAAGGGAAGAACAAAACAGCCATGATTGCTCCTTTGGCATCTCAGAGAATAATTAAAGATGACCTGTCATCTTGAAGTCCACAAGGAAAGCATGAGGAGGAAGAGGATGCTGGAAACAGAACACAAGCTGAAAATATTGGTCTACATGTGGGTGCAGTCCCAAAAAATGTAGAATTGTTTTTTCAAATAATTTGATTTTTTTTTTTAAGTCATCATGGGAAAAATCAGAACTTTGTAACACTTCCTTACACTTCAGAACACACTTCCCCCCTATTTTTCTATTCACTTGTATTACTTTTTTTTTTTAACCATCTATGAGTGGCTCTGTAATGTTTTCAGTATTTAGGGCCTCTGAAGGTCTTAATCCAGCCCTGGATGAATGGAAATGTGTAGGCTATGTTCTACACAAACTTGTTTTCCATCCTAGAAAGCAAGAGACATCATCAAAGTTCAAGGCCACACTCCACCCAGCTGAGAACAGTCCACGAGTTGTGTGAAGCAGGATCAGTGAGGGTTGTAGCTGAAGGGAGGGGTGTGTGACCTGGGAGAGTCCTGGGGGCCAGATAGAGTGACTTGGAGGTCTGCATTCAGGCCTGATGCTTACTGTCCCTGCCCTATACCCTGGGCTCCGATAAAATCCTCTGCAACTCGTAGCATAACAGTTTCTCCATGAGACAGGGCTCAGTGCCCCAGCTACAGAAAAGTTCAGAATATGGCAATTTGAGGGTGCAGGATATGAAGATATTTCAAGAGGGAAGAAACTTGTGTACCCCAGGCTGCATATATGTAGAATATTTATCATGGCACACATACACCCCTTGAAAAGGATAAGACGGGATTTACAGCATAAACATGCTGGGCCCCCAAATATGGTTCTGCATAGCCCTTCCCAATTAAGTTAATCCAGTCTTAGCCAAGGACTGAGTGGGCTGTGGGAAATGAACTGTGGTTTCCATGGAAACATATTGTTTTGATCTGACTGCAATTATAGCAATGGGGGAGGCTACCTCCTATTCAGTGTGGCCTCTTGTAACCTTCATAAAAACCAGCAAAGAATAGTATCTGGAGATTTCAGTGGCTCAGGCAATGTTAAATGGATATTGCCAAAGGCCACAGAATTTCATATCGTGCCAAGACACGAGGGGCCATCTCTGAAGATGAGGGGCCCGTTTGCAACCTTCCATCTGCCACGCTAAAAGTTCTCACATGGCGAGTTTACTGCCTCATTTTCTCACAAAGAGCCATTTGGCTGAACCTATCCCTACAGGAAACCACCAAACATGCAATAACTTTTAAAGGGCTTTTATCCAACGGTCATCCTCTGGGGTGATTTTATCAGCTGCAAAATGAATATGAAAATAAGCCCTAAGAATGAGAAGCATGTAAGAACCATAGGAAGAGCCCTCCTCCATCAGACCAGCATCCTGTTTTGCACAGCAGCCAATCAGAAGTCTCTGGGGAGCCTTCAGGCAGGACATGAAGCCAATAGCCTTCTCCCACTGTGCCTCCCCAAAGACTGGTAGTTGGTGAAAGATTGCTCTGAACTTGGACACTGCATATAGCGCTAATAGGCCATGCAACTGTTGATAGACTTTTCCATGCCTCTGTTTCATTCCTTTTAAAGCTGTCTAAGCTATTGGCCACAGTAACATTCCTTAAGTTAACTATGCACAGTGCAAAGAAGTCGGTTCTTTGCAGATACCTCTTACTTGTGTGTAGGTGGCGCCTTTCTGGCTATGTAAGAATCCACACTTACCTCAGAACTTCAGAAACAGAATAAATGATATTAGGAAGCTGGCCCACATCTCCTAAAGGTGTGTGCATTGTGAATGGGGGGGGGGGGGAATCAATTTGGCTCCCATTTTAACTCAAACCTATGTAATTCACACTTGCCAAGCAGGGGTATACCAATTTATACAATCCAAGTAGGTAGCAATGTGACCATATCTGCATAACACAACTGATGCCACCCATCTACTGTCCTACAACAAGTCCTGTATGATAATAAGATTATATCAATAATAATTTAATTATTTTCACCCTACCTGTCTGGCTGGGCCTCCCCAGCCACTCTGGGCGGCTCCCAGCAGAATATTTAAAATATGATAAAACATCAAACATTAAAAACTTCCCTAAACAGGGCTGCCTTCAGATGTCTTCTAAAAGTTGTATAGTTCTTTATCTCTTTGACATCTGGAGCATGTTCCAAGGGGAGGGCGCCACTACCCAGAAAGCCCTCTGCCTGGTTCCCCGTAACTTCACATCTTGCAGTAAGGGAACCAGCAGAAGACCCTCAGAAGAGGACCTCAGTGTCCAGGCTCAACGATGGGGGTGGAGACGCTCCTTCAGGTATACTGGGCCCAAACCCCCTGATGATCTCTCCCAGTGACTTCATATAGATGTTGAAAAGCATTGGGGAGAGGATGGAGCCCTGAAGCACCCCACAAGTGAGAGCCCAGGGGTTTGATCACTCATCCCCCAACAACATTTTCTGGACACGGCCCAGGAGAAAGGAGTGGAACCACTGCATAACAGTGTCCCCAGCTCCCAACTCCTCTAGATGGTCCAAAAGGATGTCATGGTCAACGATGTCAAAGGCCACTGAGAGATCCAACAGGACCATGCCTGGTTCCCCGTAACTTCACATCTTGCAGTAAGGGAACCAGCAGAAGACCCTCAGAAGAGGACCTCAGTGTCCAGGCTCAACGATGGGGGTGGAGACGCTCCTTCAGGTATACTGGGCCCAAACCCCCTGATGATCTCTCCCAGTGACTTCATATAGATGTTGAAAAGCATTGGGGAGAGGATGGAGCCCTGAAGCACCCCACAAGTGAGAGCCCAGGGGTTTGATCACTCATCCCCCAACAACATTTTCTGGACACGGCCCAGGAGAAAGGAGTGGAACCACTGCATAACAGTGTCCCCAGCTCCCAACTCCTCTAGATGGTCCAAAAGGATGTCATGGTCAACGATGTCAAAGGCCACTGAGAGATCCAACAGGACCAGGAAATAGCTTTCACCTCTGTCCATTGGCACAGACAAACTTCAGTCAAATACACATCATAACCTGCTCTCTTGGCTACAAAAGAATGATTCTCCCAAACCTTATTTCAGTGGGATGGGTACAGAGGACACATATGCATCCATTACATGATGGTAACTTCTGTGGCAGCCAGGTGATTTCCAGATCCTATTCTTTGCAGAGGATAGACATAAGAACATGCTTTACTGCCCTTGAAGAAAAGCAGTAACATTCTTTAAAATCTGGCACAGCAACACCATGTTCTGTTTAGTTAACACTGGTTTTCCTTGTTTATGGCTCCCTTGGCATCCTTCCTAGAATTAATGTATTTGCTTTACATTCTCAAGCAACAAAGACCTTTTTGGAGAGCAGAGCTGACCTGTTATGCCTTAATAACTGCATGGCATGCAAAGGAGGTGGAATATAATATGGTAGGAACATTCCCTGCAGTAATCATGCTATGAAATATATTTTATGGGTGTGCACTGAATATGAGATTCGGATTGGGCCCCAATTCAGGAATTAGGAATGCCGGCTGATTTGGTTTTGGACATTTTGAAGGAAGACACCCACTTTGCCTTGGAATGGCCACAGGTATCTCTGAAGTGGCCCACTTGAAATCAGGATTTGGGTTAGACAGAATAGGTAGATAGGTTGATAGGCTGCAAAAAAAGATTCCTTACTTAATACTTTGTGAAAGCTGGACAAATTGCTCCCATTAAATTACTTCTGTTGGTGCCTGCCATCCAAAGCCATTGCCTCAAACAATACAGCAGCTTAATAGGATACCTTCAGAGTGGATGGATCTGCCAATTTTGCTTTCTTTCAGTTTCTCATTCCCTCAAATCCCACCCCCCACTTTGTAAGTTCAGTTCATAGTCCCGTATCAGTTTGCAATTTTTAAAAATAAAAAGTTGTCCGATGACGTAATGGCAGAAGGACAACAAGCTCTCATCTCGATACCTGCAGTCCTTGGACCAAGGGGGTGGAGATAGGTACGGGTGAACTGAATTAAACTGACCACAGTTCCCCTTCAGCAAGCTGCTCACAGGGAGCTATCCATGGTGCTGCAATCACTGGCTTGGCATGCTGACTTGGCCCTTGGCCCTGTAGATATGATGTGGAGGGGAAAGAACAGTGGATATGTGTGCAGTGGTCTGTATGATGAACCACTAAAGTACAAGTAGCAGCTTCTGAAGCCTTGTGCCGTGTCTTGCCTTCCCCAGCTAGCTATTAGAGCTTCCTAGACAGGAAGCGGTGTAAGAGGGCTTCCTGTTCTGGTTGGGTTTTGCTTGAGCAATAAGGTATTCCTAAATTCCAGTGTATCCCTGTATATCTGGTTGTTTTTCAAACGTGACTTCAATCTTATTCCTTTGTTCATCCCTCCTGGTTGTGCTTCACCCCTGACCTCCGACTTGCTTCTTGGTCCTGCTTCCTGGAGAGTCCTGGTTTGCTCTTTGGTCCTGACTTCTAATTTGTCCCACAGCACCCAGTTTCTGACTCTGTTATCCATAGCCTAACCCTGACACAAGGCTGAAAAGAAGCCTGAGGTCTTGGAAAGCCACTGCTCGTTGGAGGAGGCAATACTATGCAGCATAAACAAATGGTTTGATTCAGTACAAAATGGCTTTGTAAATCATCCAGAAATTTTGATTTCTGAAGCAGAATTTAAACCCAGGTCATCCTACTCTGAATGTATATCTACAATGCAACAATGGCACTCAACACCTGATTATCTGGCCTGCATTGAATTATGCATGTCATACCAATTAATTTTTTTGTTCCTTGAATAGATGAGTGCAGCTCTTAGAATTCATTTTCCTGAGTGAACCCATGAGTTTGCAAATTAGTCATTCATTTCCCATTAATGGACTTCGGCACTTGCGTCAAATGCCTTCTTTTCGCCACCATTTCTTGCCAGTAAATGTGTTTGCTTGGTTGTTCATGTAAAGGGAATATAAATAGGCAGGGTCTTGAGCCAAGCAAACGCAGCTTGGTATTCATGCAGTAGCCCTAGTGATGCCGTTGCTCACTTTCCCCCCTTCTATATCTCTATTTAATGTTACATGGCCTGATCTGAGTCTCAGTGAATCCACAGAGACACCCATTGACTTTTCTGTGCTTTGGACAAGGACCATAAAACCTGCTATTTACATCGTATATATCTGGCCGCAGTTTCCATAGAGTTAAAGGCTAGCTGAATGAAAATTCTGAATTCAAGGCAGCCTCTCCAGCTTATGACTCCCGGCGCCTTAAGGGAATTGGCTGGGTGTATTTTTCTGTACGTATTTAGTGTAAATGAGGCATCCACATAGAGGGATCATAAGCAATTTCCATCCCCACTCCAAATCAGCCAAAGGGTTTCAACTCCCACCCTGCACAATGTAATCAATTGTGCTGGAAAACTTTTTCCAGACTGATTGTCAGTAATTTGCAACAAACAACTCCTTAGAGGAAGAAGGCTGGCTCTGAGTTTTATCTTATCTTTGTCAGCTTGGAAAGGCCTTCTTTGGAAATAATAACGGATTCAGCTGCTTGTCGATTCTTGTGGCTTTGTCTGGAGGTGAGGCACAAGAGGGCAGGAAGCGTGACTGGGCTCTCACCTCTAGCAACAGTCACAGCTATTAACATACCCCTTACATTGCGCTTTGGCTATGATGCACTTTGGGGGTTGAAATATTCTGCCATTACAAAAATCACAGGATCACTGTCCCTGGATGGTATGGGAGGATTGTTCTTAAGAGTGTGATTGAGTTGCAACAAGTTGTGGTAAGGGAAGGAGACGGTGAGCTGTGATGCCATGCTCATTTAGAATACCATATGCTCTTATTGTCTCTTAATGTCGGGGACTGGGAAGAGGAGGAATGGTGGAGACTGCCTCCCCATCCTGACCCTTCCAGGGTGGTGGAAGAGGAAGACAGTATAGATTTACAACAGTGGTTTGTGGGAGGTCACAGCTCAGAGGCAGATGAGGGGAAAGTTGGGAAATAATGGGAGAAGAGGAGGAGAAGGAGGCAGAAGCGGAGCGGCAGCTGACTGACACGGTGTCATCAGAAAGCATCCCAGAACCCGGTGAGCCTTAAAAGTAGGAGAGCAAAGAGCTCAAAGGCAGAGGGCATGTAGCAGCACCTGTAGAAGTGACGAATGAGGAAGTGGGAGAGACTGGTGGTGGAGATTTCCTTGGGACAACACCATTATCCAAGAGGCTGGGTTCTATAGCCGCTCTCTGTAAATATTGAAATAAAAAAGGATGGTAAGAAACCTTTCCTTGTCTTTATACTTTCCTGAGCAACCAGCTGGGAGCCGCTGACAGCATCCTGACACTTATTTACCATAACAACATGAGAAGAGCCCTGCCAGATCCATCTAAACCAGCATCCTGTTGTCACATTGGCCAACCAGATGCCTATGAAAAGCCCACAAGCAGAATTGTAATGCAACAGCACTCTCCCAACTTGTGATTCTCAGCAACTGGCTTTCAGAAGACAGTACACAACTCTCAAATCGAATAACCATTGATAGCCTTATCTTCCACAAATCTTCTTTTAAAGCCATCCAAGCTGACGGCCATCATTACATCTTGTGGAGCAAATTCCATAGTTTAATTGTGCAGGGTGTGAAGAAGAATTTTCTTTTCTCTGGGCTGCATCCAATATTCTCCGTCTGCTAGACCAGGGGTGCTCACACTAACAGATGTGAGAGTTTTAATGCTGCAGAGCAGAGGAATTTGACACAACATTTGCACGAGCAGAAACTCATTGCAAAGTTACTAGCAAACTGCTTATGCAGTCCCTGGAACTACTATGTTCTGCTGCTGCCAAAAAGAAAAAAAAGTCAGTGGAACTTTAAGTTAAAGTGCCTTTAACTTAACTAAGTTAAAGTGCCTTTAACTTAGCATTACATTGTATAACACTCTTTCCTGAATCTTCAGTGTCATTGAATAGTCCTTGTTCTACTATTATGAGGGAGGGAATAAGCTTCTCTCTATCTCCTTTCTCCAGAACATGGATAATTTTGTATATCACCCCGTGCTCACTTTTTCTTATAAACTAAAGAGTCCAAATGCTGTAACCTTTACTTCATGAAGGAATGTATTCTTGTTGCCTTGGCAACAGTGTTTCATTCCCTTGTTGCCCATTCACAGTGTGGGAAATGAGAGGGCTTTGTTGGCCCTCAGTGATGTCGCAAGGTACATTGTCACAGGGAACCAGGCAGAGGGCCTTCTTGGTAGTGGTGCTCTCTCCGTGGAAGACTCTTCCTTCAGATGTCAAGGAAATAAACAACTATCCGACTTTTAGAAGACATCTGAAGGCAGCCCTGTATAGGGAAGTTTTTATATTTGATGTTTTATTATGTTTTTACTATTCTGCTGGGAGATGGGCAGGGTATAAATAATAAAATTGTTATTGTTATTAGCTATGAGGTGCTGTGTGATGAACATTCTCATAAACTGATCCTCTTTTGGCTGAGGTCACACCATGAGGAGCAATGAGTTCTTGATGGTGGTTCTTACCAAGAGGAAGAGAGAAGAGGCAAAGTGCAGGGGGTCAAATGTGCTAAATTTCTCCCTTAAGTTGGCCACCAATTTGTGAAGGACATTTCTGAAGCTTCTTCCATTTGTGAGCAGTCCCTGCACAATTAGAAGCCCAGATAGTCAGAATCTAAATTTCACAGGGAGCTTCACAACTCTTCCCCATTTTATACCTTCTCTTTCCATAAGTTGGAAGGTGATGGACACAGTGACAGGGGTGGAGCTTAGGGAATCCATCTACGTTCCCTCTGCTTGTGTGTAGGCTTTACACATGAGCAGAACTCAGGGTGGTTGTTTCCATTGCTTCACCCTCTTTCCATGCAACCTCAGAAAATTCAGGACAAAGGGAAGTATTTCTTCATGTTGTTAGACCATTGCTGGAGTATGGCATTCACTCCCACAAGAGGTAGTGATGCTCACCAACTTGGAATGCTAGAAAAGAGGGGTGGACATATTCTTGGAGAAGAAATCTATCAATGGCTAATAGCCACAATGGCTGTCTTCTACCTCCACCATTGGTGGCAGTATACATCTGAATCCAGTTACGAGGAACCGCAGGATGGCAGAATGCTGTTGTTCTCATGTCCTGCTTGTGGACTTTTCATAGGCCTCCATAGCTCTTATTAAGCAACCTTCTATTTGACAATCCTGCCCTGTTCCCCTCTATCCCCTCGATATATTAGGGATGCCAATCAACATTTCTTTCTAGAGGAGTCATCGTTTTAACACTGTTAATTCCTAATATACACAGTGAAGTTTCTGTACCCTCGTTGTAACACACCGCTGCATGACAAATGACACATTACACTTTAATGCTTTTCATCTACCACATTTTCAATAGTTTTTGGTACAGCTTATCAATCTTCCATTTCTTATCTTGCAGAATATAGACAACTATAATGAAGCACTCTCTCCTCTTCCTTTCTTTTTCTTTTTTTCTTTTTAAACCATATTCGTTGTTCATTCTCCAGCAACTAACTCAGGACCAAGAGCACAAAACATAACAAAAAAATTCCCTCTTATTTAGTTCTAGGTTGACCATGTTTCTGCAACTTACAGAACATAGGATGCTGCTTCATATTGAGTCAGACCACTGGTCTTATCTAACTCAGTGCTGTCTACATTGACTGGCAATGGCTCTCTGAGGTTTCAGGTGGGGGTCTTCCCCAACCCTACCTGGAAATATCAGGAGTTCAACCTGGAACCATTTGCATGCAAAGGAGCTGAAGCTCAGTGACTGAATGCATTGAGAAACAGTCTTCCCCACCACCAGATATTGTCAACTCCCATTATCCTTGACCATGCACCATGCTGGCTACAGCTGATGAGAATTGAAGTTCAGAGTTTCTAGAAGGCATCAGGCTGAGGGTGTCCACTTTACATGCAAGAGCTCTCACATTCAGGTGCCACCATCCCGTGTCAAAAGCATCTCAGCCAGCACAGTTAGGAAAGGCCTGTTTCTGAGGAAAGTTCTCATTGACCAGAGCGGAGCAGTCCTCCTGATGCCCTCCAGATGTTGGCCTCCCTGGGGCTGATGGGAGATGTAGTCAAAAACATAGCCTTGGCAATACTGTTCTAGAGAGACCAACTATTTGGTAGAAGACAGCTTCCCATGTTGAATTTCTCTATTAGGAGTTTTCAGCTGCGTAGAGCTTCCAGAATAATTATGCCACATATTATGCTAAATATCCAACAAATTAGTGCACCTCCCAAAGACGGTGATTGGTTCCTGGTGACTTTGAAACCTGGTAATTATGATTACAATCTTGTAATCATGATTACAAGCATGTGGTATACAAATCTCATGGAATAAGTAAAATAAAATAATAAACTTCTGTGCACGTATGCACACAACCCCTGCAAAGTAATTAAAAGTATGTAAAATGTTTTATGCACTTCTTTTCTTCCTAGATAAGTGCCAAAGTGAGTATATCCAAAGCTGGATAACGTAGTGTGCCAAAGGGGTTTGATGTTTTAATTTGCAGTATGTAAAATTAATGGACCTAGAAAGCCTTGCCTTAAATTCATTGGCAAAAGTAATCTATACACTTGTCTGATTGTTTCCAATGGATGTTCACCTAAAATTGCCTCCTTGGACACCACCTTGTAAAGAGCCACTTCCCATGCAGAACAGCTTCATGGCTCCCGCCAGCAGTTTCTAAGCAATGTTCCCTAGATTTTTCCCTGCTTGTTCATTCATATGCTTTTATTACTAACTGCAAATGCTCCACATGGGGATGCTGTGTCTTCAGTTTGAATAACAGGGAAAGAGGTGAATGCTGAAACTACTGCAAGGCACATATCCCATGGGCATATCTATAGAATCTGCATAGCTAGCCCAAACACCGCAAGTGACAGCTCAATCAATTTCACCATGCACATAAACACTTGGGCCAAGTCCACTGCAGAGATAGGATGCTTGTCCTGGGCCTGAAGCCGGCTCTACCATTAGATCCAGTGGGGTGGGGAAAAGAAATTTGATTTGGTTCCCATTTTAATATGAATCTACACAGGGCTGTCTTAAGCATATGTGGCTCTGGGGTGCAAAGATCCACCCAGTGCCCCCCCCCCTCCAGGTTGCCCAGTCCCAAGCATGCAGGAGGGCAGAGCCGGCCAACCACCTCAGTGTCTCGCTGCCTCAGTCGCCCCCGAAATCGCGATGCAGAGCCGCCTGTAGTAGAAGAATAGGAAAACATGAAGCTGAGTTAGACCACTGGTTCTTCTAGCTCACCATTGTCTACAGTGAATAACAATGGCTCTCCAAAGTTTCAGATAGTGTCTGTCCAGCCCTTCTTGGAAATAGAGGGGATCAAACCTGGGACCCATGGTATGATTATTTTGGAGCAAGCCCTCAGGATGCAGCTCTCTGTTACCTGAAACTGGGCATTACATGTGCATATGAAACAAGAAAAACCAAACAGACGAACCATGTCAGTGTTTGGGAAACTGAGTGCTTCAAACAGAAGAAAGCCCCAAACTATTACTTATTTCTGTGTCAATATTGAGGGAATGCTATAATTGGGCATTGACTGAAGTAATTGGGTACTTACTTGAATAATTCATTAACTGTATTAACAGCCGACCAACTATTTATGTAAATGTAATGGGCATTAAAAGAAACTGCTATGAAAACAATCTTTGAACGTAGAATCAAAGGATGCATTCTGAGGACGTAACTGGGTGTTATTTTATTTTTATTTTTAAAAACTCGCTACTGCTGCCATTTTGTGTTTCATCCTCGCCTCTTCGTGGTTAAGTGTCTTATAGGCTCTGATCATTTCTTTTCTGGCAGGCAAAGACATTTTTAGATTTACACACAAGTTGCTTCGTTGAAATTGGCGTTTCAAGTTTCACTTTGTATTCTTTATTACTTTTTATTATTGCATTCTTATCACTATTGTTAGACGGCTCAAGCACCATTTGGCTGAAAGACACAGGACTCACTTGTAAACACCAAGAAGTAGGCAATACGTAAATGACATGACATTGCTGAGCTAGTCATTTCTCTGCCTACATTGCCGACAGCCAATCTGAGGCAGGGGACAATAACATAAGAAAGTTAGAAGAGCTTTCTGGATCAGGCCATAGACCCAACTAGTTTGACATCCTGTTCCCACAGGGGCCAACCGGATGCCTATAGGAAGACAATAAGCAGAACCTGAGAGCAATAACACTTTCCCCTCCTGCGGTGTCCAGTGACAAGTATTCAGAAGTACACTGCTTCCGACAGTGGAGGTAGAACATTCACATCTGGGTCACTGAATGAAGCCATCAAAGTTGGTGGCCATCACTGCCCCTTGTGGGAGGCAAGTGCCGTATTTAACTATGCTCTGTGAAGAAGTCCTTTGTTCAAATCTTCCAACATTCCGCTTCATTGAATGTCCACATCTCTAATGAGAGAGGGTGAAAAGCCTTTCTCTGTCCACTGTAGGGACAGTGTGATGGTACAAAGGGCGTTCATTGAAGATTTCTCCTGATGTACTTCCAGTGGACCGAGACAAACAAAACTGGGCACGGTTATTAGTCCATCTCTACATAACTACCAGCAAGAGTCAAACACTTCTCCCGTTGTTTTATGCAGCTGTGGAGACCTTGCCTGTAGAAGTCAGCTGGTTGCATCAGAAGCCACAACTTGGCCTCAGAAATCAGCATTTCATCGCTTGGAAAAAGCTTGCCTTTCAAAAATAACTTCATGGTTGGAGAAAGGTGGAAGTCCAATGGTGTGAGGTCGGGAGAATAAGGGGGTGAGGAAGGATTTCATAGCCACAGAACCGTGCTTCCATCTGAGCAACATGCGAGTTGTGAACCAGGGCGTTATCCTGCAGGAGGCGGACACCTTTGGTCAGCAAAGAATGCCTCTCAATTTTGATGGCCTTCCTCAATTTCTGCAGCAGTGAAGCATAGCATGTCCCAGTAATTGTGGTACCCTTTGCCAGGAAATCCATCATCACTACTCCACGCTGGTCCCAAAAGACCGTGAGCATGACCTTGCCTGCTAATGGTTGGACACGTGCCTACTTTGGAGGTGGTGAGGCAGAGTGCTTCCATTGTTTGGACTGGGATTTAGTCTCTGGGTCATAATGATGGACCCATGTTTCGTTCTGAGTAATTAGTCTGGCAAATAAGTCATCATGGTTTTCGTGACACACGGCCAGAAGAGCCCATGAGCATGGGACTCGTTGCTGCTTCTAGAAAGGCATCAGCAGCTGGAGAACCCACCATGCAGACAGCTTTCTCATGTGCAAATGGTCATTGATGATTTTTTCTACAGAGCACACACTGATCTTGACATCTGGAGCTAGTTGGCAAATGGCTATGCGGCTGTCCTCCAGAATGGCAGCCTCCACTTCCTGGATGGTGTCTTCATCAATGGTGGTCCCCAGAAATGGGTGCCGTTCCACCAAAGTGCAACCACACTTGAACTGATGATGCCAATGCTTGACTACGTCATACTATGGGGCATCCTCCCCATAAGTCCTTTCATCCTATCAACATCTCCCGTAGTGTGCGCCCTTTCAAGTACAAGAACCTGATGACCACTCTGCATTCAACTGGTTATCAGACATCACTCCACGTTAGCACCCATAACAGAGAAACTGTTAGGAGTTCAGAGCTACAAATTACCACGTTACCTATGGAGAGATGTATCATTATACACGTGTAACTTCATTCTCCTATGATAATCAGAAGTGGGTCAGGGGAAATCTTTAATGAACGACCCTCGTATCACATCACAGTCCTTCTCTCAGCTGTCGCCTAACAGCAGATATTCCATCAGGTTGTGGCAGAGGAAGAAGAGCGAGGCCACTCCATCAGCTCAGCTAAGAGACCAGCATCTTTCAGTCCTTAACCTGTTTCTGTTCCAGGTAGTCATTATAAGAAGCTTATCATTGAGGTCTGGTGCATTAATCTGCTTTTTTCTCTCTCCTCCTCCTTCCTCATCTCATTTCCTTTTGTGCAATGTCTTTTAGATGGTGTAAAGTCGATAGTGGGAACTATCTTGCTGACATTTGTAAGCCACTCCAGGATACTGTTTCATAGTAAAATACTTCACACAAACCAATCATTTGTGTTCGGTTACTTGAGATGTACTTCTGAGCAGAACCACAAAGGATTGTGTAGTTAGGGCCCTGTCTAGTTTAACCCTTTGGTGCCATGTTAAAATCACTATTTTCCCCTCAGGGCTTTTAATTAAACAGTACTGTTTTATGACAGCTTAGGATGTTTGCTGTGTTGCTGAAGTTTATTGAGCCTTTGTCTTGTTTTATGTAGCTTTGCTGAATAATTATTGTGATTTACTGTTTTCCTGGTTTCTCCTTCCTGTTTTACAAGTTTTCCCCTCTCTATAAGCTGCGTATCTAACTTAATATATACATCAAAAAGGCAGGGTGTAAATATTCTAAACAAACAAACATATGGTGCCCTGAAGTCAGCACTGCTAGGACCTGGGAGGCTTGGATTCGAATCCCCACTTGTCCTTGAAGTTCACTGGGTGCCCTTGGGCCAGTCACTGCCTCTCAACCTAATGCACCTCACAGGGTTGTTGTGGGAATAAAATGAGGAGAAGAACAATATATGCAATTTTTAGCTCCTTGGAGAAAAAGGTGGGATAAAAATGCAATAAATAAAATACTTCGAACACCTGTGATAGTGTCACATGTGCAAAGTTGCACACACAGTGCTGTATGCTTACAACGTTTTCATGTACATGGAAGAGGGATGAGGGGAAAAGCCATTGCAGTTTGCCTTTAAGAGTGAGCCAACCTTGTTGGCACTTTATGAAACTATAAGCAAACTAATGCAAAGCCATCCTGTGAAATTTATTCACACTTCTCCAAATTCTGCAAGGCGCTTCTCCAGTCAAGTAACATGTACAAAAATGCATTAAAAGGGGGGGGGGTATAGGGCTCCTGACCATTAAGTCCAATCGCAAACGACTCTGGGGTTGTGGGCTCATCTCGCTTTACTGGCCGAGGGAGCCGGCGTTTGTCCACAGACAGTTTTTCCGGGTCATGTGGCCAGCAGGACTAAGCCGCTTCTGGCGAAACCAGAGCAGCACACGGAACGCCGTTTACCTTCCCGCTGGAACGTACTTCCACTTTGACATGCTTTCAAACTGCTAGGTTGGCAGGAGCTGGGACCGAGCAAAGGGAGCTCACCCCGTCATAGGGATTCAAAACCTCTGACCTTCCAATCGGCAAGAAGGAAGGACACTGACAAACTGGAACGTGTCCAGAGGAGGGCAACCAAAATGGTCAAAGGCCTGGAAATGATGCCTTATGAGGAACGGCTAAGGGAGCTGGGCATGTTTAGCCTGGAGAAGAGGAGGTTAAGGGGTGATATGATAGCCATGTTCAAATATATAAAAGGATGTCACATAGAGGAGGGAGAAAGGTTGTTTTCTGCTGCTCCAGAGAAGCGGACACGGAGCAATGGATCCAAACTACAAGAAAGAAGATTCCACCTAAACATTAGGAAGAACTTCCTGACAGTAAGAGCTGTTCGACAGTGGAATTTGCTGCCAAGGAGTGTGGTGGAGTCTCCTTCTTTGGAGGTCTTTAAGCAGAGGCTTGACAACCATATGTCAGGAGTGCTCTGATGGTGCTTCCTGCTTGGCAGGGGGTTGGACTCGATGGCCCTTGTGGTCTATTCCAACTCTATGATTCTATGATTCTATGATTCTAAGCCCTAGGCTCAGTGCTTTAGACCACAGCGCCACCCGCGTCCTGACAAAAATGCATATGCTACAATAAAGTGTGCAGAAAATGCATCTGCTAGTAAAAATGATATACAAAAATGGATATACATGAAATGCTGATGAATTTTCCCAAGAATTTTTCTTATTGAAAGGAATTGCAAGCTCGTGCAGAAATATGAACACAGAAATCATGAAGTGGAGAAATGAGAAACAGGATGAAACTATAATTGACAGACTCACACACATATACTGCAGTAAAGTGTACACAAAGTGTTTTTGAAAAATGACATGAAATAAATGCATCATGTCTGGGGAAATTGCTTTACGTATTTGCCAAAATTGCATACAGACATGTGTCTATTAGGATAAATTTGCACTGAAATGCTGATGTGGAAAAGTGGGGAACTGAACTTGAGATTGGAGAGAACAAGAAAGTGAGTGAAATCTCACTCACTTCGCCCATCCCTAGTGTGGAGTTTACATTGCTGGAGAAGTAAGAAGTAAGTCTTTGCCTTCAGCCCATCCAACTAGTTAAATATGTCACTGCCATTTGAATCTGAATAATTGCCGTTAGAAGATTATTATTTGTTTCAATCAGCCTCATAGGTCAAGGTGGAGGCGATGAAATGAGGTGGGTGCTGGAGAACACGCTGCCCCTCTCTGCACTTAGCACAGTCTGGTAGCATCTAAACCTTCCACAAGCAAATGTTGTTGTCAGCTGAACAGGAGTTCTGCGTGGAGATGGGTCCCTTTAATTAATCATATGCTACAGATTTTCCACCCACCCTGAACTTTCTTCCATGTACGTTTCCCTCCCCCCATTGCAATGAGCTTCACTCGTGGCTTGATACGCCCACAGGCATTACTGTGCTAAAATTGTTCACTGCAGCCAGTTGAAATCTTCCCTGACCTTCCATTTCTCCTGTTGCAAATGCTGTCATTCGTCCACCGCCCACGGACACCCCTCTGCCGCCGCCCACCTCCACTACAATGCTCCTGATAATTGTTTTCTGAAGGATCTCATGGTATCAGCGCATTTCTTAAAAGTGTCTCTCTCTTTTTGAATTCGTGGAAAGAGGGGAAAGAGAAATCCTTGGAATGGAAATAGGGTTCTAGCTCTCATTGTTTCAGAGTGACGTCCAAACGAGGGGCAGCCAACATAAGAAGAGCGCTGTTGGATTGCGCCAGTGGCCTGGCCAGTCCAGTCCAGCATCCTGTTCTCATAATGGCCACCCAGATGCCCTTAGGAAACACTCGGGCAAGACCACAGCACAGGAGCACTCTTCCCTCCTGCGGTTTCTAGCATTCAGAAGCATTACTCTCTCTAACCATGCAGGCAGTGCCTAGCCATCCTGGCTAGTAGCCATCGATAGTGTGATGGCCTGGGACTCAGGCTCAGACTCAGAACCAGAGGAGTCTCAGTCTGCACCGGATCCTTTGCCTCAGGCATCATCTGAACCAAGTCTTGGGCCTGATCCTGAAGAGTCCTAGTCTGCACAGGTTCCCCTGCAACAAACACCAGCTGGGCCGAGTCAGGGGCCTGAGCCTGCCCTGGCTCCAGATGCGGGGATTACCTTCTAGCCTTCAGCTGGGCCATCACTTTCAGCTGCTCCACTACTGGTTGGGTCAGGGGAGGCTGAGGAGGCCCCTGGGTCTAGTAACCCACCAATGTCTCCCGAGCTGCAGAGACTAAGGTCTGAGAGAAGGAGAGACCTGAGTAACTCACAGGGAGGAGTGCTCGCCTTTGGGCGAAACAGGGAGGTGAGTCGCCAGGGGATCAGGATCGGCCGCTACCCCGACAAAGATAAAAGGCTGTTGGACTCCGCCCCAGATTGCGGGAGCAACATTGCTGTATGCTAGATCCTGCCCCTGTGCTTGCCTGGTTTCCTGCCTCGTGTCCTGCCTTGGCCCTGTCAGACTGACTCCTGGTAGAACCTTCGGATTCTGGACTGGTCCTGGACTGTGTTTCACGGGTTATCCCCGGGCCCAGCACAGATAGCCTTATCCTCCGCAAATTTGTCCAAGCCTCTTTTGAAGCCACCAAAGTTGGTGGCCATCCCTGTCTTCTGTGAGAGGGAGATCCATAGTTTAACTACGCACTATGTAAAGCAGTTTCTATTATCAGTTCTTTTATCTGGTTTTTTAAAAATCTGTTCTTTCATCTGGAGGTTTTTAAGCAGAGGTTGGATGGCCTTTGGTCATGGATGCTTTAGCTGAGAGTCCCTTCCAACTCTACAGTTCTATGATCTGTCCCCTACAAGTCACTGCACTCCCACGAGGCCCAGCCTATATGGTTGATTGATATATAATGGGATGAATTTCAGCAACATCTGGATGCCACCACTTTAGCTATCCCTGGTCTAAATTGTAACCCAATTGTATTGTGCTTGATTAATGCCTCCAGACCTCTCTAACTTGCCCTTGGGACTCTCTCCAGACCATGTGCTTCATCAGCCCTATTTCATAGCTCCTCTCTCTCTCTCTCTCTCTCTCTCTCTCTCTCTCTTACCTGGGATGTTACCTTGAGCTATGATGATGCCCCTTGGGCACCTGGGTGGAGGAAGAGAGCAATTCCAGGTTTAATCCCCAGCATCTCCAGGTAGGGCTGGGAATGCCCCCACTCTGAAACTCTGGAGAGCTGCTGCCAGTCAGTGTCAACAATACTGGGCAAGATGAACCCAGTAGTTTGACTCTGTATACCGCAGTTTCTGGTGTTCCTAATGTGCAGAAAGGGAGCAGGATTGTGCTTGCCTCCTGAGGACCATTTTATATTTGCAACATCCCTGTGAATGCGCAGGGCATTCTGGGAAAAGAAAATGGCAGCTGCCAGAAGGCAGCCGCTTCAGCTGACTCTGCTGTTAACCTTGGTGAAGGTAAAAAAACCCAAACACTGTGTAAGCTGCTTTGAGACAGGTATAGTGGGAAACAGATGATTTATTGTATTTCTATACTGCTTTTCTCGAAGTGTTCTCGGAGCTACCAGCATGAGTTTGACCAAACTGTGGGAGGCAGTGGAAGACAGGAGTGCCTGGCGTGCTCTGGTCCATGGGGTCACGAAGAGTCGGACACGACTAAACGACTAAACAACAACAACATACCGCTTTTCATTCAAATGAATCCAAAGCAGCTTACAAACAGTAAATAACAATAACATAATAAATCAGAAGAGAACATCAGAAATACAGCATAAATCATATAAAATAATTAACAAATAATCAAAAACCAATTACACTCTATAAAACACTATCAACAAAGCAGCAACTAAAAAATAAACTAAACCTCACAATTACAGCAGAAGTCATATTATTCACCTCCGGAGGTGCACTCTGTCGTCTCTTGAGACAAATGGATGCCAACAACATACTATATTAACCAATCAATACACCATTTATAATCTATAAAACAATATTAACAACATTTACAAAATAGCAACTAAAAAAAAAAAAAGCTAAGCACTGTTAAGTTCACATGCACCCTGTCCACACCCCCATTAAAATACATATAATATACATAATGGTCATTGTGAAACCAGCTCAGCCAGATGCTGCACCAGCCAGGGGTCCTCAGGTAGTGGGCCATGGTGGAGACGGTGGGCTTCTTGCGCCTACCACCAGTGATAAGGTGGCTGTTGACTCCAGGTAGCCTGCCCAGGTGCTGCTGATGAGGAACTCATCCATATCACTCTCTGTAATCAGGAGGTTCTTTCCCACTTGAGGAACTTCCGTATGATCCTGCCCCTCCAGAGCGGCAAGTCTTGACTGCACTCAGTGTAGAGGCTGACCAAGAAGTTCATCAGCATTTCTATGCTTCGTATGCTCTCACTGCACCATGGCTCATCCATCACCAGCCGCTCTAGCTTCTTTAGCCACACCATGCCCAACAAGGGAAGCAAGTGGGGTGGCTAGCTGAGACCACCAGGAAGAAGGAGGAGGTTAGAATAGTTCATATCCAGCAATGGGGATGCAAACTCTTCAAAGGTCTGGTTCATGTGCTTTCCCATGCATCAGTCAGAAAAGTTGTACAGGAGGCAAAACTTGTAGATTTGACCCTTTTTTCTTGCCAGGGTCCTGAGCCCATTAATTGCTACAACTTCCTATTTCTCTAGCATGGACATAAAGCGATAGGATAATCACCACCTGCTGAATTTCTTCATCTCATTTGTGTATGTCTATTTTAGGAAGGGATAACAACTCCTTTTCTGCCATAGCAGGATGCTGCCTTTGGAAGGCAATTCAAGTAGCTAATGCTCTGTATTGATTGTCTGAAGGGCCCAAACCATTTCACTTGCTCTTCCCATCATGGTTAATGATATTATCAATAGCAGCCCCGCTCTGCGAAATGAATTTTAGACCCCTTTTGTCAGGGCTTCAATTTATTCACCTTTATAGGCTGCATGTTACGAAAGAGGACCGAGCTTAATTTACTTCTAAAGGTTTGTCATCCAATTGGATCCCCCCCCCCATCCCCATCCCTGCCTCATTGGGTTGTCTTCCTGCCACTGGCATTAATAGAAAGAAAACATTTGATGCATCTGGTCAGCTTACCCAACAGGATCCCCCCTTGCTGGAACATTTCTGGTTCTGACCACATGCAGACTAATGCATTTTCATTTGAGCAAATGGCTTCTTTATGATTGAAGACAATAGTCATTTGGTTTCCTTTGTGCCTCCCTTATCATTGTCCATTCAACATTCTAATCCAGCCCCCTGCTGAATGCAAAAACCCAGAGCTTCAGCACTCACAACAGAGAGCCCTCCAGCCTCTGCTAGAAGACATATACTGAAAAAAGACTGCCCACCACCCTTTTCAGAAGTGATTGCTTCCCTTGTCGATCCTCTCTAGCTGGTTAACAGGTTTCTTCTGATATCCAACCCAAATCTTGTAGCACAGGCCAATTCAATCTACCTCTGTTGCGTGAGAGTCCTTCAGGCACCACACCCATCTGCTGCATTCTGCTCTTCTCCAGGCTAAAGCTGTTCAGTTCCTCATGGGACCTGTTTTCTATATGCCTGACTACCATTGCTGTTCTCCCCCTGAATCCATTCAACTGGTTAAATAATGGGCAGGGAAGGTTTTTCACATTTCCTGACAGTGGTGCTCAGGGCCAGAAGCAAAAGTGGGTGGGGCAACAAAGATTGATTTGTACCAGTGTGGTGAGAGCCAGTGTGGTGTAGTGGTTAAAAGCGGTAGTCTCGTAATCTGGGGAACCGGGTTCAATTCCCTGCTCCTCCACATGCAGCTGCTGGGTGACCTTGGGCCAGTCACCCTTCTGTGAAGTCTCTCGGCCCCACTCACCTCACAGAGTGTTTGTTGTGGGGGAGGAAGGGGAAGGAGGATGTTAGCCGCTTTGAGACTCCTTAAAGGGAGTGAAAGGCGGGATATCAAATCCAAACTCTTCTTTTTCTTCTACCATAGGCTGGTTTCTGCACACATACACATCCGTCTCTGTCCTCCATCCAAGCAAGCAAAGCTTACAGGCACATTCTAGTAAGGGGGGGGGGGACTTCAAGGAGGATACAAAGCTGTCAGTGGATACGGCTGAGAAGAGGTGTGTCCTGGGGAGAGTATGAAGGGCCGGACCGGTTTGGAACAGCCCTATTTGACCCCTGAGCATGATGTTCCCAATCCCTGGTCTGAATCTGTCCTTCACATTTTTTTTCACTGTAGCATTTACCTACACTCGGGGAGAGGGGAGTCCCTGTCCACCAATCTGCCAATTTTGAAGTTGAGCCTATGAAACAGGACTGTTATTTCATCACTAGATTGCCCACCCTACTGCTTAATAAATCTCCCCGCTTGAGCTGACAGGTTATCTAGAAGATTTGCTTGAGATCTCCAGGCTGATGGTCCTAGGAAACATCAGCATCCCTGCTGGGGCTGCTTCGTCCTGCGTGGCTCAAGATTTCATGTCTGCCATGACAACCATGGGCCTGTCTCAGGTTATTAAAAAAATAATCCCTTAGTGACCGAGACACTGAGGTGGGTGGGCGGCTCCGCCCTCCTGCATGCCTCGGACTGGGCAACTGGGGGGGGGGCAACGGGCGGATCTTTGCACCCCGGTGCCGCATATGCTTAAGACAGCCCTTACTGAATCTTCATCCCTATCTGGAGATTTCAGGAACTGAACCTGGGACATTCCATGTTAAAAGAACGTGATCTACCGTTGAATTATAGCAACACAGGAGCCTGTCAAACAAAGTCAGGCCACTGGTGCATCTAGATCAATATTGTATTTCTGAGTGGCAGTGGCTCTCCATGGTTCTTCCCCAGTCCTGCTTGGAGATGCCAGGATTGAACCTGGAACAAACCCCTGTGTTGCAATAAGAACCAATTACAACAATACAAGCACAACATGTAGGCTAATAGTTAGTAGAGAACATATAATAGAATAATGATATCATTCACATTATAGGAATAAGCCAATCAAAGTTAGGATTGAACCTGGGGTTGTCTACCACAGAACTGTAGCTGTTCCCGAAACCATGAGCCATTAGGGCTGTGCTATGTTTCACATTTCAGTGTCTGCCTTTCTAATTCCACCGGGACGTGGGTGGTGCTGTAGGTTAAACCACAGAGCCTAGGACTTGCCAATCCGAAGGTCGGCGGTTCGAATCCCCGTGACAGGGTGAGCTCCCATTGCTTGATCCCTGCTCCTGCCAACTTAGCAGTTCGAAAGCACGTCAAAGTGCAAGTAGATGAATAGGTACCACTCCAGCGGGAAGGTAAACGGCGTTTCCGTGCGCTGCTCTGGTTCGCCAGAAGTGGCTTAGTCATGCTGGCTACATGACCCGGAAGCTGTACGCCGGCTTCCTTGGCCAATAAAGCGAGATGAGCTCCGCAACCCCAGAGTCGGTCACGACTGGACCTAATGGTCAGGGGTCCCTTTACCTTTACCTAAAACACTTTGGCATGTTGTGGGGGGGGGGTTGTGTTTTTTGTGGGGTTTTTTAAAAAACCTCCCTTCTACATCTTCATAACAGGATACAGCATATTGAAAAAGAAAGGTTTGGATCCTCCTTCAGATTTGTTTAAATAGCGTTTACAAAGGAGGGGTGGCATTAAAGGTTGAGAAAGCTTTGCGATGACAGTGTTCTAGAATGAAATGTTCCGTCGCCCTCCTCTCTCTGTCTCTCCCGCTCTCTCCCCAAGCTGCAAGCCAGAGAGGAAATTTCTGTTCCTGGACATTTGTTTTAGCACAGCTGTTCATGCTCAGGCAGGGAAATTAATCACTCAGCTGCACTTGGCAGGGATGATGGCTTGGGCCACCATCCAGAGATGGTACATGAGGATCTCCTCTCCTTGCAGCCTCTCTGCACCAAAGCCTACACAGCAGTGATAGTGAGAAAATGCAAAACCGCTAGCATTTTTCCAGCTCTTTGTTTGAGGACACTTCTCATCCCAGCTTGAAATTCTAGGACAAATAACTTGACTCCAAAATTTAATATTTTTGCAAACAAGTGGTTCCTTCTGTTTCCAGTTTTCAGGCTGTGAGCACCCATTGTTTAGGCAGCCCAAACAGCACCACCCACACCCAAGAGGGTTGACTACAATAGACCATTGCAAAGCATGATGTCACCTCACTGCAACTTACAGAGCAACGTGGTTATTGCTCCATATGCTTCCGATGCTCAGGCTCGGAATGTTGTCAGGAAGGTTGCATCACCCATGCACAAGTGGGAGGGCTCAGGAGGCCTGGGGGAACTGCAGAGTTTTCAGAATCACAAAGCAGGGATAAGAAAGGGAAACTTCCCCAGGAAGAAAGCCAAACGCTTAGTTGGGTGCAGAATATGGTTGACTGTTGTGGGAAGAACAGGAAACGGGGTGTGTGTGTGTGGAGGAGTTGCTGGAATATACTGAAGTGCAGCATTCCACACTGCAACATTTTTTAGACAGGAAGTGAGATGGCAGTGTGGTGTAGTGGTTAAGAGCGGTAAACTCGTAATCTGGAGAACCGAGTTCGCTTCCCCGCTCCTCCACATGCAGCTGCTGGGTGACCTTGGGCTAGTCACACTTCTCTGAAGTCTGTCAGCCCCACTCACTTCACAGAGTGTTTGTTGTGGGGGAGGAAGGGAAAGGAGAATGTTAGCCACTTTCAGACTCCTTAAAGGTAAAGGTAAAGGTACCCCTGCCCGTATGGGCCAGTCTTGCCAGACTCTAGGGTTGTGCGCCCATCTCACTCTAGAGGCCGGGGGCCAGCGCTGTCCGGAGACACTTCCGGGTCACGTGGCCAGCGTGACATCGCTGCTCTGGCGAGCCAGAGCCGCACACGGAAACGCCGTTTCAGACTCCTTAGGGTAGTGATAAAGCGGGATATCAAATCCAAACTCTTCTTCTTCTTCTTCCTTTGATGGTACTCCAAGCAACTTCCCACTGTTAATAGCAATGGAGATGGATAGGGTACAGTGCATCTCACAAGCACTCCTCTGTTTTGGTTGTTTTGGTTTGGTTTTCATGACTGTTCTTATAAATTTAAGGATTTCTCTAAAACCCAACACACACACACACAGTGGGTCATATTTTAAGATGCCCAGAGGCCAAAACAGAATGGGACAGACTGGAATAGACTGGTTCATCTCTATCACCCATATGGAATTGTGGGGCTCTGGCCCACAGAAAGGTCTCATCTGAGAAGGTCTAGGCAAGGGAAGAGGTTTTTTGGCATAGTTCCTGTCTCTTTCCCAGGGTACGGTCAGACATCTTGCATATCCAATGGGCTGAAGAATTAACTCAGCCCCCAACGTAGTTTAATTTTCAGCTGCAAATCTGGGCTTTTTTTGCCTCTGAAAGTTTTCATAAAACACGGACCTCATTCAATCCACCAACACGTGACTTGCCTCTTTATTCTTGGCCCTGGTCCCAAATCAAATGCTGTGCCTTCAGGCACATGCTTTCACTCCATCCTTTTACAATTCATTAGGCGTTAATCACTGCAAGATTTATTCACAATCTGAAATACTCACAAGATGCTCCAGGTCAAATTACCTTTATTATTATTACTATTATTTGTTCTTTATTTTTTATTTTTTTAAAAAAAAACAACAACACCAAAACCCTAAGTATATTTTAACTTTTTTTAAAAAAAAAATCACTTCTGCTCTTAGCTTTGATTTAGAACAAATTGTTCTTTTCTCTTTGGGCTGAGAGCAGAAGGTTTTTTCCGGTTTATTTTTAAAAAAGAGTTCTCTTGAAAATGATAATCTGATCCAAAAGGCCGTGGTATTTAACTGTGAATAACAGGAGTGATGATCACACATGTCAAAGACTTGGGCAGCTTCCCCAGCACCATACACACTTCTTTTTAGGCCATGTCTTGTTCCCTTCATTTCCATGGGTTGGGGGGAGGGGAGGAATTTAATTTACTTTTCAGTTAAAGGTGAACCTACATATTTCACCGTTTCCAAAACGATACCCAAACCGGAACACAGTCATCCTCCTAAATTGGCACAGCTCTGAATTTTGCAATGCAGTTCTCCAGCCATGTAATGTGTTCAGAAGGGCATATACTACAGTAAGACGTGTATAAGATGCACATATTAGTGAAAACGGCATACAGAAATGCAGTATATACAGTGGTACCTCTGGTTAGGAACTTCCGGAGGTCCGTTCTTAACCTGAAACCATTCTTAACCTGAGGCGCGCTTTCGCTAATGGGGCCTCCCGCTGCCACCACACTGCCACAGCGTGATTTCTGTTCTCATCCTGAGGCAAAGTTCTCAACCTGAGATACTACTTCTGGGTTAGAGGAGTTTGTAACCCAGAGTGTTTGTAACCTGAAGCATTTGTAACCCGAGGTACCACTGTATTAGGCCAGGCATAGGCAAACTCAGCCCTCCAGGTGTTTTGGGACTACAGCTCCCATCGTCCCTGACCACTGGTCCTGTTAGCTAGGGATGATGGGAGTTGTAGTCCCAAAACATCTGGAGGGCCGAGTTTGCCTATGCCTGTTTTAGGCCAACTAGCTTTCCAAAATGGTGTCTATTTAGCTGAACTGCATACAAAAATGTGCACATTCAAAGGGATTTGCACTAAATGCTGAGGGGTTTTCATGAGATTTATTTAAACATAAAAAAATCACACCTTCCTGGTGTGATTATCCTTGCCTTGGTTTCCCTGTGCTTCTACTCTGGCAGCTACCTCTGCAAGAAGGACATCCTTACCTGCTTTATTAATCCCTGGAATGAGCCCTTTCACCTTTTCCAGGCAGCTGTTAAAAACAGATCTGCTGAAGCATCAATCAATCTCAGATTCTATTAGCACTAATCACCCTCCTCTGCTGCCCAGGGAATGCTTCCCCCATTCGCGAACACACCCACACCCTTTATGATTAGAGGGGGTTGTCCACTTGGCCTTATCTAACCAAGCACTTTTGACACCAATTGCAAGACCACTGGTAAATCTCCATTGCTATTAGAGTCTGTCTAGAACAGTTGTGCAGCCATTACCTATGCAACATGGCAGTTTGCTGGGAAATGCTGGCTGCTGCCCGATGATGTGAGACTAGGTTGCTCACTTTGATCTGAAAATGTCCAGAGATGGAGAGCCACCCTATTTCACCCACCCCCATCCTTCTGGGTAAATGGGTCATCTCTCTGTGTGTAATCAAAAGCATATCCTTTAATAATATATTGGAAGGGGAAAAAAAATACATGTTCATGAAAATGAAAATTAAATACGCATATACACACAAAACATTCAGTATTTGAAGTGGGGGGGGGGAGAAGATGAGTCAATATTGTCCTTTAAGCACACACACACACACACACACACACACACACACACACACTTTGTTTACCAATATCAATATCAGGATGTTGTCCTCAGGGTCTTACGATATTATCACTTTAAGATACAAACTAAGAATTTCAAACTGTTGTGTATTTCACAGACTGTATTTGAACATCATCATCATTATCATCATTTATTTATACTCCGCCCATCTGGCTGGGTTTCCCCAGCCACTCTGGGTGGCTTCCAGCAAAATATTAAAATACAATAATTCATCAAATATTAAAAGCTTCCCTAAACAGGGCTGCCTTCAGATGTCTTCTAAAAGTCAAATAGTTGTTTATTTCTTTGACATCTGGTGGGAGGGCGTTCCACAGGGTGGGCGCCACTACCGAGAAGGCCCTCTGCCTGGTTCCATGTAACTTGACTTCTCGCAGTGAGGGAACCACCAGAAGGCTCTCGGTGCTGGACCGCAGAACGATGGGGGTGGAGACGCTCCTCCTGTTATCATCATTTCTATATAAATAATATTTGCCATGTAGCTGAAAATTAATATCTTTTTTTGTCCTCTAGCATACTTAAATTTTTGAGTTTATTTTTCCAGTCATAGCTATGGACCAGATTTGATTATACTATAAATCCTTAATGTAATAGTTGGCTCCTACCATCAGGACATTTCTCCTAACGTGCCATCAAAATCTGCTCTCTTGTAACTTAACCCCTTTAGACCTAACCCTGCCCTCTGGGGCAGCCCAGAAAACGTCTCTGCCTTCCTCTATGCACTTCAGGTATTTAGGGAGTGTTATAATGTTGCCAATCTGTCTTATCTTCCCTGGGCTCAACACATGCATGCACACGAAAGTTTATACCAAGAACAACCTTAGTTGGTCTCTAAGGTGCTGCTGGACATTTTTTTAATTTTTTAATCTTAATCTGGCTTTGTGCCAGCTCTGCCTCCTGTTGGAGTCTGTAGAACCACAGAATTTCAGAGTTGCAAGGGACCCTGAGGATCATCTAGTCCAACCCCCCGCAATGCAGGAATATGCAGCCATCCCATATGGGGATCGAACCCACAACCTTGGCATTATCAGCACCACATTCTAACCAAATGAATTTCTTGCCACAATTCTGCTGAATTTTTGTGAGGACTGTTTAAAAATCAGAATTAGCAAACTGAGATGGAAATGTGCAGAACTGAAGGTTGTAGACACAAGACACTGAAATGGTCAGATTCACCCATTCCTATTTTCAGTACAAACCTGTCCATGCCTACTCAGAAGGAAGGCCCACCAAGTTCAATGGGACATACTCCTAAGCAAATGTGTTCTGAACTGTAGCCAAAGCATGTGTAATATTACGTGCAAACTGTTGGAAAATTCCATTCCAACTTTAGTTGCAGACATGGAACTGTTGCATGTCACATGTCTGTTTACATACCAGCACAACTTGCTGGGAACTTCCGTTGTGTGTATAGCTTTTGCTTCTCTCTGAGAAGACAAAGAGAGAGATGACATGTTTCTTTGTCCTGATTTATGATTAATAAATCCGTAGTTGTAGTATGCTTCCACAAGCCTCACGCCTATTCTGTGTGTGCAGTTCACTCTGCTGATATAGTGTGCCCTGGCTTTGAAGCCTTGGTCGCTGATTTACGTCGGAGCAGAGGCCGATGGGTCTTCGCAATGGGATGGCTGGAAGGAGACGACCCAGCTGGAGCTAGCCAGCTGGCCTTGCGACCCTCTGCATGCTGACACAAACACGTGCTTCATAACCCTTACGGTTGCTGTGTTTAGGGGGAAGCAGTTGGTATCATGTGTCTGGAATCTCATGGAATAAAGATAAGGATAAGGGGGGGGATGAGGTGTTACAATGGAAAAGCAAACACAGCGCTTCATTTAAATGAATGAAAGAATGAATCATAAATGCAACACCCATTCCGAAAGCTTTTCTCTAAAAGATGCAGCTGTCAAAGTTTTTAGATGTCAGTGTGTACTACATACGTTTGGCCCTTCAATTCAGGGAAACTCCCAGCCATGCCAGGAATATCATGAAAAGCAGGGCAATTGCAAAGATGCTTAAATATGAAAAGAGTAAACAGAAGGATTTAAAATCCCACTGAAGTCAAATGCTAAACATGATCTCCGCTGAGCTAATAGAATTGAAAAGTAAAGAAAAGGAAATGCAAGATATCTTCAAGACATCCTAAGAGACCTTCTAAACAGTTAATAAAGAGCTGAAGGAGGCAGGGAGAAGCACAACCCTCAGATAACAGCCCCATTTGTCTGCCAAGAAACTATGTTTATGGAAGCCAGCAAGCGAGACACCGAGGACTGAATCTTATATTATAATCTGGTATCTGATGCTCAGCAATTTCTTTATATTTTGAGTGTAGGAGGGGTTTGAGAAAAAGAGCAACAACAGTGCTATACTCCGCTAGTTCAAATGGGCTGATTCTAGAAAATGGGAGAGAAATTCAGTTCCATTCACGTATGAAGGCACTTTCCGGAATAATGTAAGAAGCAAAACACAGCCATCCTTTGAAATGCACAATTATCCCAATTTCGTCATGTGGATTTCCAGCTAAACCATGTTTACAAAAAATTGCACATTTTGGGGGGAAATGTGCATAAAAATGAACACATTAAAAAGTGCATGAGATCAGGAGAAATTGCTTGCAAAAAAAATGTGTTTATTAGGAGAAATTTGCACCATTTGATTTTTTTAAAAAAAATCACAATTAGGCTGCAGAAATGTGGAGAACTGAATTTAAGATGGGGTAAATGAGAGAGATGAAATGGACAGATCCTTCCATCCCTAGCTGCCTCCAAGTTGACATTGCCGGTAATGCAGTATTTCTACCTTGAAGGGTTATTACGAGGATTGAATGAGGAGTGGGGAAACTATGTTATGCCACCTGCAGCATCCCGGAGGAAAAGGTGGGATATAAATATAATTAAATAAATATGAAATACAATATTGACAGTAGGGGTAGTCCATGCTTATACAGCTGTTGCCAAACAAACAGCAGGGATATGTGAAGCCTACCTTTTCTTTTTCCTTCCCCTTGCTGGTTGTTGTTTACAAACTGTGAACTATCACTGCAATATAAAGTGAGAGGAAAGGGAATCATAGCTAAACAAGTTTTTAAACAAATGACAAAAGTAGTTAATGCAGTCTCAGAAAGTGAAAGAAGTCCTTTGCATGCAGTAGATATTTATCCATATTTCAAGAAAGCTAATCTTTTTTTCTGGGGGTGGGGGAAAATGCTATGAAAGTAGATGTTGTTTATCCTATCTATTTTGAGTCACAAAACCAATGGAAATGTGCTAGGTAGAATAAAAATGGTATTCAACGCTGTTTTGTGTGGAGAAAACCACTGAAATTAATAAACATCACTTCTCACAATGAGAGAACCACCAGAAGGCCCTCAGCGCTGGACCTCAGTGTCTGGGCTGAACGGTGGGGGTGGAGACGCTCTTTCAGGTATACAGGACCGAGGCTATTTAGTGAAAATAATACTGAGCTAGGTGAAGCAATTGTCTGATTTGCTACAAGGTAGCTTTTATTTTCCTAAATAGCCCCTATTTCTAAGGAAACATCCGTAAGTAAGGTAAAGGTAAAGGGACCCCTGACCATTAGGTCCAGTCGTGGCCGACTCTGGGGTTGCGACGCTCATCTCGCTTTATTGGCTGAGGGAGCCAGCGTACAGCTTCCGGGTCATGTGGCCAGCATGACTAAGCCGCTTCTGGCGAACCAGAGCAGCGCACGGGGATTCAAACCGCCAACTTTCTGATCAGCAAGTCCTAGGCTCTGTGGTTTAACCCACAGCGCCACCCGCATCCATAAGACCCTATTGTAAAAAGAGTCTGGTTTTCCTTATTAAATTTATCTTCTGTGAGATGCTTTATATCAGTGCCGAACCCCACACCATTTGATTGCAGAAAGTTTGATTGGACACTGTTGGCCAGCCTTCCAATTTAACATGCCTGGTTAGTGCTTGGATGGAGAATCTTCCTTATTGTTGATGTGAATATTTCCATCTCACTTTAATACAGGGATGAGGAACCCGTAAATGCATAGAAGGCATAAGATAATCGAGTTGGAAAGGATCCTGAGGGTCATCTTGTCCAACCCTCTACAATGTAAGAATATGCAGCTGTCCCAAGTGAGATTGAAACTGCAACCTTGGTGTTATCAGCACCATTCTCTAACCGACTGAACTATCCAGTTGTGTAAGAAGGTAAATGCATAGAACCTCCCATTGTTGCTGGACTACAACATTGAGATTACAAAGAGTGGCACCAGCTAATCTATCATATGGGATCAAAGACCAAGGATCAAATATCTCAAAATCAGAGCAAGAAAACAATATTGCACAAAAGTAGAAGTTCATTACTGATGTGCACGTCTCAGTATTACAGAGGTTGGGAAGCCTGTGGCCCGCCAAATATTGCTGGACTGGCACTAGGGTTCTAGTGGGGATTTGATTCCGTTTACATTTAAAGCTGCATATATCAAATCCACACTTTCCAAAACAGTAGGTAAAGGGACCCCTGACCGTTAGGTCCAGTCGCAAACGACTCTAGGGTTGCGGCGCTCATCTCGCTTTACTGGCCGAGGGAGCCGGCATACAGTTTCTGGGTCTTGTGGCCAGCATGACTAAGCTGCTTCTGGCAAACCAGACCAGCGCACGGAAATGCCCTTCACCTTCCCGCCAGAACGGTACCTACTTGCACTTTGATGTGCTTTTGAACTGCTAGGTTGGCAGGAGCAGGGACCGAGCAACGGGAGCTCACCCCGTCGCGGGGATTTGAACCGCCAACCTTCTGATTGACAAGCCCTAGGCTCTGTGGTGTAGACCACAGCACCACCCGCGTCCTTCCAAAACAGTAGGTGAGCCAAAATACAGCCAGCCTTTGAAATTCGCACTTTCCTGAATTTTGCAAAGCCATCCACCAGCCAAGCAACATGAACAAGAATGCATAAATTAGAGGATAGTGTGCGTTTAAATGCATCTGTTAGTGAAAACAACATACAAAATCATTAGAGGAATTGGCTTGCAAAAATGTGTACAGTGGTACCTCTAGTTACGAACTTAATTTGTCCCGGAGGTCTGTTCCTAACCTGAAACTCTTCTTAACTAGAGGCGTGCTTTCGCTAATGGGGCCTCTTGCTGCCGCTGCGCTGCTGGCACACAATTTTCATTCTCATCCTGGTGCAAAGTTCTCAACTCGAGGTAACTCTTCCAGGTTAGCAGAGTTTGTAACCCGAAGCATGTATAACCTGAGGCATTTGTAACTCGAGGTACGTGGGGTTTTTTTAAGAAATCCACACAAATATGTGAATTTTGGTAAGGTGTTTTATTTTGTTACCTTTGAGAGTGAACGTAAAATATAGCGATTGTAACTAGCAACCATTGGTAGCCTTGTTCTCCGTGAATTTGTCTAATCCTCTTTTAAAGTCATCCAAGCTGTTGTTGGTGGCTGTCTCCTTTTTAAGTACTGTCGCTATTAGTCATATTTTCAATGCTTTCAAATAGCTGGTTCTAACTCTTTTTACAATGGGACGTGGGTGGTGCTGTGGGTAAAAACCTCAGCACCTAGGGCTTGCCGATCGAAAGGTCAGCAGTTCGAATCCCCGCGGCGGGGTGCGCTCCTGTTGTTCGGTCCCAGCGCCTGCCAACCTAGCAGTTCGAAAGCACCCCTGGGTGCAAGTAGATAAATAGGGACCGCTTACTGGGGGGAAGGTAAATGGCGTTTCCGTGTGCTGCGCTGGCTCACCAGATGCAGCTTTGTCACGCTGGCCACGTGACCCGGAAGTGTCTCCGGACAGCGCTGGCCCCCGGCCTCTTAAGTGAGATGGGCGCACAACCCTAGAGTCTGTCAAGACTGGCCCTTACGGGCAGGGGTACCTTTACCTTTTTAACTCTTTTTACTGGGAAGTTAAATGTTTACATTATTTTTCGGTGTGAGCAAATTTGCACTCAAGCAGTATATGGTTTTTGTCAAGTTAAATAAAAAAAATTCAAGCAAGCAACAGCCATTATCACATTTTTTAAAAAAAAAATATTTTTATTAAAGATTTTCATGAAATACAAAAGAATGTACAATGTCTCCTCCCCCTCCTTTTTTTTTGTTTTTTGTTCACGTTATAAAGTCTTTTGGTTACCTTCAGGCAGTGCTGGGTTTTCGTATAAGCTAAACAATCTATAGCTTAGGGCCCCACTCTCTTGGGGGGCCCCCAAAAAAGTAAAGGGGAAAAAACCTGGATGCACATTTCCAAAATATAAGCTAAAAAAAAACCAAATAAAATAAAACCTACATACAGCAACAGTGTTTTCTGTTGTGTGGGCTCCTATGATGTAAGTAATGGGCTCCGCCTGCTAGCCTGCTCCCTAAAATATCACTGGCAATTATTTCACTATTAATATACTTCTTCTTAATTGTATTTCACTATTAATATACTTCTTCTTAATTGTATTTCAGTTCAACTATTACTCTGATAAAGTACATATTTTGTTATGTACATATTTTGTTATAGATACCTATGAGGTCCATAAATTACCATATAGCATACATTCAACACAAAAGACAGTGACAATTTATTATTGACAAAGGACAGCTGGATATATAAAGGACCCCATTACCTTCAGTAGTTTGGGCCTCAGCAAACCTAAATCCGGTCCTGCCTTCAGGTATAGGGGAAGAAAGTAGAGGGAAGAGAGTGGAGGATAACCTTACAAACTATTTTTTTCATTTTTCACATTTCAAACATTTATTCCAACCAGACAAAATCACTCAACAATTATTTCAAGCATGGCAGGTGAGTGTTGTGACCTAAGGAAAACCCATGGGGGGGGGGGAGAGAGAGAGAGAGAGAGAGAGAGAGAGAGAGAGAGAGAGAGAGAGAGAGAGAGAGAGAGAGACCCATAGGTTTACATTTGGCTCCTGGGTCTGAGATTCTCCACTCCTGTACTAGAGGGAAGTGACATATGCTTACTTCATAGTAAACCAATAGAAACTTGCACTGCATAGCAAGTTAGTTCCATTTTGGCTGGTGGAAGGAGGAGAACCGTAAGATGGGTCTGTAATTGTTAGCTTTCATAAGCAACGTAAGATAAAATGTAAAACAGATTTAATAAGTTTATTAAGTGCTTAAGAGGAACAGATCCCACCCCCCCTTCCTTTCCCCTTGTCCATCTTCTCCTGCATCCTGTTATTTTTAGGCTGGTACAGGTAATCTTCCATACTTGGCACATCTACTGACTGCCTTGTCTAAATTGAGATCCAGTTCTTCAAGTCTGATTGCAATCTGATCCCTGATACTGGAGGCTGTGAAAACTGCCCATGATGCCAGATTGTGGTCATTGACTTAACCTGCTAAAAATTCTTCAGATAAACTACACACACACACACACACACACACACCTCTTTGTGAGATGTTACATCTCTCACATGTTTTGCTTTCCTTGAGAACCAAAACTCTTTTCCATAATTGTATCTGCAACAGCTTGTCTTCTCACCTTAGATTAGTCACATGCAAAGAAAAATAATCAACTGTTTGCTGGTCCCACAATATTCAGGACCCACTTTTCATTCTTAACCTGCTGTCTCCATTACTACGTCGTCAAATTCTGCTGCACGTCTCGCAGACTTCATTTCTTTGGGTACTTTTCAGATCCACTTTCTCTTTTAATCAAGGTGCCCCCCCTTTATTTTCCTTTTAGGCACTCCCTTCTGAAACCATGTCATGTGCCACAACACCCTGATTGATTAGAGTGGAGACTGTCTTCAAATTAAACTGCTTGTATTACTAGTTGGCAATAACTTGTCTTTCCACAAACCCACCTAATAGCTCTACCTCCTAAGATCAACTAAAATTGGCTCTGTGCTGTAAAATAAATCTATTTTTCTCTTAAAGGAGCAGCTTTCTTACTCAGCACTAGGTTTTAAGGCAAAGTGGGGTAGGGCGAGGCCCACTTCTCAGACTTGTCTGGAAAGCAGAAGGTGCTGGGTTTACCCTTGTTTCCCAGCACTCAGAAAGAATGGGAGAGGGTCCTGCTGAATCCTTCCCCTGTGCAGCCCATCTTTCCCCCCAGCCCATCTTTTGATCCTGGAAATTAACTGAGCGTGGGAGAAAAAAACCAGAAGCAAGGGACTGTAGGGAGGTAAGAAGGGGGAAGGGTTCTGTACCCCTTACCCATGTGTGCCATTTGCTGGAGACAATATACTTGCCCCTCATTTTATATGTAAACGGGTAAGATCTTTGAATGAATAGTGGGGGGGGGGGAACATGGCTGCCACACCACAAGAAACCTACATCATCGACCATCACTCTGGCTCACAGAGAGAAGCTTATCTCCACTTATCAAGTCCTGACAGCCAGAGGGATAAGGTTATGTCTGAGGGAGCAAGTTCAGAGTAGGGGAGACCAAGTCAGTGCAGACAGGAGCTGAGTTGGAAGAGGGGGTGTATACAGATACATACATATATACAGGGAGGCGGGTGGCTCTGTGGTCTAAACCACTGAGCCTCTTGGGCTTGCCGATTGGAAGGTCGGTGGTTCAGATCCCCACGATGGAGTGAGCTCCCGTTGCTTTGTCCCAGCTCCTGCCAACCTAGCAGTTTGAAAGCACACCAGGGCAAGTAGATAAATAGGTACTGCTGCGGCGGGAAGGTAAACCACGTTTCCATGCGCTCTGGTTTCCGTCACAGTGTTCTGTTGTGCCAGAAGCGAATTAGTCATGATGGCCACATGACACGGAAAGCTGTCTGTGGACAAACGCCGGCTCCCTTGGCCTGAAAGCGAGATGAGCACCGCTACCCCATAGTCGCCTTTTTTTTTTAAAAAAAAATATTTTTTATTGCTTTGTTTTCCAGGGTCAAAATACAACATCAATACATCGTCAATAACACAACAAAAGCTTTTTTTACAAAGTAAAGAAACAAGAAAAAAGTTCACTTTTTCAAATCTTTTTTCAACATCAACTGGACTTCCCCACATCCTCCATCCCTGCATTCTTTACAATAAAAATCAACAGCAAATTAAAACCTTGTTTCATGTGTTTTTGTATTTTCATCTAATTATTTACTCTAAAAGTTAAGCTTTTCTCAGTCGTAACTTAGTTTCAATCCTTTCCAAATCTCAATACTGAAGCATGTTTTTCTCAAGACTTAGCAAATTCTCAACATTCATATAACTTAAAATGTTTTTGTAAGTAGTCCTTAAATTTTTTCCAGTCCTCTTCCACTGCCTCTTCTCCCAGGTCTCGGATTCTGCCAGTCATTTCAGCCAGTTCCATGTAATCCATCAGTTGCGTGTGCCACTCTTCCAGTGTGGGTAACTCCTGTGCCTTCCAGTATTTGGCTATAAGGATTCTTGCTGCTGTAGTTGCATATAAAAAGAAAGTTCTATCTTTCTTTAGCACTCTCTGGCCCACAATGCCCAAAAGGAAGGCTTCTGGTTTCTTATGAAAGGTATACTTAAATACCTTTTTCAACTCGTTATAAATCATTTCCCAAAAAGCCTTCACCCTCGGGCATGTCCACCAAAGGTGAAAGAATGTACCTTCAGCCTCCTTACATTTCCAACATTTATTGTCAGACAAATGGTATATCTTTGCAAGTTTGACTGGGGTCATGTACCACCTGTACATCATTTTCATAATGTTTTCTTTTAAGGCACTACATGCCGTAAATTTCATACCGGTGGTCCATAACCTTTCCCAGTCTTCAAACATAATGTTGTACCCAATATCTTGTGCCCATTTTATCATGGCTGATTTAACTGTCTCATCTTGAGTATTCCATTTAAGCAACAAGTTATACATTCTTGAAAGCACTTTCGTCTTAGGTTCAAGTAGTTCTGACTCTAGTTTTGATTTTTCCACCTGGAAACCAATTTTTTTGTCCTTTTTAAAGATCTCTAAAATTTGGGCGTAATGAAACCAATCTCGCACCTTTCCTTTCAATTTTTCAAAGCTCTGCAACCTCCAAGTGTCCCCCACTTTTTCTATTATTTCACAGTATTTTGCCCAGCCACCCCCCATATTAAGTATTTTTGTGGCCTTAGCCTCCATTGGTGACAGCCACCTCGGAGTCTTGTTTTCAAGTAAGTCCTTGTATTTAATCCAGACAGTAAACAAAGATTTCCTGACAATATGGTTTTTAAATAACTTATGAGACTTTACCTTGTCGTACCACAAATATGCATGCCATCCAAAAGCATTGTTAAACCCTTCCAGATCTAGGACATCAGTGTTTTCTAGCAAGAACCAATCTTTCATCCAGCAGAAGGATGCAGCTTCATAGTACAGCCTTAAGTCCGGCAGGGCAAATCCCCCTCTTTCCTTCGCATCTGTTAATATTTTAAATTTTATTCGGGGCTTTTTGCCCTGCCAGACAAACTTCATAATGTCCCTCTGCCACTTTCCAAAACACTCCACCCTGTCCACGATCTGCAGGGCCTGAAACAAAAACAGCATTCTTGGCAATACATTCATCTTAACTGCTGCAATTCTTCCCAGCAAGGAAAGTCTCAGTCTTGACCAGATTTCTAAGTCCTTTTTGATTTCAGACCAACATTTTTCATAATTATCTTTAAACAAATTCAAATTTTTCCCAGTCAAATTAACCCCCAGGTATTTCACTTTTTTAACCACATTTAGTTCCGTTTCCTTCTGAAACCCCTCTATTTCTAAAGGTGTCAAGTTTTTCGCCAAAACCTTAGTTTTTTGTTTATTTAACTTGAATCCCGCCACCCGACCAAACTCAGAGATTAGTTCTAAAGCTCTTTTTGTACTGGGTTCTGGCTCCTGTAATGTCAAAACCAAATCATCTGCGAAGGCCTTCAGTTTATATTGTTTTCCTCCGACCTGTATTCCTTCCACCCGCTGGTCCTTCCTAATCAAGTTCAGCAAAACCTCCAGGACAGAAATAAATAGCAAGGGTGATAGGGGGCACCCCTGTCGTGTTCCTTTTTCAATTTTAAACTCCTCTGTCACCACATTGTTTACTATCAATTTAGCTTTTTGTTCTGAATAGATTGCTTCAATACCGTTTTGGAACGCCCTTCCCACTCCCATCCCTTCCAAATTTTTCTTCATAAATTTCCAAGATATGTTGTCAAAGGCCTTCTCCGCATCTATAAATATCAAAACTGCTTTCGTATTCAAGTTTGTCTGTAGTAGTTCCAGGACATCCACAATGTTCCTAGTGTTGTCAGACAAATGTCTGCCAGGGAGGAAGCCTGCTTGGTCTTTATGAATTACTTCGTTTAAAACTTTTTTCAATCTGTTTGCCAAAATGTCAGCAAAAATCTTGTAATCCACGTTTAGGAGTGAGATAGGACGATAGTTCTTAAGTTGAGTCTTTTCAGATTCCAATTTTGGTATCAAAGTAATGAATGCCTCTTTCCACGATTCTGGTGCCCCCTTCCCCTCCATAATTTGGTTGCATACCTCCATCAATGGTTGAGTCAAATATTCCTTCAATGTCTTATAATACTTGGAGGTAAGTCCATCTGGGCCCGGGGATTTGCCTAATTGCATGTTCTGAATGGAACTTTCAATTTCCTGTTGTGTTATTTTATAATTCAGGACTGTTTGTTTATCTTGTGTTAGTTTTTCCAGGCCGTAGCTTTTTAAGAATTTATTTATCTCAGTCTCCACTTGGGGTCCTTGAGTAAACAATTTTTTGAAATATTTCTGGAAACACTTTCTAATTTCCTCTGGTTTCTGAATACATTCTCCTTCAACCTCTAGATTGGTAACAAAGTTCAATTTTTGTCTCCTTTTCAGCTGCCATGAAAGCAGCTTCCCACATTTATTTGCCGATTCAAATGATCTTTGTCTCATCTGTTTAATTTTCCATTCAACTTCTTGATTTATCAGTTTCGCATATTGTGCTTGATGGAATTTTATTTCTCTTAAAACTTCTTTTGATTTTGGATTAAGTCTCAACCTTCTCTCTCCGTCCTTTATCTTTTCCAAAATCTTGTCCTTTTTACCATTCCAGAGTTTTTTCCTAATAGTATTCTGTTGTATCAGGAACCCTCTCATAACAGCTTTACTTGCATCCCAGATTGTTTTCTTTTCCACCGAAGTGTTCAAATTTATTTCGAAATAATCTTTCATCGTTTTTTGGGCCTTCTTTACAATCTCCTGATCTCTGAGCAAAGAGTCATTCATTCTCCATCTGAAGGATCCAGCTGGTGTGAGTCTCAAATCTATTTTCAAGGCGTTATGGTCGGAGCAAGTTTTGGGGCAGATCTCTATTTTTTTAGTCTTAGGTGCCAGTCCTCTAGATATCCAGATTTGGTCGATTCGTGTCCAAGATAGGTGGTCCTCAGAAAAGAATGTTCCCTCTTTACCTAGAGGGTTCTTTATCCTCCAAATGTCAATCAAGTCCATATTGTCTGTAAGTTCAAAAAAAGTCTTTGGTAGTCTGCCATCTTTAGTCAAGTTTTGGTTTTGTGACTTATCCATGTGTGTGGAGACAACCCCATTCATATCTCCCATCAGGATGATGTTATTATAGTCAACATAGTCCAGCATTGTCTCATGCAGCTTCTTGTAAAATTCTGATTTCCCCTCGTTCGGTGCGTAAATTCCTACTATCAGAAATTTTTCTCCTTGTGATTGTATTTCAATCGCCAGAATTCTTCCTTGTTCATCTTTAAACACAAATTTTGGTGCTAGGCTCTCCTTAGCATATATCACTACTCCTCTTTTCTTAACATTGTCTGATGAGATAAATTCTTGGCCTAGTCTCTTGTTAATTAATACTCTTCTGTGGAGCCTGGTCACATGAGTTTCTTGAAGACAAATGACGTCTAGTTGTTCTTTCCTCAATATGTGAAAAATCCTTTTCCTTTTTTCGGGGGAGTTTGCACCATGAATGTTCCAACTGAAGAGCTGCAGAGACATCCTGGATCAGTTTGTCAGCCAATAGGGTTGTCTCCCTTGTCGTCTATTCCTGGAGGTGGATCTTTTTGACCAGGCAGGGGGGGGTGGCCAGGTACCTGCTGTTCCTTTCCGGAGGTCCTCCCCGTGGTCGTTCAGGAACTTTTCTTGCTCCTCTGCTGTTCTGATTCTTACCTTCTTCTCTTTCCAGTTAAAAGATAGACCTTGGGGGAATTCCCACCTGTAAGGAATTGTGTTGTTTCTCAATAATCTTGCCAGATCTTTATATATAATTCTTAAATCCAACAGCTGTTTTGGTATGTCTCTGAAGATTTCTGCTGTCTTTCCCTGTATCACCAATGAATTTTTGAAGTGTAGGCCGAGTATATTATCTTTTTCTTGCTTAGATCTCAATATGATCAAGCAATCTCTTGGTTTATCCTTCTTGGCCACTCTTCCCAATCTAAAGGCGGTGACAATTTTAAAGTCCTTCTCTTCTGCCAAGCCCCAGAACTTGGATATTTCTGCAGTCAAAAAGCTGGTCAGATCTTCCTTTTCTAATTCTGGGATATTTCTAAGCCTAAGATTGCTTTCTCTGCTTTTCAGCTCCGCCATAGACAGGTAGGCCTGCTGTTCAGTAACCTGTCTACTCAGTGGTCTTACTTCTCCTCTTAGTTCCTCTATCCTTTTTGTATTTTGGTCTGCTTTTGCACTTGCTTCCTCGGCTAATTTTCGACTCTCTGTTGTGGTCTTTTCAATATTTCCTATCGCCTATGTATTTTGAGCGACTTGGTCTGTCAATTTATTAATTGTAGCTGTCACCTGGTCAAATTTAGCCGCTTGTTCATCAGCTTTTTTGTTTAAAGCTGCCAGTTGGTCCAATATTTCTTTAGAGATAGGGTCTAGCCCTCCTGCAGCCATATCCTCCAAAACTGGCTGTTTAGGTTGTCCTTCTTGCAGACCTGTCACAATTGGAACCGATGACCACAATTGGAACCGATAGTCGCCTTTGACTTGACGTAACTGTCCAGGGTCCTTTACCATCATATTATATATATATATATATATATATATATATATTTGCTTTCGTAGATTTTCTTGGGTTACAACAGCACGTGCATTGCCTCTTTTTTTCAGGTCATAGAGTCATTTCTACTGATCAGTTACATTCAATTGTAATGAGACTTTTGCAGGGACCATAGGTGGTACTGGCAAACACCCTGACACCCACAGGATGTCTGTCCTGACATACAGTGTAGTTGTTTTAGATGTGATAACTATAAAGCATATCTGTGTTCCTCCTTAACCTACATATGTCAGCTTGGCACAAGGGTTAGCGTGGCTGCTGTGCCTGCTTTCAGATGCAAGCCGTGAGATCGAGTGCCAGCCCTTCTACTCCCTGAGGTAATCTATTTCTTTTTGCTTAATGTTTGCTGGGAGACAGGCCCTGTCTTAATCTATTACAGTGTCATTAACAAAGAAAATGTTTGCCCCACAGGGCCTCCAATGGAGCTTCTAAACTATAGTGGAAATGAGGATCTAATTACTCTCCTGCTCAAAAAGGTAGTTCCTTTCCGGGTCCAAAGACAGCTTTGCTCACTGCTAGGGAAGATGAACAGGAATGTCAGCAGATTTGAACCACTGAAGTCAGGAGGATGCGACTCCTGTACCCCGAGTAGTTATGTAGAACTCTTCTCATTCATATAATAATAGTAGAACCTGGGCCATCCAATGAAGTTGCATGTGGCAAGATTCAGGACAGAATAAAGAGGCACTTCTTCACACAGCACAGAGCTAAACAAAGGTCATATCCATGTTGTTGTTGTTTAGTCGTTTAGTCGTGTCCGACTCTTCATGACCCCCTGGACCAGAGCACGCCAGGCACTCCTGTCTTCCACTGCCTCCCGCAGTTTGGTCAAACTCATGCTGGTAGCTTCGAGAACACTGTCCAACCATCTCGTCCTCTGTCGTCCCCTTCTCCTTGTGCCCTCAATCTTTCCCAGCAGGGAAAGGGTCTTTTCCAGGGACTCTTCTCTTCTCATAAGGTGCAGTGGCGTAGCGTGGGTTGTCAGCACCCGGGGCAAGGCAAGTAATTTGCGCCCCCTAACCCGTGGATTTGCGCCCCCTAACCTGTGGATTTGCCCTAACCCCAGATTTTGCACCCGGTGCGGCCGGGCCCCCCCTGCACCCCTCACGCTACGCCACTGATAAGGTGGCCAAAGTATTGGAACTTCACGATCTGCATTTAAAGCACAGGGCTTCCCCACACTGAATCCTGGGAATCCCCATGAAGCTACATTTTCCAGCACCCTTGATAAGCTATAGTTCCCTGGTTTCTGCTTTAAATATATGGTTGTAGGAATTTCCTCCCAGGAGATGTAATGATGGCCCCCAACTTGGGCTAGGCAAATTCATGGATAACAAAGCGATCAATGGCTACTAGCCACAGTCGCCATTCCCCCCCCCCCAAGTGCTGGAGTTTGAAATGGCTCTGAATACCAGTTGATGGGAATCTCAAATGGGGAGAGTTGTTGTTTCACTCAAGCATTGCTTGTGGGCTTTCCAGAGGTGTCTGTTGGGCTATTGTAATTATTTATTAATTTGTATACTGCTCATGCCAAAATGGCTTCTGTTCTTCTATACGATGCTGCACCAAGTGGACATTTGTCCTTATCTAGTAGGACTCTGGCAAGCTACATCCACTGAAATCTTCTATTCTTTTCAACTATGAAAGGTGCAGGAACTTCGTCCCCTAGTCTGAACTGAAGGAGACTAGATCACAGGGTTTGAAGAGTCATATTAGACGAGACCTTTACCCAAATCTGTCTGTAGACACAGTGTGGAGCGCGAGTTTGTCTTGTTGCCATGTGCATAACAAGAACATAATAAGAAACTTATTGGATATTCCACAAAAGAGGAAGGGTATCTTTTTATATGCGACGGCGGCAGCAAGAGTTTTGATCGCAGCAAAATGGAAGAGTAATGAAATCCCCTCTATACAAAATTGGACCCAAAAGCTGACAGAATATGCCGAATTAGATGGTTTATCAGAAAATATAAAGAATAAATCAAAACAGGAATTTGTTTCTAAATGGGAGGTTTTTAAAGAATATCTGAAAAATAAATATAGTAGTTTAAATTCTGTTGCAGCATTCGCAACAGTAATAGTTGCTAGGTAGATAGAAGTAATTAGATTTATTCAGTAATAGTTGCTAGGTAGATAGAAGAAATTAGATTTATTGAGAATAAGTTTAATTATGAAAATGTGTATTGGCAATAAGTAATATGAATTTGAAATATGGAATAGACGGGAAGTTGGGTCTTTAGTGTTAAGACCAATAATGTTTTATTGTTTGCCAAGAAAATTGTGTGTCTATGGTTATTTTTGTAATTTGTGTGTAATTTTGTATTTGTGTTTCTTTGTGTGTGTTTTTGTTGTTGTATAAATAAAGATTAAAAAAAGAAGAAGAACATAATAAGAAACTTGCCACCACAGACCAAAGCCTTATCTAGTCCAACTGATACAGCCACTATGCTGGCTATGTTCTGCTTCCATGGTCCGAGGCAGCAATTCTTCTGAATACCAGTTGCTGGATACTGCAGAGGGTGAGAGTAATCGTGCTCAAGTCCTACTTGTAGGTTTCCCACAAATGGTTTGCCACCATGAGAAAGGATGCTGGATTAGATGGGCTCTGGCTTGATCCAGTAGGTTTTTCTTATATTTTCAAGCAAAGAGAAGTGAGGAGAAGGTGGGGCCCTGAGACGGCTGGTGGGCACTGGGGCAAGAAGGAAGCCAGGAAACCTTCTCTAGCTGAGATAAGGATCTGGAACAGGGAAAGGTTTTGGCAGCACCTGGAGGCTGAAAAGCTCACCTCCGTTTCAAGGTACCATTTTGAAGAATCTTGGGTGTTTATTTCCATGCCAGGCTACTGCAACTTACCCTATGTGAACTTCCATAGCATCAAAAATCTCGGATGCTTTTTTCCTTCTCGCCAGTCCTTTACCCTGCTCTTATCTAAGCATAGCAACCCTGGAATGTACCTGCTAACACGGATGCAATCAGAAAACATCACATCATCTTGCACCTGTAATCTCTTGACGACAGGGAGCAGGCATCTCGAAAACCAAGCTGTTCAGCAAGGGCACTCTTCAGTCACACAATCAACTGAAGTTTGCAATGCTTAGAACAAGCCGGCTTCTGATTGCATCATCTCTTCTAAAAGTCAACCAGGGCAGTGCTCCAAGCAACTCTGTATGTAAAAGCCAATTAGGCGGGGCTTTGTTTTTCAGACTCCTGTTGATTCCCTCTGACTCTTTGTTTTGTCTGCATGTGTGTTTGGCTGAGAGATTGGCGGGCAGAAGTTAATTATCTTACCTGACACCACCGTCCTGCCTGCACACTTCACAATGAGAGACACTTCACACGGTGCTCTTTGCTAAGCGAGGAAATAATTTGATGCAACAGAGACTTTTCATTATTAAAACACACACACACACACACACACACACACACACACAAAGAAAGCAAAGCAATGTTTTCTCCCCCCGTAGACGCTATCTCTTGTGGTTGGTGGCCATCTTGTCGGAAAGGGAAGTTATAGCTTCTGACAGAGAAGTTCACGGGAGGCATCTTCTCTCCTGCCATAATAGCAGCTTGGTGATCTGGAGGATGGTTGAACATGTGAGGCTTTGAAATAAGGTGTTTAATGCCTTCTTTTGCAAAGTAGCTTTCCTTGATAGTTAAGGCAGCAGGGAAGCCATGTAGCTGTTGGCAACCAACTTTGAAAAGAAACCTTTGGAACGGAAGGTAGCCCAGGGCCTTTATATATCTATAAAATACATAAGTAAAAGATTGGAAGGTTTCCATCTATCATATCATGCAGAAGAAAATTGTAGCTTGTCCAGCACACAGACACACACACACACACACACACAGAGAGAGAGAGAGAGAGAGAGAGAGAGAGAGAGAGAGAGAGAGAGACTAACAAATGTATGTACCAACTCACCTAGTGAAGTCTTTCTTATCCAGAGCCTTCCATACAAGTGTGGGTCTGCATCACAGGAAAGTAGGATGCCTTGCACTAAGGAGGTTTTTCTTTCTAGCTCTGTCTACAGTGATTGGCAGCAGCTTTTCAGGGTTTCAGACAGAGAGCATTCCCAGCCCTACCTAGAGATGCTGGAAATTACTCTACCACAGAGCTATGACCCTCCTCAAATTGTTTTTCGCATCCTAGGACATCCTGCTAACAGCTGGGAGGCTTCACTGCATTCTGGGTGGTATCGCCAATGAAGGTTCTGCTTTCCCCTTTTTACCAGAGGGGCTTTGGCATCTCAGAGCAGAGCTTGCTTTCTGAAGATAAAGGTAAAGGTAAAGGGACCCCTGACCATTAGGTCCAGTCGTGGCCGACTCTGGGGTTGCGGCGCTCATCTCGCTTTATTGGCCGAGGGAGCCAGTGTACAGCATCCGGGTCATGTGGCCAGCATGACTAAGCCGCTTCTGGTGAACCAGAGCAGCACACAGAAACGCCGTTTACCTTCCCGCCGGAATGGTACCTATTTATCTACTTGCACTTTGACGGGCTTTCGAACTGCTAGGTTGGCAGGAGCAGGGACCGTGCAGCAGGAGCTCACCCCGTTGCGGGGATTCGAACCGCTGACCTTCTGATCAGCAAGTCCTAGGCTCTGTGGTTTAACCCACAGCACCACCCACGTCCCATTTTCTGAAGATATCGCAGGGCAAATTCTCCACTACCGCACCCCACAAAGCTTGCTTTCCAAAATGGTGAGTCAGGACAATGGTCTACCCAGTCCAGCATCCTGTGCTTCACAGTGACCATCCAGATGCCTGTGGGAAACCTACAAGCAGGATTTGAGCACAAAAGCACTCTCCCCTCCAGGGGTTTCCAGCATCTGGTATTCAGAGGCATATTGTCTTTCACCATGAAGGTAGAACATAGCTGTTGTGGTTAGTAGTCATTGATAGTCTTATCCTCCAGCAGCTAGGCAGATCCACCCCATATATTTAAAGCATGCACACACACACACACACACACACACACACACACTTAAATCACATGACTTCCCCAAAGAATACTGGGAGCCCTACCCACTTGCAGGAGGTCAGCAATGGCTGCTAGCCATGATGGCTATGTTCTGCCTCCACAGTCAGAGGCAGTGACAGTTCTGAATATCACCTTCTGGAAACCAAAGCAGGAAAGATTGTCCCCATGCTCAAATCTTAAGGGTTTCCCACAAGCATTTGATTGACTGCTGTGAGAATGGGAGGAGGATTGCCTGCTGAGGGCCTGAAGGACCCTGCCCTTGCCTCTTTCCACCTGGCTTGACAGGCTTCACAAGGACTGCAGCTGCTTTTAAATTGTTTTTCATTTTTATCTGTGTTGTTTTAAATGAGACCATCTTGGCTGTGAGCCCTGGAAGACCTGCACCCTGCCTTGCTGGCCCTTTCCCATCTGGCCTGGGAGAGTGCAGTGCTGACTGACTCCAGCTACAAAAGCTGAGGCTGTTGAACAGATTCTTGGGCTGGGGGTTGAGAGAGCTGTTGCTGTTATTGATATTATTGTTGTATCTTTAGTTTTAGATCTTATGTTTCCATTTGGTTGTATACTTTTTGATGTGTTTTATTTATTGTTTATGACTTCTGTTATGTTTGTAATTGTGTAAATCTTGTCATGTTGTAAGCCACCTTGGGCATAGTTTTAACTATGGAAAGGCGGCATACAAATAAAATGATGATGATGATGATGATGATGATGAAGACTAGATGAGCCACTGACTTGATCCAGGAGGCCCTTCCTATGTTTTTAATACCTGTATCTGCCCATGTTTTTAGTGCAGTTAAAAATCATCCTGGTGCAATTAGCCTCAATGAATAGATAGTGATTCCATTTGAGGCTACTCTCCATATTCTCCCCATTGATTTTTCCAACATATTAGAACTCGAACCCAATTCATAGTTCAGTCCTGGCACTGTCAGTTGATAGCTGCTGGGGCAAGGGTGGGGAACCCATGGCCCGCTAAATGCTGTTAGACACCAGCTTCCATCAACTACCAGTGATCAACTACCAACATGGCCAGTGGCCAAAGATTATAGGTGTTATAATCTGGCTGTAGCTGGTTCCCTATTCCTGACCTAGGGTAAGAATTAGTTTTCTAAAAAGCTTGTGTTTTTTCTTACCTGTTCTCTCCCCAGCACACCTTGGATTAACCCAGAAATTATCTGACTTCTTTCCAACAGCAACAAAATCAAAAGAGTGCCAACCCCCCGTCTGACTAATTTTCCTCTCAGCCACTGAAAGAGAGACTGGAGGCCAGCCAAAGAATGTTCCCAATGCCACACAAAGTTTGTCTAGCACGATGCTTGCGAGTGGTAATTCATGGATGCAAGCAGCACACTCAGCGGGAGCCCGGCAGGTCAGGCTTTTGTTACATGCACCACAGCTAGCTGGAGGGCTGGCAACAACATCATCTGACTTGTCCTGCTGAGTTTTCTTTTCACTCCAAGATTTGAAACCTCTCCGCGGAGCTCAGCGGTGCGAAGGCATTGACCCGACGGCTAAATCAAACCTGCCGTTTTGTAGGCTAAAATCCTCCGGTGCTGCTGACTAACCCAGCTGGCTCAGATAAGTGCAACACAGTGTGACCAATGGAATGAAAATGTGGCCTGATTAGAGCGCAAGAGGAGGAGGAGACAGCAGCAGGGGCACTGGGCACCCTGCAGAAAGGACAGGCGTGTAGCAAATTGTTGCCGCTTTGATAGAAACTTTAAAAGATGTTTCTGGCCTTAGAAACAAAGAGTTGGGAAGAAGTTGCAAAGGCTCCCTGTCCAGCCCTGTCCTGCTAGCAGGCAGCAGGATCTTCCAAGAGCCAGATGCTCAAAGCCTAGGTCAACATTCCCGCTCACGGCTATTGTTTGTGACGTCAAGAACATAGTTTGATTGTAGTTTCCAAATGCTGGGCATATACCCCTCATAGGTCAGTTTCATAGTTTTTGTTTTCTCTCTCTCTCTCTCTCTCTCTCTCTCTCTCTCTCACACACACACACACACACACACACACACACTCAAACTTTTTAACAAAAGCTTCTCCTCTCTTGAGAATGCACTTCAAACTGTATAGGAGCCCTAAATTTCCAAATGTACACTAATGCATCCCTTATCCAGTAGACTCAGCACTAGTAAGAGATAAGATCTAGAACCAGTAGCATGGGATTGACGGGGAAGCAACTGACCATGGAACACTAGGAGAAGCATCAGAATGTTAAGAGCCATTTAGAAATGGGATCGAGTGGTAGGCTCTCCTTCACTGGAAGTATTTAAGCAAAGGCTGGATCCATCTGTCTGGGATGTTGTGGCTACATACTCTCAAGGATGTGCCTTCCAACTCCATAGTTCCATTATTAATTATTATTATTATCAAAATTTGAATGCCACTTTTCCATATGAATATAGTGACGCACAAAAAACAAAAATGAAAATCAATAAATTGTTGCAATAGCAATCATATACGAAGCTCACGTCCACATACCAAGCATACTCAAAGCACCGAGTGTCTCCAAAGAATTACTAATTCTAGTAGCCTGCATTTCCATGGGGGCTGTGCTCCCTCCTCTGTGTCCAGCATGGAAACAAAGACTACTAGCCTCTTAAGTTACATCAGAAGGCGTTGTCCCAAGCAAGCTGATGAAGGAGGAATGAACCACCCTTTCCCCATCTCCATTATCCAGTTGATTCTCCATGTTGGTTATGGAAGAAGATACTTCCCTTCCTCTATGAGCAGTGTGAAAAGAAAGTAGGCTAGTGATGAAGGGACAGAGCAATCTGCAGGTCCTCCCCCAGCCCATTCACTCACCAGCAATAGCAGTTAAATGCAAGACTTTGCAAAGGGAACTGTTAGTATACGGAGCTTATCTGCAGCAGCAGAAGTCAAGTGTAGTCAAAGGAATCCTTGCTTGAGCACACCTTTAGCTGAAAGGTATTCAGACTGATATAAAATAAGGAAAGTTATGTTTATTAAAAGAAGCACATTCTTGTTATGAAGGAGTTCCATAACCCTAGTTACCTATTTGGAGAACCAGAGAAGCCGTGCTTGCCCCTTTGTTCTCATAAGATAGATCCAAGATGACCTTGAAGTCCAGGGAAAGACTGTGAGGAGGAGCAGGATGCTGTAAACAGGCTGCAACCTGAGACACGTCACTCTAAACATCAAAGAGATAGAGAGATGTCAGCATAGAGAGAAAGGGACAGGGATAGATTGGGAAGCTGGAGGTCCCATATATCTGTTCTGACCCATACAAACCCCTTTCAGCAAGCTGAGTTGCACCCAAACTTCCAAGGAGAAGTGGGTCCTTGCCTCTGCTATCTTTGGGCTTTGTTTTCTCTGTTGCCGGATGGTTTTGGTTTTGTTGCTGTTTCCAAGACTACTTCTGTCCCGCTTCCATACCTGCACTCCACCCCTGGTGCTCTTGTCTTTGCCTGCGTTGGAGGGTTTCCTCTATATTTTGGAAACTTTCCCAGGCGATTCTAATATAAAGACGGCATGCGCTGAACTAATAAATAATTATGTGGCATTTGGAGAGAAGAAAAAGCATCCAGATGTAAAAGCAACAGTTCATCAGCAAAGCAATGAACTCACCAAAGGGGGGGGTGGAATATAAAGGCAGTGCCCTCTTCAATACACTCCTTTTATCATTTCCCGCCAGCCGGCAGGTGAAAGGAAAAACAGTCAATAGACACGGTGACATTTTTCAAAGCCGGCAGAAATGGTGTTCAGAGCTGCGGGGCATGAAAAGAGAAGGCACCAGGAGGGAAATGTATTGTAGGTGCCCTGTGGGTTCATTTTTAATCTGTGCCTCTTCATTGCGCCAAGTCCTCAAAGGGAGGGTGGGCTGTTGGTTCTCTCTCTTCCCCTCCCTCTGCTCATATGTTTTCCCTTTCCCCCATCTAAATCAAAAGGACACCAAATTGACATTTTAATTTAGCCAATAGCACAGAGTGCCAAGTTCGTTCTTGCCTCTTCAGATATTTAGCGGGGGAAATATTAACAGATCTCTGTACTGTTTAGCGCCGGCAGACATCTTCAATGGCACAACTTTGTTTATTCCTATAAGGTGAGATGCATCATCTAATGGGGACAAAGGCAGCATAAACACTCTTTTAAAAGGAAGACGGAAAGATAAATCCAGTCGAATAAAAAGGAGCAGTGAATCTCAGGCCTAGAGTTGAGATGAATTTGTCCCCCCCCCCAAAAAAAAAAAAACAAAACACAACAACAACCTCTCAGGACTTTCAAAGAATGGCTTCAGCTTTCACCTACCTGCAAAATGGTCATCATCATCATCATAATACTGGGCTATTTTACAGCAGGTGAGGAAGCTGAGGCCCCAGGTAACCCTCTCCCCAGCCACATTTCTCACTGGCCTTGCTTTGCACCCTCCATGAATGTTTCTGCCTGGCTGGAATGTGTCCTTGCACTCTGATGATGCCTTTTGCTTGCCTGAATGGAGGATGGGTAGAGAGGTGTATGTGAGTATGTGTAGAAACATGTAGAAATCTCACAAACACACCTCAAACCGTTTTCTATGCATGCCTCTTTCTATGCCATCCAGATTGACCCTGAGATCGATATAACGATACCAGAGGAGAGCTGTTACTGCTTCCTCCTCTTTCTGGAAGGCAGAGAACACTTCGAACAGCATTATCTACAGTCAATGGAAATCAACATCTCTCCACTGTTTACAAGATCAGATGCATTGCAGAAGTGGCATTAAATCCATTGGTCTGTTTGCATAGACCATCATATATCAGAGCATAATTAAAGGCAGTCATGTCTAATTCCAGGACATGCCTTTACTTCATCTAGTGATTCTCTCAAGGCAGGTTTCCAAATGGAACAGCTTTTCTACAAGAAAAACACAAATATCAACATGAATGCCACCTTCTAGATCTGATCTAGATGTTTAGGATTATCAGAAATGTTTAAATTACCCACAATGCCCCATGATACACATCACAACATCATATACTAAGCAGTGTTACAGGGGTAGAATTATTTTCCCCATTATCTCCCATCTCCTTCTTCCCCTTGTCTTCCTGAAATGATTTGGAGTCAGCACAGAGCATGGTCAGGAGAGGAAGATTTAGAGGGAATCCCTTTGTTCAAATGCAAAAAATATAGTGCAATACCACCCAATAACCACCCAATAATCAACCTAGGTATAGTGTCCAAATCATGGGAAGAAGTAATAGTACCATTCTATTCTTCCTTTATCAGACCCCCACCTGGGCACCAGTTTAGGAAGGATATTAACAAGCTGGAATGTGCGTAGAAGAGCTTGACCATGATGAAAAAATGGTCCGGAAACCAAGCCTTATGAGGATTTTTGAGGCAGTTGGGTATGTTTAACCTGGAGAAGAGGAGTCTGAGGAGTGATATGATGACCATCTTCAAACACGCAAAGCGTTATTATGTGAAAGATGGAGCAAGCTGGTTTACTGCTGCTTCGGAGGAGAGGACCCAAACCAGTGGGTTCAAATTACAACAAAGAAGATTCCAACTAAACATTGCAAAGAACTTTATTCCCCCCCACCGAAGATTTCATTAGAGCTTTTTCATAATGCAATGAAATAAAAGAATCAAATCTTTTTTATAAAAAAAAACAGAAAAAGAAAAGCAAACGAAAATGTAGAGTCCTCCCTCAAAGGTAGCTCTTAATCCTTGTCCCACATAGAAAGAGGTTTGTTGTTGTTTAGTCGTTTAGTCATGTCCGACTCTTCGTGACCCCAAGGATCAGAGCACGCCAGGCACTCCTGTCTTTCACTGCCTCCTGCAGTTTGGTCAAACTCATGTTGGTAGCTTCATCTCGTCCTCTGTCGTCCCCTTCTCCTTGTGCCCTCAATCTTTCCCAACATCAGGGTCTTTTCCAGGGAGTCTTCTCTTCTCATGAGGTGGCCTAAGTATTGGAGCCTCAGCTTCAGGATCTGTCCTTCCAGTGAGCACTCAGGGCTGATTTCCTTCAGAATGGATAGGTTTGATCTTCTTGCAGTCCACGGGACTCTCAAGAGTCTCCTTCAGCACCATAATTCAAAAGCATCAATTCTTCGGCGATCAGCCTTCTTTATGGTCCAGCTCTCACTTCCATACATCACTACTGGGAAAACCACAGCTTTAATTATACGGACCTTTGTTGGCAAGGTGATGTCTCTGCTTTTTAAGAAAGAGGTGCTTTTTATAGAAAGAGGTAGACCCTCCCAGCTCTCAACTGGGAGCTTGCCTTTATTCGCCCAGTCTCTCACCTGGGAAGATCTTAATATTAGGAAGAACTTTCTGATGATAAGAGCTGTTCAGCAGAGGAACAGAAGGTGGTGGACTCTCCTTCCTTGGCAGTTTCTAAACAGAAGTTAGGTGGTTGTCTGACAGGGGTTCTTTAGCTGTGATTCCTGCAGGAAGTTGTACTAGAAGACCCGACAATTCTGTGATTCTAACTCACATCAGCCCTGACCGTTGGCCAAATGGGCAGGCACTGATGGGAATTGGAGTCAAACAACATGGGGAAGATCAGTTTCCTGTTGAATTCCTGTTGAATTAAGCCCTGACCTACTGGGCTTAATTCAACCTTAGCCGATCACAGAATGCCTATACAAACCTTATTCATATCCCTTTCCTACTTGGCAAGGCTATGCACTCAGCTGGCATCCCATTCCCTAGCAAAAATCACCTTGGGCCCGTAGTGCTAGCAAACGAGGTTACCTTCACATTGAAAATTGTGTCCTGGAGCAGTTCCACACTTTTGTTTCTTATTTATTATAGTGAACATCTGGTACATTTTTCAGGCTCAGGTCCCATGTGATTTCTCAGTGGAAAGCGTCCTGCAATAGCAGTCCCAGATACAGCTAACCTCTGGGGTTCCTGGGGCGAGCAACCTGCCAGAAAATGAAACAAATCTTTGACGTTAGTTGGGGATTAAATCGGAAGCAGTGTGAGGGCTGCAGCAGCCTCCTATTTAATTTGGGCCTCTCAAATTGCATTCCACTTCCCCCCGTGAAGAGTTCTTTGCTGCCGCAGCTGTAAATTGCTGTGAACCTTTTATGATAAGTTGAGACGCAGAGTATCTTAACCTTGCAAACACCTTTGTTTCATTCGACGCCCTCTAAAGCTTCACAGAAATCAAAGCCTTTTTTGGAAAAAAAAGAAACAGGAAAAGAAAACAAGAAGGTCTCTGAGTTCAGTCAGCTCCCTGGGTAATGGAACAGGAGACCTAATGGGAGATGACCTAGCTTAAGGGTTCTCAAAAATTTTACTTAAAGGATGCTCAAAATAATTCTGGTTTTCTCTGGGGGGGGGGTGGACACTGACCCACTTTTGGCATGGAAATCAATCTTAGATTCCCAGGGAAGCAGATCATCGCCAACACAACAACCTGGAACAACTTGGAACCAGGTTGCCTATGGGAGAACTGTCAGCCATGTTGTTGTTGTTTAGTCGTTTAGTTGTGTCCGACTCTTTGTGACCCCATGGACCCCATGGAGTGCACGCCAGGCACTCCTGTCTTCCACTGCCTCCCGCAGTTTGGTCAGACTCATGTTTGTAGCTTTGAGAACACTGTCCAACTATCTCGTCCTCTGTCGTCCCCTTCTCCTAGGGAGATTGTCCATGGAGTTTTCTTGGCAGGGATACTGGAGTGGCTTGCCGGTTCCTGCTCCAGGTGGATCACGTTTGGTCAAAACTCTCCACTATGACCTGTCCATCTTGGGTGGCCCTGCACGGCATAGCTCATAGCTTCTCTGAGTTATTCAAGCCCCTTCGCCACGGCAAGGCAGTGATCCATGAAGGGGATACTTAGCCATACTCCCAGCATAATTATTGTATTCATCTGCTGAGCCCCCACTTGATAGTACTGCAGCCAAGGGAGGATCAATTGGCTGTGACCAGAGAGTAGAGATGGGAGAGACAATCACTTCTGTTTACACTCAAAGGTAAGGCTAACTAATTGCACTTCCCCAAACCATACAGGAACCAAAACAAATCCTCTGAAATGTGCACCTCTCTGCACTTTCCAAAGCCCTCAACTGTGTAAAAAGAAGAATATACTAAAGTTTGTGTTTAAAAAAAAGGCATATAAGTGAAAATAGCATACAAAAATGCATGAGATTAGAGGAGGCTGCTTGCAAAAATGTGTATGTTGGGCAAAATTGCATACAAAAATGCATACACTGGGAGAGATTTGCACTAAAATGCAGATAGGTTTTCATGAGGACTTTAAAGAATAATAATTTCCTGCTTGTTTTCCACTACACTTATTACATTGTGATGTTACACACACACACACACACACACACACACACACACACACTGCCTTGAGAATGTTGTGGACGGCAGTGCAAAAATTTCTTAATAAATTTCTTAATAAATAGATAATATACAAACCTAGACCTAACACAGAAGCGATTTTGCCCCAATGGCTCCGCTGTTGCTGGGTGTCCATCGGATTAACTGAACTGTGAGTTCTGCCCATGTAGAAACGAATGCTGTGGCAAGGTGAATGCACTTCAAGAGCAACATGTGCAATGTCTGCTGCTGTTTCCATGGCCCTATGGGTTATTGCACATGTGTGCATGATTGGTGCTAAAACATTTGACCTCGCTTAATGAATTAGAGTCAGGATTGTTCTGTAGAATATGCTCATATGAAGGTTTGGAAGTGATGAACACCGTTCAGGGCCTTTTGTAGTGTAGCACACTCAAAATGTGGAGATGCTGTATTGCAGTGGTTCTGACATCTACAGTTTTGATTATATAACGCTTACAGGTATTGGCAATTCCAATTTTAGATGCTCTGCTCCTTCTGCAGTTTTCCCTCTTGCCCTAGGATCATTTTTAGCACCAACATTGGGACCATAGCTTAGCATTACAGGTGAAGCTTTATGTGGCAGCAATTAATGTGCTCATTTTATTTCATATAAACTTTCCATTTTTAGCCTCTATGAAACATTTTATACACTTTTCACTTTTCGTACCATTCGGTATAGTACTGCCACGCAGGGGCTGCTGGTTATATTATTCTTGACATGCAACTGCATTGAAATGTTTGTTTTATTTGCCATTAGCTGATATATTGTAATGATTGATAATTTGTTTTATAATGACTCTAAAACGCTCTAATGTTCAGATCTTCAAACTGAATTATTTGATGGATTGCCATGCTATGTTTTGAAACCATTTAGTATTCGTTGCTGCAAAAGGATATTGGTTTTTATTTTTGCTTTGTTGTGAGCTGCTTTGAGCTTATTTATGTTGGGAAAGCGGTATGCAAATTCAAATAACAGATGAGAGTAAATTCTTTGTCCCTGAAAGGAAGTTAGGTTGAAATATCTGAAGTAAATTGGCCAGACAGATTTGGACTGAGCTGAAACAGAGCAAGTTTTATTTGGGACTGGGGGCAGGAATTTGTAAACACATATGACAATATTTGCAGCTGAGGGACTGTGAAATGGGTAGGAAGTTTCCGGGAATTTTTGAGCGAGAGCAAGAACCACAGTCCCCTCACTCTGATTTGTGACTTCAGTTATCATGTAGCCAAATCTGATTAGCTCTGTGATGCTATGATGTTAAAATAGTGCCCTGACTGGATGGGATTGCCTCAGGAAGAAGCTCTATCTATCATCTATCTATCCTCTATCTATCTATCTATCTATCTATCTATCTATCTATCATCTATCTATCTATCATTTATCTATCTATCATCTGTATCCATCTGTTTTATGCCATCTCTTGATTAGGGAAAGCAACAGTTGAACTCAGGTAATGATCAATGCATGATAAAGTTACTGTGGGTTGTCATGAACCCCCCCCCCAAAAAAAAACCCCTCCCACTTTCCTATTTAAAATGTAATGGGGGCAATTTGCACAGGTCTAAGACCTTCCTTTTAGGAAAGATTTTCACCTAAGCCTTCACTTGTCTGCATACTGACTTGGTAGTCCCTTGAATTCTTGTCACATTGACACTGTAACAGTCCAGAGCCCAGCCTGGAGAATGACTCCATCTGTCTCTCCTTGACATGTGTGCCTCTCTAATGGCAAGAATGCTCTTTCTCCACAAAGCCTTTATTTTATTTTATTTGCCATCTATGCCGATGCCCAAAGGCAACGCTGACTTCAGATCACCAGCTGGCTATAGAGAAGGGAACCCTGGTTTTTGCTTCTGGCAAATCCACAGTTCTATCAACATTTAATCATCTGTTCTGAAATTACTGCAGTGAGTGTGGGATACTTCAAGCCTGCAATATGTGCTACTAAGCCTTCCAGGTGACCATATGTTGAAACATTTTACAGCATAATCAGCGTTCCTCTGGGTGGAGGCAGCCTGCGTTTCCTGTTTGCCGGAGTGTGAACATCAGAGTAGCATCCAAAATCCTCCTCCCAAAAGAATCACTTGTTGCACATAGTCTTAGCAGAAACGATTAATTCTGCAACACGAATATTTTCACAGCATTTTGCATATACCCAATGGCACAGAGCACCAGCCTTTTTTGGACCTGTGGATACATCTCGAATTTTGAGACAGTGCTGGGGCACCAGTCACAAAATAGCTGCCGGTAGAAGAGGTTGTCATGTCACAAAATTAGAGAGACAGCCATCATCAACAACCTTGTGTTTACCTTGGGAAGACATCTATGTCCTGCTGGTGAAGTTCACACAATACGCATTTTACACAAACACACTGATGCCCTTGAGGTTGTTTACGTTACCCTCAGATTATCTTTGCCTACTGTGCCACAAGCCCAATTCCCCATATATATATGTAGGTCTGCCACAGCTTAGAACCTTGGAAAATTGGGGTTCTAAGGTGCATGGGAAGCCCCACAAGTGCAGAAAGCATGCTGCCTCAAAAAACCATCTTCCACAAGTTGGAGAGTAGCAGGAATGCTTTCAGAGCAGAGGCTCTCGCAAACCTCCTCACTGACCTCCTTCATGTCTTTGCTTAATTCATAACAGCCAAAGAGGACTACAGCGTCTTATGCAAATCTGAGCAGAGCCTGAAATGAGAGGTTTTCTTTGGCTCTCTGAAAATTGGCTAGAAGCTACAGATTGCCTCCATAACTCTTAAGCATGGCACCCTGACTGATGGAATTTAATACCGGTCTATTAGATAGAATGCTGTTTTGTGGCAGTTTTAAATAGAATACTATTTTGTGCCCGAAATCATTACATCTCCCTGAATAACTCACCCCGGTCTCTGCGTTTTGCAAGCCTAAAAACCTTGCACGGGTGTTTGAGTCAATGTTGCATGTGGTGTAATATAGAAAAACGGATACAGCTGCCTGCATTAAATACGGAGTGTTTACATAGGTAACTGCTTCCATTTTTCTATATATGCACACATCATCATATACCAACAGTGGCTCAGTTGTCTGAGTGACAGGTTTTACATAGCTTAAAAGGCACATTTTTTTTTTTGGAACAAGATTGTGGTATCACTAGTCTTGGCGTGGGGTGGGGAGACAGGCTTTGCAGAAGTGCAAACAACCTTTAGAAAAGCAATAGCCCAAAAGAAAGCTGAGCATGCTCAGTGGCCACAGGGGAAATGGGTGGGGCCAAAGACGCCAACTTGTGAGGGAGTTTGAAAGTATTTCTGCAAGTAGTCTTTAAATTTCTTCCAATCTTCTTCCACCGACTCTTCTCCCTGGTCTCGGATTCGACAAATTCATGAAAGATAAGGCTATTGGTGGCTACTAGCCATGGGGGTTATGCTGTACCTCCACATTTGGAGGCAGCAATGCTTCTGAATGCTAGTTGCCAGAAACATCAGGAGGGGAGAGGGCTCTTGCACTTAGTTGCTACTTGTGAGTTTCCCATTGGTCTGCTTCAGATTGGCTTGTTCACGTTCTCATAGGAAACACAGCAAAGGAAAGATACAGCCACCATACGATGGTCCAGTTGTGGGTGAAAGCAAAACAACATTTTCCGTATGTATTGGAAGCAGCTGTAGCCAGTGTGGAACTGGATTCGAACTCCGATCCAGTGCAGCCCAAGAACAAGGGGGGTGGGAATTGTAGTCCCAACATCTGAGTGGCACCCTTCCTTTAAAGAATGGCATTCCCAGGGGTTAAGAATAGCCAGCAAGTCAAAACGCGCCGTCTCTGTGTTCAAATGCATAATTACTTTATTGATAGTCACTATAAAACAAAATACAATGAGATGAAAACTCCAAATGAAGCTTTTCTGTGGGGGTGGGAATCCATATAAGCTCCGTGGGATGCCTGTTAACTCAAAAGAATCAATTTTATCCCAATGAAAGCCTGCAGTCGTAGGCATAAAAAAATACTAGATAATATGCGGATAATCAAATAAAGACCCGCTCACTCTGAGCCTCTCTAGGCACTTACTCTATTCAAAGTTAACTTTGTAAGGTTTATACTGGAATGAATGAGTAGCTGCCTTCAATTTCAAGGATCCGTCTTATCCCAACAACAGTCTGCAACAGATTTACAAAATGCAAGGAAATTGCCAGCTTTGTGTACCGATGTATTTTAATGAAAAACTGATATTGAAGAAGCTTATATCCAAAATTATATGATATCCACGTGATATTAGAGCCAAGTGTCACCCAATGAAATCAGTTTGCATACCTTGCAGTGAACTTGATATTATGGGACAGCTTACAAAGGCTGTAAATAAATAAAACAAATCAATGCAGAAGAAATGAGACCCATGACAATATGTTGCTGTGCAAATTCACCTTCTGACAGGACTGCTCCTCTTCAGCATTCCACCCAGACACCCATGCCTTTCTTTAGTATACACCATTCCACCCACCCACATGTTTTCCATTTCATGGCTACTCAGCATGCCCATTCCTTATTAAGTTGTTGAAGGGTTTTTCTCTCTTCCTCTCTTTAGGGTTCTCTCTCTCTCTCTCTCTCTCTCTCTCTCTCTCTAACTTTTATATGCCTGTTGTCTTTGTCCATGGAGTTTTCTTGGCAGGGATACCGGAGTGGCTTGCCAGTTCCTGCTCCAGGTGGATCATGTTTGGTCAAAACTCTCCACTATGACCTGTCCATCTTGGGTGGCCCTGCTCGGCATATTTCCTAGCTTCTCTGAGTTATTCAAGCCCCTTCACCACGACAAGGCAGTGATCCATGAAGGGGATGTTCTTGAAGCTCCCAGCATGACTTTGACCAAACTGCGGGAGGCAGTGGAAGACAGGAGTGCCTGGCGTCAGTGGCGTAGCGTGGGGGGTGCAGGGGGGGGCTGGCCGCACCGGGCGCAACATCTGGGGTTAGGGCAAATCCACGGGTTAGGGGGCGCAAATTACTTGCCTTGCCCCGGGTGCTGACAACCCACGCTACGCTGCTGCCTGGCGTGCTCTGGTCCATGGGGTCACGAAGAATTGGACATGACTAAATGACTAAACAACAACTCTCTCTCTCCTGTAAATTGAAGTTCTCTTGAGCATGCTGATGCTCTCTTTTTTTCACTATCATTATTTTGGCACAAATCCTATTGGCACTCACTTCCTGAGTTTGCTATTAGGGGGAGAGACCATAGAATCACAGAACTGTAGAGTTGGACGGGAGAACAAGAGTTACCTCGTCCATTTTGCCCAATGTGGGGCTCAAACACATGACCTTGCGATTAAGATTATTAAAACGATTAAGATTATCAAGACTATTAAAATTATCAGTTGGTTAGAACCATTGGTTAGGGTCCTATCCTCTGGAAAAGCAGAAAACAAGCTTGCTCCATCGTCCATGTGACAGCTCTTCAGATATTTGAAGATGGCTGTCCTATCACTTCTCAGTCTTCTCCAAAATGTACCCAGCTCCCTCAAGTGTTCCTCATAAAGCTTGGTTTCCAGACCATTGGTCTTTTGGTCACCCTACTCTGCACATGTTCCAGCTTGTCAACATTATTTTGAAACTGTGGTGCCCTGAACTGTACACAGGACGTCAGGTGAGGGCTGAAGAAATTGGTGGTTCCGGCTTCACATATGGCGGGGCGAAGGTATTCCACAGAACAGGGGCAGTAGCAGAAAACACCCTATGATCTTCTGCAATGTGAGAGTAGAATCTCCCCAGATGGTCTAAGTGATCTCACAGATCTATGCATGTGTGAGCAGGATTGCACCACAAGGATACTTTTCTTCTGATCGAGCTTCTTAGCTGAGCCAGGAGAAACACAACATCATTACTGACCAGAATGACTTCTTGAAGAAAAGCTTTGAAATCAAGCTTTTCATCGTGATCCGTATTGCTCAGTGTGAAAACTTCAAAATCGTCAGGCTTCAGCCACAGCTTATCAGAATTTGTTCTATAGTGCAAATACATCTGTAGGATTTCCAGGACTAAAATATCTGAGATCTGCTTCCAAACGTTTACTGTTCATAAAACTAAAGGACTTCTAAAACTAGATTTTGCTTCTTAAATTCTAATCTCAAGAGCGAAAGCTGTGTTTTGCCCACATAAAACATTACATTTGCATATTATCAAATAAGCCACATTCCTGCTAGAATTATTAGTAAAGCAATGAACAAACACAATTTTATTATATTTCCTCCTGTTCTGTTTTAATTTGAAATGACCTGCAGCAAGAAATACAACCACAGCCCTTGAAATGCCCATGCAAAATTGGACCATCTAGGATGCTTCAGCTAGCAAAATCCAAATGCAGCCATGTACCATTCCAATTTCAGTTTCTATATAAACCGAGACTAGATGACCCAGCAGAAGCTGGCGTTGTATGTAAGATAAATCACCAACTGTAAAAAAATTTCTCAAAACCCCTTTTGAGGAAACTGTGTTCAAAACTACACACCGCCCATGCTTTCTGTGACTGCTAACAATTCTGCAGCATCTTCTAAAAATGTGTGTTGCTCTGATGGATGCTTACGAATATTATACTTTCACTGGGGAGGGGGGGTTAATTGCCCTCACCACATCCGCCGCCCCCATCACAGTGTTTTGCAGGCAATCCTGCCGAATAGTCAGGAGGCCTTTGATAGATCTGTCACATACTTTGTGAAAATAAATGAATAAACCAAAGGAAAACACTTGCCTTCATAAAAGGGGAGGAGGTAGCCTGTGGGTGGGACTGGGGCTTAGTGGTAAGGACAATCAGCTTGCATAAAGAAGATCACAGGTTCAGACTCTGGCATCTCCAGTTAGGGGCTGGGAGGGGTTCCTGTTTGCAATACTGGGGAGCCTCTACCAGTCAATGTGTACGATACTTTCAGAGACATGGGAGGAAGGATGGTGGAGATTGCCCCCCCCCCTTCTCCTGCACTTCCCAGAGAAGAAGGAGGCAGTATAGATTTACAATAGTGGTTTGCAGAAGGTCATAGTTCAGAGGCTGCAGAGGGGAGAAGCTGGGAAATATTGGGAGAGGAGCAGGAGGAAGAAGAAGCACCAGAGGAGAGACAGCTGACAGACTCAGTGTCTTTAGTAAGCATTCCAGACCACCCCCTCTCAGGACCAGGCGTGCATTGAGAGGAGGAGATCAGAAAGCTCAGAGGCAGAAAGCACAGATCAGCTGACAAGAGGGATGACGCATAATAGGAGAGATGGAAGGGGTGGGGCAACGCCATTATCCAAGAGGCGACATGCTGCGTCTCTCTTTGTGAATATTGAATAAAATACCTTGGTAAGAGCTTCTTGTTTTTTCCCATTACTAGAAGCGTGCCGTGAGGGAGGAGGATCAGATTCCCTGAAGCCTGACAGATACTAGGCTATGTTGACCAAATGTCTACATGTATAAGGCAGTTCCCTGCGTTCCTGTGTAATCATGTCTGTACCCCGGGGTGTTTGCGAAGTGGGGGAGGGATGTCAGGGGTGGTGGATGAACCCTTTTGAATCAGCCCACACACTTAGCCCAACTCGAAGGCCCATTTTTTGAGATGGTGAAATTTGCATTTCAAGCATGCTCAGGAAATTATTTTTAAGTTCAGGGCAAAGTCAAAAAAACACTGCTGTGAACACTTCCTATGGCTGGTTGCCATTCTCCACCTTCTGAAAGATGTGTGGGGTTACCTAAAAGGGAGAAGGGGGCTGGCAAGGATGATTACTTATTTTGAGATTAACTTGGACTCTGATAGTTCCAAAGTGTCAGGCGCTGAGAAATCGGCTTCCTCCCCTGTGGCTGAAAATGAGCAGCTCAAATGAAGGACAAAAGAAAGCCTCTAACCAGAATGGTGGTGCTCCCAATTAAGGTCTCCCCCCATCCCAATTAATCTACACCACTCCTACGTCTTGTAATCTGAGCTTGTAACCTCTGCGCTTCCTGTTCTGACACTTTCTGAGCTCTCCGGGAGTTTGGGGGAGGGTGGTGGACTCTCTCTCCTAGTGTTTCTTCTGCTAGCTGTTCCCCACCCAGTATTTCCCAGCTTCTGCCTTCTGAACCATGCCCCTCTGCAAACCACTGTTCCAAATCTTTACTGTCCTCCTGCTTCTGGGAAGATTTAGGATCAGGAGGAGGGGGTGACTCTCACCATTCTTCATCAGTGCAGCCCTCCTCAGCACGGTCCCTGACACAAAGGAACCACAAACCCTGGGTGAGCACCAAGACACCTGGATTCCCACACTGCTTGGAGATTGGAGTGGTATGTTACAAACTATACCAAGACACAAACGCACATGTGCGCGCACACACACACTTCATGGGTGCTATTCAATGCACTTGTTCCATTAGCAGAAGGATATACAGCAGAATCTTCCCCTCTCCTCCCCACATGTATACCCCACACCCTCCCCAAATCTCCTCTAGAAGGTTGCGGGGAAACCGAGAAATGTTTTAGGGGATATGTGGCAGGGGAAAGGGAGTTCCATGGAGCAAGCAGACATCTTTGCACTAATGGAATGAAATGCCTGTCCTTTATATCCTATGATCTCAGGGCAGTCAACAAGAAGAAAATCATTTGAAATAGCAATCCGTTAACAAATGTGAGCATCACAAGTTTTAATCAAGCACAATTTGCTCAGTATTAATTCCACACCACCCCGTAAATAGCCGGTTTTTTCTTTGTTTAATTAAATAGAAAATCTCATCAGAAATAATTAGCAGAAGGCACATTCCAGGCCGGAACATTAGAGTCCTAGCAGTGAAATCCAACACTGCAGAATGAAGCAATTGCCTGCCTGGGGTCTCTCTCGGAACTTGGACTGGCCACCCAGGATGGCAATTGAATCCTTCTAGACAAGAAGGGTCATAAATGGGCTTCCTGTTTGGCCCGGGATTTTGCGTGAGCAACAGAAGTTGCCTTACACCGAGCAGACAAATGCTCCATCTAGCTCAATAGTGTCTACATTGACTGGCAGCAGCTCTCCAGGGTTTCAGACAGAAAATCTTTCCCAGCCCTACCTGGATATGGGGGGATTGAACCTTCTTCCTGCAAGGCAGATACTCTCCAACTGAGCGATGGTCCTTTCCCTAATAGCAGGTTTCCTGGCTCTGATATCAGGCTTGGATTCTTACTTGTGACTGTGGTGTTCCCCTTACAGTACACTAACTAACCATGGCTCAGGCCTGGACACTTCTTGATTCTGGATCCTCACCCTGGGATATTTTAACTTCCCTGGGAAACCTGAGAAAACACCAAAATCCCAAAATGTCATGTCAAACCCTTTGCCTGTGGATTCCAGGGTGGGGCAATTGCTTCAGTTTCCATGTCTTGATAGGTCAGTTCACCACGTTTCTCTCTCTCTCTCTTTTTTAAGAAAAGTGTTTCCCATTCAGAATTTTCTGCATTTTAGTGCATTTTTAATATACATATTTTGTATGCAATTGAGCCTAATTTACACACTTTTGCAAACAGTTTTCCCATTTTGGCACGATCCTTTCCTGTGTTTGATTTTGAACCTGGGACTTTCCTCATGCAAAGCAGATGTTCTACTACTTGGCTGTGGCCATGGACTTTGGGTCAGCACATTCTCCTTCCCCTTAGGAAATGAAAAGCTACAACCATTTATTTATTTCAGTGAATTTATACCTCGCCCTTCTTCCCAAAGTAGCGATACAAGAAACCACCATGCATTGCCTTTACCCTCCCTTTCTGCTTTTCATCCCCCTGACCCATGCTATTCTTTCTCGCTGCTTCAGATACCTTCCACCACCTGAGCTTAAGACATTTTGGAGCTTACCGTTATTGCAACAGGTTTTGTACATCAAGATGGAGATCACAGATCTGACACCCCCTGCTGTGTTCACCTGCTTGTGTTTTTGCAATATGTATAATAGGCAATTTTGAAGCAATAAGAAATATTACTTGTTTACGCACAGTGCTTTTTTTTTCTTAAAAAATGTTTAGGGGCACTCTCATTTTGACTCAAGAAAATCACCATTTTATAGTTCAAACTAGGAAAAATAAATACAGTAAATGGGCAAAAGTACAAAGAACATGCGTTACACCAGGAAAGGAAAGGAAGCCGCCATCGGAGGTGGTAACAACAAAATGGACCAATCACATTAAATGCTTGCTTCCGTCCGAGACTCAAGAAACACCATAACAGGAAAGAGGCCACCATCGGGGGTAGCAATGGAACTGAAGATTCAGTGTGCTAGAGAAGAAACTAAACATTCACAAAAAGTTTGGGGGTATGCGTCCCCCCACATCCCCCCCCAGGAAAAAGCACTGTTTATGCATATATGTTATTGAGAGTGGTTTAAAATTTTGGCCAAGGGCAGCTTTTCTATGCATTTAAACTTCAGTTCTGCTTTGTTGGGGCATCTGGTCAGCCACCGAGAGAGAACAGCTTCATTGGATGTCTTTGAGTTCTAATATTATGGAAGCTGTTGCCTTTGTCCTTGGAGTTTTCTTGGCAGGGATAATGGAGTGGCTTGCCGGTTCCTCCTCCAGGTGGATCACGTTTGGTCAAAACTCTCCACTATGACCTGTCTTCTTGGGTGGCCCTGCACGGCATACCTCATAGCTTCTCTGAGTTATTCAAGTCCCTTCGCCATGGCAAGCAAGTGATCCATGAAGGAGAGTCCCATGGACTGCAAGAAGATCAAACCTATCCATTCTGAAGGAAATCAGCCCTGAGTGCTTACTGGAAGGACAGATCCTGAAGCTGAGGCTCCAATACTTAGGCCACCTCATGAGAAGAGAAGACTCCCTGGAAAAGACCCTGATGTTGGGAAAGATTGAGGGCACAAGGAGAAGGGGACAACAGAGGATGAGATGGTTAAACAGTGTTCTCGAAGCTACCAGCATGAGTTTGACCAAACTGCGGGAGGCAGTGGAAGACAGGAGTGCCTGGCATGCTCTGGTCCATGGGATCACGAAGAGTCGGACACGACTAAACGACTAAACAACAACAACAATTATGGAAGCTACACATCTCCGTTATTCAAAAGCAAGAAAAGAAATGAGCTATGTTATTTGATAATTTACAGGTTTTTCTTCACAATAAAAGTATGCTGATTTGCACTCCTTTAAAAATAAATAAATCATTTCCCCATATCATATTCTTCCAGTGTAGAACTTTTCCTTGGAGGTATGCCGTGAAATTGCCCTGAGTGTCAATTGCAAGTTAATTAATCCTACCTATGATGAAATTCATTCTGATAGATCTAATTGTGGGTACATTTCCCCCAATCACTGCACAGGTTCTTTCCCCCCATTTCAAGTGGAGCTGCAGTTGAACCGTATCAAAGCCAATCATGGGCATGGAAATTTTGTTTACACAGGATAAAATATTCAGCTTGCTGCAACACTATACACAGGAATGAATATCATACATTCCATACATTTTAAGAAACTCTTGAAGAAACTCTGTTGCTGCTGCCTGGCCAGGGTCTGATTATGTCTTCCGTTAGTTGTGTGGCAAATAAATGAATAATGCATTTAACGTGCTAGCAATCAGCCTTCATACGTCAGTTGGAGAAGAAATGCCTTATTAAAATGTCCATGCATTAAGCATGGAGAGACTTCAGGCTTGCTGGATCTAACATCTCCTCTACCACTCCACACACCTAAATGATAAGGTTCACCAACCAAAACCAGGAGCAACACACTAAATGCTAATTTGTGCCTCGAGGAGAAGGGCTATTTCCAGGAGCTGTGCACTGGGACAGGGGCTGCCAGTGTTTTTAATCCTGCAGGGACATTTGGAGTTTTTGACTGAGTGCCATGGATGCCACCCTCTCTGGTCACTGGTCTCCCTCTTCCCCAGATCAGTCCCAGCTACTCAACAGAAAAAGATAGTGTGCTGCCTCTGTACGGAACACAAAATTTTAAATGTTTACGCATCAGGGTTAGTCCAGCCCAAGCAGTCTGCTTTCCAATAAAATGACTCTGCCCCTTTTCTCCCTTTAATCATTTGCCATGGTTTAACAACCCATCAACCAGGGCTGCACAAAACAGCCCTAAACAGGGCTGGTCCACCCATGAGACAGGGTGAAGTAGCAGCCGCAGGCTGAAATCAGTGCTGAGATGTCCCTGGAAACTGGCACTGATCCTGGCGCTGCTTCTATGCCAGCAGCAGAGGTGACATAATGGGCATTGAGGCGGGGGTGCTGGCAGAAGTGGTGGGGCAGGTAGGGGCAGTGGCATGCGCAATCTTGGGGGGGGGGGGTGACAGACGCCACACACAGAAAATGAATTTATTTAACATTTTTTTATTCGCTGATTACAATAAAACCTCAAAGCAGTTTACAAAAAAAACCCCTCAATATGGCACCACTAGGGCGAGGGTACCGTCCCAGGCATACCTCATCTGAATGATGCACATGGAGCTGGCTTAGAAGGGACTGGCATGCCAACTCTCATGCCAGGTAATATTTCAATTAGGGTTCATTAGTCAGTAACACTTGCCAGGCAGTAACGATGGGGGGGGGGAGCCCCAAACATTTCACCCTTGCTTTATGAAAGCAAACCTTCTGATCATCTCCCAGCACCGAAGAGTGAAACAGCTGCAATTTATCAGGGAATGACCTCTAAGACATGCAGAACAATCTTTTTCTCTCTCCTACAACCCATTAGAGTAATTAATGCCTCTGTTTTTTTGCTGGGGTTTTCAGAAAATTCCAGATGGCTCATTTGTAAATCCTGACTTACATAGCTGGGCTCTGTCTGGAAGGTTTGGCATTACCATCTTTCCCCGGAAATGTGGGGATGGGGTACCCTTGTCCTTTGAGATGATGCTGGACTCCAACTCAGCCTCAATCATGAATGATGGAGCTGAATTCTAACAACATCTATAGGGCATACATTCCCCATCATTGCATGAGAACATTTAACACCGGCGCTTGACTCCTACTCAGTGATAACTAAGGCTCATTGCTATTCCAGACTTCCTTAACTTGCCTCCTCACCAGCGCTGCTGAGCCCAGAGAGAATGTTGCAGAGGAGGTTAGTTGAGGTGAGCCGGCACTGGTTATGAGATGGTTATTTGGGGTTCTGATTCCCCGAGGGATGCTGCAATGCTCAATCCCTCCTGATGGATTGATGCTGCTTAGAGAAAGGAATGTTTTGCATTTCAATGATTAATCCAGGCTCCAACTTCGGCAGCCCTTGGGAACGATGCGCAAAACCTCCTTCCTCATGCCGTTATCTGTGGCAAACATGCCCCAAAAAGACTGCTAATGATTTTGCAAAGCCAATGTCACGGTATTGTTGGAAGTGACCTGCCTTGTCCTCCTCCATTCATGGATCCTTCTTCTAATCCTTGTTGACACACAGCACAGAGCATATATGCTCCGACTCCCGACACCCACCCACCCGGCCCGGATCTCCCTGGTGTTGAGAGGAAAGGTTCCAGGTTCAATCCATGGCATCTGCAGGTAGGGCTAAGGGTGCCCACTGCTTGGAAATCAGGAGACATGCTACTGGTATGAATGGGGGAGTAATTACCGTATTTTTTGCTCTATAAGACTCACTTTTTCCCTCCTAAAAAGTAAGGGGAAATGTGTGTGCGTCTTATGGAGCGAATGCAGGCTGCGCAGCTATCCCAGAAGCCAGAACAGCAAGAAGGATTGCTGCTTTCACTGCGCAGCGATCCCTCTTGCTGTTCTGGCTTCTGAGATTCAGAATATTTTTTTTCTTGTTTTCCTCCTCCAAAAACTAGGCGCGTCTTGCGGTCTGGCGCGTCTTGTGGTCTGGTGCGTCTTATAGAGCGAAAAATACGGTAACTGAATCTGCACATTCTAAAACAACATGTGAACCGAAATGCAGCCGTCCTTCAAAATCCACACCTCTGAGAATTTAACAGTGCAGTTCTCCAGGCAAATAATGTGCACATATACTGATGTAAAGCATTCATTTAAATGCACATCTTAGTGCAAATAGGGACATGGGTGGCGCTGTGAGTTAAACCATAGAGCCTAGGACTTGCCGATCAGAAGGTCAGCAGCTCGAATCCCCGCAACGGGGTGAGCTCCCGTTGCTCAGTCCCTGCTCCTGCCAACCTAGCAGTTCGAAAGCATGTCAAAGTGCAAGTAGATAAATAGGTACCACTCTGGCGGGAAGGTAAACGGCATTTCCGTGCGCTGCTCTGGTTCGCCAGAAGCAGCTTAGTCATGCTGGCCACATGACCCAGAAGCTGTACGCTGGCTCCCTCGGCCAATAAAGTGAGATGAGCCCCACAACCCCAGAGTTGGCCACGACTGGACCTAATGGTCAGGGGTCCCTTTACCTTTAGTGCAAATAACAACGCATCCTTGCAGACTTGTATGTTATCTTTAGAAAAAACGACCTTGAAATAGTTGTTTAGGAGGAGATTAATAAACCAGTGATGATGATAATTACAATGGTGAATCTGCTTGGCGAAAATGTGTACAGCCTACAAAACTGCATGCAAAAATGCACCCTTGAGTGGGGGCATATTTGCCACACCTCAACTCCCCCAGAAAAAAGAGTCAAGGTGGTATTGCCCAAGGGAGGAGCTAGGGTTGGCATATGATGCCCCAGGGGCCAATCAGGAAGGGGAGGGTAGCTTGGGAGGACTTACACTATGATCTTAACCCCTTCGTGCACTTACTAGCAGTCTTGCATAGTTACATTTGACTGCAAAATCCGAAATTTATGAGGGGGAACAATGACACAGAATTATTGCAATGCACTGCCCTCAGAGGGAGGGAGGCCAGGCTGGGAGAGGGAATTATATGTGGCAGACCCTAAGGTGTGGAATTCCTTCCCCATTCACTAAACAGTTTACATCCCACCTTTTTCTCCAAGGAGCTGAATGTGTCAAATATGCTTTTCTCCTGCCTCATTTAATCCCCATGGCAGGTAGGCTAAGCAGAGAGGCAGTGACTGGCCCAAAGTCACCCAGTGAGCTTCTTGGCTGAGTGGGGATTTGAACCCTGGTCTAACAAATCCTAGTCCAACACTCTAACCATCACAACACATTCGAGATTTTTGAGACCCACCCTAATTCTCCGGCTTGTAATTTGTTTTAAACTGTGTTTAATGTTGTATTTTAAATACAACATTAAACACAGGGACTGGGACTTTAGTGTGAAGGGTGGATTAATAATAATAATAATAATAATAATAATAATAATAATAATAATAATAATAATAGTTAGCAGCCACCAGGAGGAGCTCTGCAAGCACTGCTGCCTGTGATGGTGGTAAAGAGAGAGAAAATTAAAAGTATAGTAATTATGCAGCACTCCCAGGTGGTCCATGCCTTCTGAAAACTGTATGACATCTTTGTCTAGGTTTCCCTGGAAGAACAGCTTGACAGCTGTTTATTTTTACCCTTTTTAATTTTTTATTCATAAGCATATTTTCACAGTAAAATAAATAAAAGTATACAGCAATAGAAATAACCCAAGAAATACAGTTAGGTGAGTTAGAGTACAGTATTGACTGATTTATTTGTCCTTAGGCTGAAGTCAGTGTCAGTTTTGGGGTTTCAGATGCCTTGAGTGGACCTGTTGCTCCTCCTCCTCCTGTTCCTGCAACCCAATTCAATTGCCCAACTAATTGCCATCTAATTAGACTTTAATTTGATTTTAACCTGTTTTTAGGAGGTAATTTAATTATTGTTTGATTTTATACTAATGTTATATATCTGATGTTAGCCGCCCTGAGCCCGAGTTTGGCCAGGGAGGAGCGATATAACATGTACAACTACCCAGATGAAAGGTGCAATGGAAACAAAGGATGCTACTCTGTATCCTCACTGTGGTCTAGTGAGCAATCAATGGCAGCAGAAGGATGGTCAAGAGAGACTCCAAAAATAAGCAGTGGGACCAGAGTGAAGACTTTCAGGGGTGCCACACATTCAGCATCCTTCTCTAATGGCCGCTGAAAACACAGGCAGACTCTTGTTTACTCCCCTCTCTGACAAACGTAATGCAGTAATTTTCGTCAAGTGCTAGTCTTAATGGCTAACATAACCATCAAAACTCTTCCATCTAAATTCTCAACAGGAAGGTATATATATATATCACATCACAAAACAAATATTCCTTTGGCGTATACAAAATATCTAATCATGTATTTATCCGTAAGTACTTCTAAAAGTCAACATAATTATTCAAGTCCCATTATGCTTAATTTGTGGCAAATTATGCATTTAGCTTTAAGTCGAGGTTGCTAGGCTGGTTAAAGCGAAGATAAAGCTTTCTGCTATTTATAAAACTGGATTTCATCAGAGATGCAACATAATTCGTTTGAAACTGAGCACAGAGGCAGCAATCCTAAGGAAATTTATCCGTGTTTACTGGGAAATGCCCAGTTGTTTTCAGTCGGAGACTTTGGTCCTATACATATCTACTCAGAAACATAAAAAGGTAAAGCTACCCCTGCCCGTTCGGGCCAGTCTTGCCAGACTCTAGGGTTGTGCGCTCATCTCACTCTATAGGCCAGGAGCCAGCGCTATCCGGAGACACTTCCGAGTCACGTTGCCAGCGTGACAAAGCTGCATCTGGCGAGCCAGCGCAGCACACAGAAACGCCGTTTACCTTCCCGCCAGTAAGCGGTCCCTATTTATCTACTTGCACCCGGGGGTGCTTTCGAACTGCTAGGTTCGCAGGCGCTGGGACCGAGCAACGGGAGCGCACCCCGCTGCGGGGATTCGAACCGCCGATCTTTCGATTGGCAAGCCCTAGGCGCTGAGGCTTTTACCCACAGCGCCACAGAATTGGGATCCTGAGGGTCTAGTCCAACCCCCTGCAATGCAGGGATCTCAGCTAAAGCATCAATGAAAGATGGACATCCAACCTCTGTTTAAAAACCTCAGATGCATTATTTGACAGTAGGAAAAGTGGGGTTAGGATTATAGACTTAATGTGTACTCAAGACCAAAGAGACATAAGATGCTGTCTTATTCCAAGACAGACCACTGGTCCATCTAGTTTAGTATTTTCCACACTGACTGCCAGAGATTCTCCAGGATTCCAGACTGGAGATGATTGGAATTGAAGCTGGGATCTTCTGCATTCAAAGTAGATGGTCTACCACTGAGCTATGCTTCTTCCCTGAAACCATTCAGGACCAAAGGAGAAACCAGTAGGCACGATCGACACTTTTGCAGGGGGTAGGTAAACATCTTTCTCATTATAATTATTTGTACAAGCCTTTTAGATGTTCAGTTTATGGGTGTTTGTGCTGGTTTTTATCTGTTTTGCTGTGATTTTATTGCTCAGTTTTTGTAAGCCACTCTGAGAGCTGAATAGCAGCTAATTAATATCACAAACAAAACAAATTTTAAACAAATAAATGGATAAATAACTCAGCGGTTAAAGAGGCCTTTCGAAAGACAAATATGGGCAATGGCTAAATGACTACATCTGTAACAAGGTGAAAATCTGGGATTAGAAATGGTCTAAAAAGTCCATGACTCTGAAACTGGGAGTCAGCAGCAACTCCTTGCATTGCTTTGAGCTAGATTTTTTGGTTGCTCATTTTATTTTTTATTGAGATGCTAGTTTCTCCAGCATTACATCATTTGTTGTTCTAGGAAGTCTGCTGATTTCAAAATGTCGGCAAGACCAGAATTAACCTCCACTAAAACCTAGCACCTTCATTTCTCTCTGCGGCTCTGGAATTAATAATCACAGCTGCTGAATTCCCAGCAACTAGCAACCAGAGTCCGAACCTTGGTTGTTTGGTGGAACGGCTTTCCTAGGCTGAGAATGTGGCAGAGCAATTTGCCCCAGGTTAGTGTTATGATTTGAAACCAAGAACAGAGATTTGTGCTGGGGGGAGGGGGAGGAACATGGGAACATAGGAAGCTACCCAGTGTTGGTCGGTGCTCATTGGGAATGATGAAACAGAAGACAGAGTGGCTCAGTAAATAGAGCCAGAACCAATGACACGGAGAACCAACTAATTCTAGGTTGACTCCCATCCTCCTCACTGTGGGTTGTAGTATGGCAGCGCTGGAGGAGGAGGTAGCTGACAGCCAGTACCACCCCCTGGGCTGGTTGTAAGTAGACTGACGTTGGTGGAACCCCATTCAACCTCAGAGGAAGCTGCCGTATACCAAGTCTGACCACTGTTGCGTTGTTCCTCTTCTTTGCACCCACCATTGCAGTTGAACAAAGAGAGGCACCAAGAAGGAGAGCTGTAGCTTCATATGTTCCTAGGTGGAAGAAGCAGATATGCATTTGGGATGTGGGCTTTGGGAGACTTTTGAATATGCCAATCCTTTAAACAGGTCCAGCAAGGGTTTGAGGTTAGCAGATGGTCAGGTGGTGTTGTCTGCTGCCAGATAATAGCAATCCATTTATCTATACAGTGGTACCTCGGGTTAAGTACTTAATTCGTTCCGGAGTTCCGTTCTTAACCTGAAACAGTTCTTAACCTGAAGCACCACTTTAGCTAATGGGGCCTTCTGCTGCCGCTGTGCTGCCAGAGCACGATTTCTGTTCTCAACCTGAAGCAAAGTTTTTAACGCGAGGTACTATTTCTGGGTTAGCGGAGTCTGTAACCTGAAGCGTATGTAACCTGAAGTATATGTAACCTGAGGTACCACTGTATTTCGATCTATCTGTCATCTATCTATGTATCATCTATCTATCTAATCTCTATCATCTATCTATCTATCTCTATCTATCATCTATCTATCATCTATCTATCTATCCATCTATCACTATCATCTATCTATCCATCTATCGCTATCATCTATCTATCTATCATCTATCTATCATCTATCTATCTATTTTTGTATTTCAGATTCATTCATATATCTATTTCAGATTCCATTAGAGCAAACTGTGGATTAACAAGATGAACTGAATGCTCCTGGAAGCCACCCTCCTCTTTTGCATACACTTAATTATGGCTACTCAAGAAATTATGTGTGCTTTAATCAATTAATTCTGGGGGGGAAATGCTTATGATTAAAACAACAGTTTTTTAAGAAAAAAATAACATATGGACTTCATTTTTTATTGAGATAGTGTGTGCATATGTCACAGCAGGCCCCCTCTGGTGCTTCCATCTGTTTGAGAGTGGAGAGGGGGAAATGTCTCGCCTAAGAAGCTACATACCAGTTTTAGAAGTACCACAGGGTCATAGCTAAGCAGCAGAGTGCATGCTTTTGCATACAGAACAACCAAGGTTCATTCCCTGACAAGTCCAGATAGGCCTGGGAGAGACCCCTGCCTGCATTCCTGGAGAGCGATTGCCAATCAGTGCAGAAAATCCTGAGCTGGCTGAACCAATGATCTGACTCAGTGCAAGGCAGATTCCTCTGTTCATAGGTACTTATATAAAAGTAATTAAAAGTGTCTTGCTAGATTAATTGAGAATGTCTTTTTAGTTGCTCAAATTGTGGTGGCTTTTTTTTTAATTAAAAAATCAATTCATCTAATCGATCGGTTGATTTACAGATGGAACATGACTTATCAGAGGCAGACGGATCGACTGGGAGACCGTATTCACCCTGTGAAGGTCTCACAGGTTTCAAGGTCAGGGAGATCCTATTGTGCCTATGTGGAGAAGTGGCCAATGTTTCTGATGCCATCCAACCTGCCTGGATACACCATACAGTGGCAAATTAAGAAGTGAAGGGTAATGAGAAATGCATTCCCTTTGGGGCAACCTTCGAGGACCATGTGCCAGGGGCGGGTGGTGCTGGGCAAAGTGGGCGGAGCGATGAATGCAAATGTTACCTTTGTAAAGAAGGCCCATTTCTGTGCATGCTCACACAAAGGCATTCTTCCATGCAAAGAGGCAAGAGACTATCAGAGTTCAAAGACAAACCTCAGCCAAGCAAAAACACCCATGAAGGGTGTGAAGTAGAGCGATGGGGGGGGGGGATGTTGCATGTGACAGAGGTTCTTGAGAGCAGAAGCAGTAAGGCCTACAAGAGCTACACAATCATTCAAGCCAGCTAACTGTTAACAGCAAACTGCTAAGTCACTGTGACTCGCGACTCATCTTGAGTGATGACTCATTGCATGGCCAGGCAGAGACCCCCCCAACCCCAGGCGCCCCCCGGGAGGAATAATGACCCATGACAATGTGTTATGGGATTAAAATTGACCACAACTTTATTAAACTTTCAGATGTAGGGAGACCTTGGCTTAGGGATTGGGCGTTTATCCCTCCCAGTCCCCGGCTGGGGATCTGGGGAACATCAGGGTTATCCAAACTGTGTGGCTCTGGAAAACAGAGAGCCCCCCCCCCCAATTTCGCCGCAATGCAAAGGAGCGCACTGACAACCTAACGGCGTATGGTCAGTGACTCCCCTCAGCACAACCTCTTTAACGGGGGACCCTGGGATCGCCGCTGCAGGGCGGGCGTGGGTCACCATTTTACGCCCCCCCCCCCCAATTTAGGGAAGATAGACTGAAGGATTCCGCCCAAGGCCTGAAACCGGCAAAGTTGTGATGTTTTGCTAGGGGGAAGGCAAAACCTGTCAATGCAGGGGAATTCCTTCCCGGTCCTTCAACAGCAACCATCAATGACCATAGCAACGCCCGCATACCTGGAAAGAAGAGGTTAACCTGCAAAAGGAAGGCATAAACTGAGGGAGGGCAGGGTGGGAGAAGCTCTGGAGCCGACTGAGGACTCCCAGGTAAGTTCCACCCTCTACTGCGTGGTCCCTACCTGGTCAACTCCCCTGGCAATGCCTCCCCAGCTGGGAGGTTAGGTCTGAGGTTAGGTGGGAACCTCCAGGTATCCAGCTTGGGGAGGCGAAGCTGGGCTCAATTGCTGGGGATCGTGTAGGGTCAGGGGGCTGCACGTGACCACGCAAAAAGCGCCCCCATTTGAAGTGGGGAGCAGTCATTCTCCCTATAAAAGTAGGTCTCTCTCTCTCTCTCTCTCTCTCTCTCTCTCTCTCTCTCTGTGTGTGTGTGTGTGTGTGTGTCTCAGCCAGTGTTGTGTTGTTGCAGACAGAGTGGCTCCAGGACTCTAGTAAACCAGTAACTAAGACTGTGCCTCTGAAGAGTCAGGTAGCTGCTATGAGCACTCTGTGTATGCTCTTTAACTATGCTGTTTATGAACAACTTTATTTTCTCAAGTAAAAGTTTTATTCTGTTTATGAAGAGGATTCTGAGTGATAAATTTACAGTTGCGCGACAGGATGGCCTGGGGGGAGTCCAAAGGGCCTGATAGTGAGGGCTGCATTCAGACCCTGGGACTGAGTTTCCCCACCCTGCTATGAGATAGCTCACTGTTATTATGCCCATTTTACAGGTCAGTGAAGACTGAGGTCACACTCAAAAGCTTCACGTGAAATTACAGCATACATTACTCTTACATGAGAGATATGAATAAAGGCCAGTTGTGTCTTTTAGTACCACAGCAGCTTTCTACAAGTGAAGCAAGGGTGGGAGAGGTGTTGACTGTCTATCAAATCTGGAAATGAGCCAACAGAAATGACTCCCCCCCCCTCCCCCAGTCGTTACCAACACTTGTGGGCACATGACTTCTCAATGAGTGGGAGAACAGCAACACCCTTCTCTGCCAGTACTCACAGGCAGAAAGGACAACCGCCGTAATTACATTCCACTATAAACAGAGCTCTCGAGTTTAATTTACATTATTCTCTTTTTATTATTTATTGGCAACATTTAATTACCACATCCTTCACCATCCGTAATTAAAGATTCAAAACAGGCTTGACGACTCAATTAGGGTCTTTTAAAAGTTTTATTTTGGTGTGCGCCTCCATTAAATTAAGGTTCAACTTTTACTGGAAGTCTTTAATATCGCAACGCATTAAACCGACGGCTTGCTTTGTTATGTATAAATCACCCTAGACAAAAGCTGGCAAGCTCTTACTCAGAAATCCCTGGTCACAATGTAATTTTATTTTGCAGTCAGGCATGGCATAAAGGAGTCCCTTCCTCTTCCTTTTTGCTGTAAAGCCAACAATGGTTAATTTTACCCAGCAAGCCCCCATTAATTCCTCAGGGGTCTGCTATATCGTGATATATTTTTCTTGCTAGCATTTCGGAATTTGGGGGTGTTCCTTAATGACAGAGTTTAGTCATTTTGACATGGTCCCTTAAGGATCATGAAGGAACTTTGGGCTACATTCACACCATGGATTTAAAGCACCATTATACCATTTTAAGCAACCACAGTTCCCAGAGTGGCTTTGGGGAATAACCAGCCTCGTACAACCAATGAGCTTAAGTCTAATGAATGCATGAAGGGGTTAATAACATAGAGAAAGATGCCCTGACAGGCTTAGCCTAGGTCCGGCCCCCTTTCCTTGGGAGGAAATGGGTAATCAAGTCTTTGTTCCCTCCCCAGTCCACCTGAGAAGATCAGTATGTGAAGAAGGTTGAGCTGGTTGCTCCAGCTCAACTGCATGACTCTCTCAAGCCACTCTTGAGTTCCCATACCAATAACTTTCACCATTTTACAGCTAAGCTGAATTTTACTGCCTGTGCGACTTTACTGAAGCACATGAATCTGACCTTCAGAGAATTTGTAAGTAAACCATTTTTTTAACGTTAAACATGTGGTCTTTTCCTATCCTGGGGGAAGAAGGAAACTTGGAAATAAACTTGTTAAGAGGGCATTTTGGAACTCACCTGGGGGCATATTTTAAAGATCTAACAGCTTATATTTCCATGCTTTACTTTGTTGCATGTTTCGTGACTTTAAATCTCTGCTGAGTTTCTCTCACCAAAGAGAACTTGCCCCAAACTTGGATCTTGGAATCCAGGAATTCTCTCTCTCATTTATATTGCCAATCAAGGTTTAACAATCAAGGAAACTCTGAGAACTGTAAGTCTGTAGGGAAATGGGGACTATTCTTTCTTTCTTGCATTTATATTCTATCTTTTTCTCCAAGGAGCTCAGGGTGGCATACTTTTTCATTCCTCATTTAACATGTACAACAACTCTGGGTTAGGCTGAGAGACAGTGACTTGTGCAAGCTAAGTTTCATAGCCAAGTGGAGATTTGAACCCTAGTCTCCCAGGGCCTAAGGACTTCTGGTTTATGCCGGTAGTGAATGGATGCTTAGGACTTGGGTTCTGGGACAGCCATCTGATTTATTGCTTTATAACCTGTTAACAGGTTAGTCTCACCCTTCCAGGTGGGGTTCTTGACTCTTTGAAGCCTGAGTAACCAGTCCAAACTATTGGATACGGGTGCATCATCTGAAACACAGTGATGTTTTGTATCCTGCCATCTTACTTTTGTGTAGGCATTCTTCTCCCTCCTAATTAGGCCATTTGGCTCAATGTTTTGTATTTACTTATTTCTATTAATTATGTCTTCATCCATTTTTTGAATTGCTCACTACTTTGGGTGCCATTTTGTGGAGAAGTGGCATACAAATAAACAGATGGTGTTGATGATGATATGAGCAAACTCCAAGACCTGCTGAATTACTGTCTGTCATGCAGATGCTGAAGAGCTATGGAAAACAGAAAGGCAAAATGGTCTAGCCCAGGGGTCAGCAAACTTTTCCAGCAGGGGGCCAGTCCACTGTCGCTCAGACTTTGTGGGGGGCCGGACTATAAGCCATCCCTCCCCCACAACTCTCCCTCCCTTCTCCACAGCACTGGACGAGCCGCAGTGGCTGCTTACCTGTGTCTTGCGAGCGGCAGGGGCTGGCGGCGGCAGGGGCGGCAGAGGCACAAAAGGGCTCTGGAGAGGGGCTGCTTAAAATGGCAGCCACTTGAGAACTGCTGCTGCTGGCACCAACAAAGCCCAGCTCCCTTCCTCCTCTAGGCAGGGCAGAGAGAAGCCAGGAGGAGGGAGGGAGGAGGCGGCGCCATGTGAGGGAGAGGGGGGGAGAGGGAAAGAGCATACGTGCTGGTGATCCATGCGGTGATTCCCGGACTGTCCGCGGGCCGGATCCAGAAGTCAATTGGGCCTGATAATAATAATAATTTATTATTTATACCCCTCCCATCTGGCTGGGTTTCCCCAGCCACTCTGGGCGGCTTCTACAAAGACCAAAAATGCACTAATATGTCATACATTAAAAACTTCCCTAAACACGGCTGCCTTCAGATGTCTTCTAAAAGTCAGATAGTTGTTTATCTCTTTGACATCTGATGGGAGGACATTCCACAGGGTGGGCGCCACTACCGAGAAGGCTCTCTGCCTGGTTCCCTGTAGCTTTGCTTCTCGCAATGAGGGAACCGCCAGAAGGCCCTCAGCACTGGACCTCAGCGTCCGGGCAGAACGATGAGGGTGGAGACGCTCCTTCAGATATACTGGACCGAGGCCGTTTAGGGCTTTAAAGGTCAGCACCTTCATTTTGATTTGTGCCCGGAAAAGTCCTGGGAGCCAGTGTAGGTCTTTCAGGACTGGTGTTATGTGGTATCGGCGGCTGCCCCCAGTCACCAGTCTAGCTGCCGCATTCTGGATTAGTTGTAGTTTCCGGGTCACCTTCAAAGGTAGCCCCACGTAGAGTGCATTGCAGTAGAACAAGCAGGAGATAACTAGAGCATGCACCACTCTGGTGAGACAGTCTGCGGGCAGGTAGGGTCTCAGCCTGCGTACTAGATGGAGCTGGTAGACAGCTGCCCTGGATACAGAATTGACCTGCGCCTTCATGGACAGCTGTGAGTCCAGAATGACTCCCAGGCTGCGCACCTGGTCCTTCAGGGGCACAGTTACTCCATTCAGCCCACGGGCCTTAGTTTGCTGACCCATGGTCTAGCCATACCTGAATAGGTGTGCTGTTTAATGGCCAACATGTTTCCATCCCTAGAACAGAAGTTTCACCGACCGGGTTATGTAAATCAGGAGAGGGGAATCTCCAACCTATGGGTCAAATGTGCCCCCTCAGCTTATCTAGCCCTCTCAAAGTCACACCCTGCCTCTCCTCAAGCCACACCCCTCACTGGTTCTTCTTCCTACCATCCTTGAATGTTACAGCCTGGCTGAAATGTCCCATTCAACTCTGAGAATTCATCTGGCTTAACTGGATGGAGGGGGGAGATTTATGAAGATGTTGCCTTCCGCAGAGATAAAAAACATCAGTCAGCATTATTCCCATAACAAAGTTGCAAGGAAACCAGTGCAAGTTTCTACTACTACTACTACTACTACTACTACTACTACTACTACTAAGCCAAGAACCATCCCCCCCTTCCCCAAGCACATGAATAAAATTTTGGAACTTCCTTTTTGCCATTTGAAAATGTTTTATTTCATTGGCTTCGTTTTTTTGTTTTGAATTTTATTAAAAAGGAAGGGAGAAAGAGCACCACTGATTTTGTAATACCGATAAACATTATCCATATGAACAACAGTGTCTATATATATTTACACATATGTCTCTATATACATAGGTCTCTATGTACATATGCCCATATACAAGATTTCTGTGTTACCTTGGATGCGAATCTCAGAGAGTTGGAAAGTTGTTACCCTTTATAGCACTTGGATTTATTTATTTTTCAAATGCTTGCCCTTGTCAAGAGATAAGAGTGAAAATATTAAACATCTGGCCATATGAAGTTCTTCTCAAACTCTGAATTTTCCCTCGAGACTGAAAGAATCATTGTGTGAGTTGCCTTTTTCCCTTTCCTTCCCTTCGCACAACATTTGGATGGGGAATCAACTCTGAGCTCCCGCATGGATCAGTAGAAAATAAGTCTATAGGTCTCTGGTTCACCTATGTTCTGGTCAGAATCATTTGGCAGCTGGCTGATACACCAAATGGTACCCTTTAGCAAATGCAGCTCATCTCAGAAATGAGATGTGACATTGGGCTCATTGAGAATGCAGACATTTGATGTTAATTTCCACAAATGAAACTAGGTCTACATTTCATTAACCTCAGCATCCCCTGCAAATCCTTAGTATCTATTCTGTTAGGTCACACCAGCCTATCAGAATCAATTAACCACCCAATCTCCCACCAATCAGCAGATCCATACTACATACATCCATTTTATTTGATTGCTGCCTTACAGGAAATAAACAGAGGAATAAGACTGTAGAATTACTCCTCCTCCAGCCTGCTATTTTTGCAGCAAAAGCTATCAACAAGACTGGAATGGATGAATGTATCTATTTCTCTGCTTTCTCACTTTGTGGTTTTTAAAATCCACAACCCCCTTCTATTTTCTCCGGTAATGTTTCATTCTGGATTGTTTGGTCTTTTAATGTGTTGTAAACTGCTCTGAGATTTTTCCTAAAAATGTAAAGCTGTATAGAAATGAAATGAATAATAATATTTTTTCTACAGTAAAAAAAAATTAAAAATCCTTCCAAACATGTTTTTAAATACATATTTTCTCTCCAAAATATTTTTTTTAGATATTTAATTGCATATTTTGATAATATAAACTGTTGACAGCTGCAATAATTGGAGGAGTGCTAAAGCCAGTGAACATCTAAGTTCTCATGCGCATATGAGTCTGAAAGGCGCAGATCAAGGCATTCAGTGTAGAAATTCAGAAAGGACGAATTCCTAAGCTGCAAGAGAATGGAGCATTTTAAGCATATCTTAAAGTGGAACAATAATGAAGCTGGATGGGGATGAAGATGATGATTTGGCACTTCCTCAAGTGGGGGGAGATACGTGACAATATAGGGTTGGAAAGATTTTTTCCACTCTTAAATTCAGTTCTCCATATTTTGCAATTTTGGAAAAAAAACCTCATAAAAATTAATCAACAATTTAGTGCTAATTTTTCCTAATAAGTACATTTTTGTATGTGTACAGCTTTGACTAATGTAGAAGTTTTTGTATGTTATTTTTCTCTAATGTATTGCTTTTTATTGGCATTTTTGGTAAATATTGTCTGGTTGAAGTACTACATCACAAAATTCAGTTATGCGTGAATTTGAAGGAGGGCTCTGTTTTGGTTTGCACATTGTTTTGGAAAATGCAAGTCTCATTGATTTGCCTTTGAATGCAAACTGACTCAAATTTCTCTCTAATGTCACTGCTGGGTTTTAAGAGAACTCTGAAAATTTCTTTCAGCCTGCTTTGGGGTAACATTTGGGGAAATGGCTGCACATGCGGATGGCTTTAACGAATGGTTAAATTGCCATGTTTTGGGTATTTGTTTTTTAATATATAGTTTGTTATGGCATCGAAAAGTGAAAATGCTGAGAAAACCTAAATATCAAAATACAGTCATATCTCAGGTTACAGATGCTTCAGGTTGCACGTTTTCGGGTTGCACACTGCGCCAAACCCGGAAGTACCGGAATGGATTACTTCTGGGTTTCGGCGCTCGCACATGCGCAGAAGCATTAAATCATGCTTTGTGCATGTGCAGAAGCACCGAATTGCGACCTGCACATGTGCAGACATGGTGCTGTGCTGCAGGCTGCAACCGCTGCAGGTTGCAAACGTGCCTCCCGCACAGATCACGTTTGCAACCCGAGCATCCACTGTACATTTTTTAAAAAAACATTTCCTGTGTTTTTCTGCATTTTTCAGTGTGCCCTGAAAGTCCTTTCAATAAATAAATGTGCATCACCTCTCAGTCTACTCCAGGCTAAACATACCCAACTCCTTCAACCATTCCTCATAAGGCTTGATTTCCAGATCCTTTTTCATCTTAGTCACCCTTCTGCTGCAGCTTGTCAATATCCTTTAAAGCCCTTCACGGCCTAGGACCCTCGTACCTACGGGACTGCCTCTCCTGGTATGCCCCACGGAGAGCCTCAAGGTCCATAAATAACAACACCCTAGTGGTCCCAGGCCCTAAGGAAGTTAGATTGGCTTCAACCAGAGCCAGGGCCTTTTCAACTCTGGCTCCGGCCTGGTGGAACGCTCTGCCTCATGAGACCAGGGCCCTGCAGGATCTGATTTCTTTCCGCAGGGCCTGTAAGACAGAGTTGTTCCGCCTGGCCTTTGGCTTGGAGCCAATTTGATTCCCTCCCTCCCTCTCTTTCTTTTTTCTTTTCCTTCTCCTCCTGCAATGAGGCTACATTTTAATATTTTAATGTTCCATTATTTTAATGTTGTATTTTATTTTTGTTTTTAAGTTGTAATCATTCATCTTGTTTTTATTATTGCTTGTAAGTCGCTCTGAGCCCGGCCTTGGCTGGGGAGGGTGGGGTATAAATAAAAAAATATTATTATTATTATTAATATCCTACTTGAACTGTGGTGCCTGGAACTAGACACAGTATTCCAGGTGGGGTCTGACTAAGGTGGAATAGAGTGGTACAGTCACTTCCTCTCTGGACACTATACCTCCGTTGAAGCAGCATTACTAGGAGTGTATTACTTTTCTCTTGGTGCTGCATGTTTTCTGGAACACTGAGCTGAGCAATGCACTTGCATGACATGATTCGCCCCACCCCTACCCCACTGTGGAAATCTAGAATGTTTTATCGCCTCTCAACATCTGCTCTTTTCTATTTCCACTACCAAAACAAGACTCCACTCCAGTACGGGTCCCATTTACCGTTCTTTAGGGCAGGAGGGTTTCCTGGCACAGCTGGGTGGATCAACTTTTATACCCAGCCCACTAAATCCTGAGATGACCTTTGGCACCAGCTGGAATTAGCTGAGGAGAGGCCGTCTCGAGCTTGTTTTATCTGACACAAGCTCTCCCTATGCTCGGTTGCGACTTGGCAGGCACTCTCCTAGCCAACCTTGGTTAGTATAGGACTTGTTCTGTTTGCAGTTTACTTGGAGCCATATAGAGAGTCCCCCATGCAAGAGGTCCCACTTGGCTTTGAATTTCTTGTGGGGATCGTTTGCCCATACTGGCCTTGGTCATCAGGTGGTTCTCCATTGCAGGGGAAAGTTACAGTGTCAGGTTAGGTAAACTGGGACAGAAGGAGAAATAATTGGTGAGCACCCTGAAGCAAGTTCTAGGAGATGAAGGGCTGCTTCATCAGACCTGTCCATCAATTCTTCATGGCTGGAGGGTAGGGACAGGAACCCTGCTCAACCACTCAAAGCCTCATGGCTAGAGTGGTGTGGGAAGAGTTCAGAATTCCCTCAATGTGCTAGCAAGGAGTGGGGAATTAACGGCTCCGAGGCCTTGAGCCATGGGAGCCCGTCCAACAAATCTGAGACTGAGGGATCACATTCCTAGCACTCAGATTTCTAGAGATTAATAAATTCAGACCATTCTGATAGCCTAACTGTTTCGCATAGCAGTCTTACCCATTTGAAGATCCAGTTAAAATAACTCAGTACATTTGTTGCCATTCAAAACCCCAACTTTTGTTTAGCGTCTCTCTTTTACAGGTGTGTGGATGCCACGTGACACGTGAGTTTACTACACAATCTGCCTCTGCCGAGGTTTTATATATATATATATAAATTCCTTGGAAGGATAGCTTTTGTACGAACTGTCTTGTCTTTATTGAAGGCATTAGCATTTTTCATACAAATTTGTGTTTCTCCAATGGGATGAATGAAGCAGCCCGTTACGTCTACTCGGGCAACCAGGAGTCCACACGTAGAGTTAAAGCTTCAGAGCATCAGCAAAACAGCCAGGTGTTGATGGACAGAACAGGTGGGACTGCAGAATGTCATTTCCCACAAAGTATCAAACAAACATACGGTGGAAAGTAAGGAACGAGAATATCAAAAGAGCCCCCAAAGTCCCATCGTGTCATCACAACTTCAGAGCAAAGAGATCTGGATGGTTCATTTATTAACCACTGCTGCTTTTTTCATCATACAGGTTGGGAAATATTCCTCCCATCCAGACCTGAACATCTAGCATCCCTTTAAAATAAAAATAAAAAAACTGAATTGCAATTCTGTGCACATTTGCATGACAGCAGAGCTTGAATGCAGTAGGAGTGACTTCAGAGTAAATGTGCATAGGATTGCATTGGCGCAGTCTCCTTGATCCAAAATATCTGAGGGATGGATGCCCCAGTTCAGCTTTAGACATGCATAGCTAGCCATCAGGGCTGCAATGCTTTGCCATTAATAGATTCAGACCATTCTGGTAGCCTAAAAAATGTTGCCCCTATATTCGGGCAGATTTAAACTTTTTGCAAAATTGTTTTTTTAATTAAAAAAAATTACAGTTACATATCAAAATTGGCATCCCCACTGTGTGCGAGAGAGAGGGGAATTATGCTTCTATGATGATGCTTGCTGCAATATGTGTACACATCTTGATAAACAAAATATGCTTATTTGCTTTTTATTTATTTATTTGCCATGTAAACAGACTTTTCCATTTGGATGGGTGTTAACTGTTGAGGTGTCTGATCCAAAGGAGATGCACATGGCAGTAGTTGTTTATTTCTTCATAAACAGGGCTGCACGGCTCAGTAACGAAAACAATGGATATTAGCAAGCATCCTCAAAATAATTGCTTGACTTATATCTTGCTTGCTAGATGTATAAGGTGAAGGTTTCTGAGCACTACCATAAAACTCCCCCCCCCCCCAAAGAAAGGACACTTTTCCAGTATTTGGGACACATCCCGTGTTACTTCATCCCGTGTTACTTTTCATCAAGGAGACTTACCGTATCACACTATGTGTACTCTGAAATAGAATCCTGCACTAAGAAATGCTGGATTTGGCAACCAATATAAAGAATGCAAATAAACCCAACCTGCACAATGCCTCTTAATTTTGCAGGATTCCGAAATATTTATACCATTTTGTACGATTTTTGTAGTCATAGGAGGTGGCCGGGAGCTGTGCAGAACACTGAAACGCCATCGCCAGTCCCTGAAAATCCAACTCAGCAAAACCTCTCTCTTCAGAGAGTTCATCAAGCATTTCAAGAATGCATCTGCGGTCTTGAAGACTGGAACTCAATCATATGTTGTTGTTGTTGTTTAAAAAACTAAGATGAAAGGTCTCAGCAAGCTGAATTCAGTGCAACATTCTACACCCTTGTGAAATAGTGCCATTGGCACAGCCTTTTAAATACTCTTGTAAAAAGTTTGTAGAAAAATGAATGGTGGTTGCCTTTGCCTTGAACACAGGAAGCCACATGTTGCTATTCAGAAAAGTAGCATTTCTCAGTATGAATCTCTATGTTCAGAAAGGTGTAGAGGAGCCCTTTAATTTCAGCTTATGGTTTCCATCAATTTCACCCTCAAATAATTCCCCCCACTACTCTGGCATTGATATCTAGCATAAGTGCCATAATATACCCTAGGCCTTGTTTGGCTTCCTCTTAGCTAGGAGGAACAATTTTGGTTTTCATTTTTGCACAGTGACCTATTGAACTGTCTTTAACCCCTGCAGGAAAGTGGTGCCCTAAATCGTCTTGGAGGCACCATTGGTCATCTGGATGCAAAAGCCAGTGGCTGAATACAAAAGGGGGCTGGTTTCTATCACATGACTAGAAATCTGTACTCATTAGCGGTTTGCAAGGCTTGTCCCCACCCCGATTTCAGAATACCTTTTGCCTTTGCTACTCTTTGCTTCATATTTCTGAGCATTTCATCCATCTTGGTATTCCCATTTGTTGATGTTGGGGGGTTTTCCCCAGTTTTAAAAATCACTACTTTGTGCCCCCAGCTTTGGTGCTGCTGCAGCTGTGCAAAGATTCATTCCTCCTGGCAGCAACCACGCTATTTTTTCCTCTCCAGATTGCCCTGAACGTTGTGCCATTTCAGGGCATTGTGGAACAAATACTGATCCCTACGTAATCTGGTGGTTCCCAATTTGGCCGACCTCACCCCTCTGGAATGATGCAGATATTTGGGGAATGAATGGGGATTGGCAGGAATGGCTGCCAAATAAGGTAACCCTCCTAAATGTGCACAAAAGGGGGTTCTGGATAGGTCTCCCATCTGTTCCCCTTTGCATTGGTTGATGAATGCATACCCCTAGCCACCAAGAGTTCTCTCCTTTCTTTGCTAGTCAGTGTCTTGGCCAATCAGGATTTGATGGGAGCAACTGAGACTGCAACTCATTGGTGAGATGAAGAGTGTCTTTGCAGGAAGACACTCTTCTGTTAATTATCTATTAAAAGTCTGTTACCCAGAGTGGGAGGTGGCTGATGGAGGAAAGGGAAGGAAAGTGGCCGCACAGATTCTGACACACACACACACACACACACCAGCTGCAGGCCCAAATTCACAGCTAAGGGCACAGAATGAAGAAATGCTACCCACCCAACTCTCTTATTCTTCTGCTGGTAACCACCACAATTTATGCTTTTAAAGTTCTGATTCACTGAACCAAGCTACAGAAAATAAATGTGGAAGTGTCTGTCCCTGTGTGCCGGGAGAGCAGGCTTACCTTTCCAGGTAAAATGAATTTGAACCACATTAGTCCTATGTGCTGAAATAATTTACAAGTGACCACCTTCCATCTCAAAGCCACAGCCACCCACAACCTGAAGCTCACGCCTGACCCTTAAAAAAAGAATGGATCTGCATTGCCATTGGCATCTGTCTCATCCCCGTTTGTCCCCACTTGTCGACCAGTCCTCAGAAATATGGTCAAACCCATTTGGAGGATAGACTTTTCTGCTGAATCACTTGCTGGCAGTGTCCGAAACCACTGTGTCTGAGATAGAGACAGAGTTAGTTCTAGTGGCTGACATTCTGAAGAATGGTGTGATATCTGGGGTGATTCAGTGTTGGGGTAGCCCTCTTGAAAATGCCTTGAAAGGGCTGGAGGATTGACGCTCTAAAAGGGAAGCCCCTTCTAAAGCTTCTGCTGTTTGGAGTGGCGTATCCAGGCACAAAGACATGGTGGTTGTTACAAAATCTGGTCTGGCTACCTTAGTCTTGGAGCAAGTAGCCTGTGTGCTTTCTTTCTCTTAGATAATCCCCAGAATTCATTCACTGTGTTTTTCCTACAGGTAAGGTTAGACCAGGGATAAATTCAGAAACACTCTTTGGAGGCAGGCATTAGTCCGGAAACAATAAACGTAGGGTTATAAACAAAGAGCGAAAAACTGTACACGTCCCAATTTTCACTGTCAGTCCAAGATGGCGCACACTTTCCCACAGAAGGATGGTTGCCAAAATTTTGCACGGTCGCCTTCAAAGAGCTTCTTATAAGCTTTCAGAACACCACTGTTTCTTCAAATCTCCTGTGGTCGTTGTGAAAGATGCTGGACTTCAGCTCTCCTCCCAGTCTCGGTGGCATGGATCCCTTTCTAGGCTGTGATTGGTGCAGTCACAAGGAGATTGAGCCTGATGCTCTTCCCGCACACCGGTGTCCATACATGCACAAACAACACACAGGTGCCAAACTCCAGGCTGGCACATACACAATCATTTTGTAGATGGGATGAGTTTGTGTAGGCTCTGCTCTGCCAGCAGCTGGAGAAGTGGGAGCAGAAGCTTAGGAGGAAAGATGAAGGTAGGGGATGGACAACATGGCCCCATATCTTGCCTTTTTAGTTTTCATTCTTTTCCTTGTATTCTCTTCTCTCCTCCTCCTCCTTGCTCTTACTCAAAAGTCTGGATGCAAAATGCATGTTTGGCACAAACCCAAAACAAACACTTGCCTGCGCGCTTCTGGCAAGGTGCTATCTGGTCTCCAGTGACTCCAGGTATTCCAGGGCTATGTCATAGCAGAAGTGGTACTGTTCCTTTAAGGGGGAGGGAGAGGAGAAAAGAAGGATTGTTAAGAACGGGCAAAGTGCACATTCACCAATGCTTTGCAGTGCATTTCCCCATAAAATAAACATTTGGTACATAAGGTACACGTTCTTATGGGCACATTTTGTTCACCAAAACGGCATCATAAAAGTGCACAACTTGACTGGGAGTGAAGGCAAGTTCAGGAGTGTCAGATCAGCTCAGTCCACTGCAAAAAGCATACCAAGCAAATTTCTCCTCTGCCTCTGGCCCAGCCTTGCAAAAAATGCTGGTAAACACCCAGTGCAGGATTTACATATAAGCTAAACAAGCTATAGCTTAAGGCCCCACACTCTTGGGGGCCCCCAAAAAAATTAAAGGGAAAAAAACTAGATGTACATTTCCAAAATATAAGATAAAAAACAAATAAAATCTACACACAGCAACAGTATTCGTGTTGTGTAGGCTCCTATGATGTACATATTTTGTTATGTGCAAATGGCTTTAGATACCTATTAGGTCCATAAATTACCATATAGCATATTTTCAATACAAAAAAAGCGACAATTTGTTGTTGACAAAGGACAGCTGGACATATAACGGGCCCCATTACCTTCAGTAGCTTAGGGCCTCATCAAACCTAAATCTGGCCCTGAAAACACCTCCTGCTGGAGAAATTCACTACAATTTAATTTAATTCTTTATCAGTTTATTTATTTTTATATTGGTATCTCACCTTTCCTCCAAGGAGATCAAGATGGTGTACATATTTCTGCTTCTCCCCATTTTATGCACCCCCAACAACTTAGTGAGAGAAGTTAGGCTAAGAGATGGTGACTGGCGCCAGGTCAGGATTAGTGATGAGCTATATATTAGTTCCAGGGTCAAAGACAACAAGGGTTGTATGTAACCCATGCTAGGCCTTCTCAGAGCAGACCCACTATTTTTTCTTCTTGTTGTTCATTTCAGTGGGTTTACTGTGATGAAAATACAACACTGCGTCTCTGAGAAACACTATTCACTGAGGAACACTATTCACTAAAAACATGGGGTGTGGGTTATAACCCTCTTGTGCTGCTTGCGGGCCCCATGGCTGGCTGCTGAGGGAAACAGGATCCTCAACTAAATGAGCATTTGCTCTGGAACACAGCTAGGTGACTTGATATTGAATTAGACCACTGGTCCATGTAGCTCCTTATTGTCAGTGACTAGGCAATGTAGCATCCTCCACATAAGGTAAGGTAAAGGACCCTGGACGGTTAAGTCCAGTCAAAGTCGACTATGGGGTTACGGCACTCATCTCGCTTTCAGGCCGAGGGAGCCAGCGTTTGTCCACAGACAGTTTTTCCGGGTCATGTGGCCAGCATGACTAAACTGCTTCTGGTGCAACGGAACACTGTGATGGAATCCAGAGCACACAGAAATACTATTTACCTTCCCGCCGCAGCGATACCTATTTATCCACTTGCATCGGCATGCTTTTGAACTGCTAGGTTGGAGGGCTGGGACAGAGCAACGGGAGCTCACCCCATCGCTGGGATTCAAACTGCCAACCTTCTGATCAGCAAGCCCAAGAGGCTCAGTGGTTTAGACCACAGTGTCCCCCATGTTCCCCATCCTCCACATGCTGTAATGAGGTGTGACAGGAGCTGTAGTGTCAAGAACATCTGAATCTCTCACCAACACAAACATTAAAAATGAGAATAAAACAACTTCAAATGCATGTAAAGGTAAAGGTAAAGGGACCCCTGACCATTAGGTCCAGTCGTGACCGACTCTGGGGTTGCGGTGCTCATCTCGCTTTACTGGCCAAGGGAGCCGGCGTACAGCTTCCGGGTCATGTGGCCAGCATGACTAAGCCGCTTCTGGCGAACCAGAGCAGCGCACGGAAACGCCGTTTACCTTCCCACCGGAGCGGTACCTATTTATCTACTTGCACTTTGACGTGCTTTTGAACTGCTTGGTTGGCAGGAGCAGGGACCCAGCAATGGGAGCTCACCCCGTCGTGGGGATTCGAACCGCTAACCTTCCGATCAGCAAGCCCTAGGCTCTGTGGTTTAGACCACAGCATCCCTTTCAAATACATGAGGAATATATTAATTGCTTTCTCCATTAATATGTAATTTTACAATAAACACATAATTTTTAAAAGTGCCATCCAAATAAGAATTAACCCTCTTCAGCTCTTCCTGTACTGAGATCTCTTATGTAGGGCTTGCAATGCTAACCTGACAGCTCTTTATCTGCATACATAACTGAATATGTTTATCTCTTACCACACAGGGTTGTTAAGACAAGATGGGCATGAGGAAAAGAACCATACATGCCACTCTTTAACCAGGTCTTTGGCTGATTGACATCCAGTGCCCTTTGAAAATGCGTTGTGGAAGGCAGAGGTAATTAAGTTGTCTTTATTATTATTTTTATTACGCACTTTGTGGGGTTTTTTTAAATATATTGTGATTTTATGTTGTGAACGGCCCTGAGATCTGTGGGTACATGGCAGTGTACAAATTTAACAATTAATAATAATAACAATAACTTTTCTATGCAATGGTAGGCTATTGATCTCTTCCCCCTTTGGTGCCTGCAAACAGGGCCACAAAAGCCTCTGTGAAATGGGGTGGCATTTTTTGCTCTGCAGTAGCTGCAATCCTACGCTCGCTTGCTTGGAAGTAAGCGCTATTGAATCCAGCTGGGAAAATTCAGGTCCACTGTGGAAGATGGGCTAAGATTTCTCTGCGTACCTTCGTTGTCCAAAAGCAAATTTCAAAATGGAAAGGAACGTTGCTGTATAAAGAAAGAGACAACAAACTCTCATGAAAGCCAGAGTGCAAAAGAATGATCTGCTATTAGGATGTCAGGAGAGTAGGAAGGAAGGGGGAGGATTCAGGCATCAGCGGAGTCCGCAAGAGCCTGGGAAAGAGATGAAAGAGGAGCCAAGACCACATTTTGAAAGGGTGTTCTCTGAAGTAGAAAAACGACAGCTCCTTTTAAGAGGTCGTCTATGCAGCAGAGTGCTCTTCTTTTATCTATATCCTGCAGCTGATATGATGGATAATTCTTTTGTATTATATGAGTTTCCCACTGGGATGGTCTGAGACTATCATACATTTATGCCACAGTCAGGGGGCTGTGTGAACTGTGGGCACCTTAAAAGCGAGAAGAATAAGGATCGTGATTGATATTCTGGAGAAAATGATTTGGTGTCAGTGTTAGGTCTGAAGGCAACGGACTGGACATAGCAATGCCAATCATTTTGCCACCAATTGATCAGAAATAAACACTCTCTGAAGCACCTGCTCTGCATTTTGTACCACGTGGCGTACTGTGGCCCAGCAATAGCTGTGGCATGAAATTAGCTACGTCCGGAGCCACCCAGAGCGCAGGGCAGAACTACCCCAAACCCTGATTTGCCATGCTGGAGGGGGTCTGAATCGGGCGGAAGCGTCCCCCTGCTAGGCGGTGGAAGAACTGCACCACAAATTTCAGAGAAGTGCAAATTTCAAAGGGTATCTGTTTTGGTTTGTGTGTTAGTTTGAAAAATGCAAACTAGGTAGTTTCTCATTAAATGCAAAAAAGAAAAGAAAAAGAAATTCTCTCTCATCCCAGCTCAGCTGGAAGAGCGGCTCAGGATGTGTCTGTGGCTCCCCTGCCCCCTGGGGCAGACTTTATCTCAGTCTGCAAAATTAAGCCAATGGCCCATCTAGTCCAGCACCCTGTTCTCACAGTGGCCAACAAGATGCCTATGGGAAACCTGCAAGCAAAACCCAAGCACATTAGAACTCTCCCCACCCCACCTCCATGGTTTCCAGGAATTGCTGTTCAGAAGCTTTACTGCATCTGACTGTAGAGGCACAGCATAGCCACCATGACTAGTAGCCATCTATAGAAGAAGAAGAAGAAGAAGAAGAAGAAGAAGAAGAAGAAGAAGAAGAAGAAGAAGAAGAAGAAGAGGAGGAGGAGGAGGAGGAGGAGGAGGAGGAGGAGGAGGAGGAGGAGGAGGAGGAGGAGGAGGAGTTTGGATTTGATATCCTGCTTTATCACTACCTAAAGGAGTCTCAAAGCGGCTAACATTCTCCTTTCCCTTCCTCCCCCACAACAAACACTCTGTGAGGCTGAGAGACTTCAGAGAAGTGTGACTAGCCCAAGGTCACCCTGCAGCTGCATGTGGAGGAGTGGAGACGCGAACCCGGTTCACCAGATTACAAATCTACCACTCTTCACCACTACACTACACTGGCTGTAATATCATTTGTGAATTTATCCAGGGCTCTTTGAAAGCCACCCAAATTGGTGGCCATCACAGCCTCTGTGGGAGCAAGTTCCATACTTTAACTAGGCACTGCTTTGAAGAAACACTTCCTTTCATCTTTCCTGAATCTTCCAACATTCAGCTTCATTGGAGGTCCATGAACATTATAAGAGAGGGAGAAAAAACCCTTATGAATGCCTATCACACCACCTCTTCCTTGCCTTTTCTCTAAACTAAAATCTGTAAACCAAGAAGTCCCAAACACAGCAATCTTTTCTCATACAAGAGTTGCTCCATCTGCTTCATCATTTTGGTTGCTCCTTTTACTTTTTCACTGAGATGTCGATCTGTGTCTGGGTTGCACTACAGATGACAACCATTTTGCATGGTGGTTCTGTTCCTGGCCCCCTGTTATGCCCCATTCCACCCCACCACCACCCCGTTCTGCCCTCTGCCAGGTCCAAAAGGACCCACGCGTAGGCGGTCGCATGTCAATTGGACGCAAGCAAAAATGTTGCCGCCTGTACTTCAGACTGCAGACAGGGGTTCATGCAATGGACTATGCCCTCCCAATCATTCTTACTTGGCCTTTAACATGTGGAAGGAGCAATTAAGATATAGGCAACAATAGAAGTTTGGCTGGTTGCTAGAGAAGGCTTTCCATACAAACTCTTAAGTACAATTCCTTCAATGGAAGCAGCAGCCAACTTTTCAAGAAACCAATTAGTTTCTTATGGGTTGGGGAAACCTGAGCCTCAGGTACCAGTGGTCTCCAGAAGGGAAGAGAATCAAAGAGTGAAGGCAACTATACAAGAGATTAAACAACTATCTAATGCTTTTGGATTAAGAAAAAGAAGAAGAAGAAGGTTGCTTTCCTTGATGGCAGCATTGAAACATCAAAGTTCTGTAGCAGAAAGGATGCACACAGGGGCCAGATCCTCTGCGGGTGCAAATCAGTGAAACTCTACTAATAGCAAAACAGACAAGATCTCATTTACTCCTGTGGTGGATCATTAAATTGAGTCTTCGGGAAACAGCCTTTGCAGGTTCAGCTGAGGTTGGGGAAAGATTGTGTTCCGGATGAAAACACTAGTTTGCATCTGCTAATACCTTGCAATTTAGCCCAATAGGCTGTCCGACTCTGTGCCAGTTCTTGCATTTTTTTTATTGCTTTCACTTAATTCCTATCCTCTCCCCCCCCCTCCCGTCCCCCTGCTCCAATTGTGGTTTTAATTCCTAATGCAATCACATCCACCCCAAAAGACATTTCATTTTGCAAGGTAGAAATTTGATAATCCAGACTTCACAAATGTCATATTCCACCCCCACCCCCCGCCGTCGCCATTCCAGTTCTGTTCCTGGCATGACTCGCTACTTAAAGCAAGAAAATAAGATTCTGGCATTGCAGATGGGTGTGCTTAGAAAACCAAAATATTCATCCGTAGGGTTTGGCTCTAGAACTGCACCAAAATCCACCACTCCCAAGTCCACTACCCTGTTTGCAAGCGTTTATCAAGTTTTTGAGTGCATGGACAGTGAATGGGGTAGAAACACCCCCCATTTTTGCTCTATAAGATGCACCAGACCATAAGACGCACCTAGTTTTTGGAGTAAAACAAGAAAAAAATTATTCTGAAGCCCAGAAGCCAGAACAGCAAGAGGGATCTGGCTTCTGGGATAGCTGCACGAAGCCTCTCCCAAGCAGCGGGATGAAGGCTCCCCCTGCCCGTAAGAGGCTGCGCATGGCTAAGCCAGAAGCCAGGACAGCAAGTGGGATCTGGCTTAGCCGCACGAAGCCTCCGCAGGGCTGCGCAGCGATCCCTCTCGCTGTTCTGGCTTCTGGGATAGCTGCGCAGCCTGCATAAGACGCACACACATTTCCCCATACTTTTTAGGAGGGAAAAAGTGCGTCTTATAGAGCAAAAAAATACATTATCTTTCAATTACGGTGCCAACAGTCCCACTCCCATCTACAGCTGGGTGCTATATTTGCACTATTTTTTATTTTGCTTTTACTCACACAAGACAGGCTGTATCCTAGGTTCCACTCAGAGTAGAACCATTGAAATGAATTGGCCTAAGTTAGTCATGCCCATTCATTGCAGTGGGCCAACTCTGAGTAGGATTAACACTGTGTACAATCCATTGCCCTCATCCTCATTTTGATTTGGCTTGATCTCAATAGCTCAGTTGGCAGAGCAAAAGTCTCTTAATCTTATGGTTATGGGTTCAAGCCCCATGTTGGGCAAAACTTTCCTGCACTGCAGCAGGTGGAACTAGATGATCCTTGTGGTTCCTTCCATTATGGAAGTCATAGCAGCATACTGGAGGCGTAAAATGCAGGAACGGACCCAACTTAGATTTGTTTAGCTTTAGCAAGCTAGCTGCATCGTGTGCCCTCAGGCAATTTCTTGCAGCCAAGAAGGCCTTCTAGACATCTCTATGTGACCTTTAGAACTCTCTCTCCCCAGGCCACACCCATCTCCCTAGGCCACGCCTCTCACTGGCCCTGCTCCATACCCTCCTCAAGTGCCTTGAACTGTGATCTTGCCTTTCCCTCTCTTGCTTGCCTGCTTGGATCTCTGACTTTTGTCTGGCTGGAATGTAGCCTGCTGAACAAAGTCCTATCCCATGTTCCATCCACATTTTGCCTCTGGTCCCACCCACCAGTGGCATGTGTCCCTTAGGTTTCTCTTGATGGAATGCAGCTCTCAGGTTGACAACGGATCCCACCTCAAATCTACAGCATGACTTAGCATCATGTTGAATTGCCCTCCACAACCTGCTCTTCCCAATATATAATGTGCCAAATTAGGGACAGTAAACAGCAGCAGTCCTGGCGGCTCACCACACAGGGCCATCTCACAGAGAGATAAAGGTCCTGGATTCTATCCTGATGACTCCTGGCAAGCATGTATTCAGCTAGAGAGAGAGGAAAGTTGGGAAGGTGAGCTTAGAAACTCTTTGGAAGAGAACTGGTCAGCCCTCAGCCACCAACCCTATCTGCTATCTTTATGCTTTGGGATCCTTGAATGTCCACCTAGGGCCTTCCATGCCCAGCTGAAGCTCCCTTCAAATGGAAGCCTCCTCTAGCATCTATGGTCACACTTGTTAGAATTCTTGCTCCATGATTGCAGTCATGGGATTTTTGTCTATCACATGACGGTATATGTTTTGACTCCACAGAGTGGGAAGTGATGTTTGTGTTACTGTGTTCTGTGAAGTGGGACTATTGTCCTTTGTTTTTTTCTCTTTGTTGTCTGATGCTAAAGAGAGAGGGAGCCATGTTGCAGTGCTCCGTGTGTGTTTATATGTAAATAAAGTAGATTAACCCAAATGCTGAGTTTCTGAGGTTTGTTACACATGATGCGCAAACTCTGCGGATCCCTAAGTGTGCTGGCGTCTGTTGGCATCGGTCGCTGTGATGTTCGGGCTGAAGAAAGCTTATGAAGCTCCCGAACAATCAACCAGGAGGGAGAGAACATGCCAGTCGGACATGCCAGGGTCCTACTCGAGTGTAGGCTGAGCTCCTAACAACACTAACCTCCTGCCAGTTAAAGAAAACAGCAAGGCTTTCTTTCATTCCTGGTCAGGACTATGATACCAACCGCTAGCAAAAAATGGCTCCGCAAGATCAGAGCAGAAGTTCAGCATCCTGTTTCTCACAGTGGCCAACTAGGGATGCCCAGCTACAGGGCATGAAGTCAACAGCCCTCTGCAGCAACTAGTATTCAATGACATTGTGCTGCTTGAGTCTGGATGGTTGGTTAGAGCCTGCTGCTAATTACCACCAAGGATGCAGGTTCGATCCCTGTATGGGACAGATGCATATTCCTGCATTGCAGCAAGCTGGACTAGATGATCATCATGATCGAGAGCCAGTGTGGTATAGGGTTAAGAGTGGTGGACTCATAATCTGGTGAACCAGGTTCGCGTCTCCGCTCCTCCACATGAAGCTGCTGGGTGACCTTGGGCTAGTCACACTTCTCTGAAGTCTCTCAGCCTCACTCACCTCACAGAGTGTTTGTTGTGGGGGAGGAAGGGAAAGGAGAATGTTAGTCGCTTTGAGACTCCTTCGGATAGTGATAAAGCGGGATATCAAATCCAAACTCTTCTTCTTCTCTTCCTCATCATCAGAGTTCCCATCCAACTCTATAATTCTATGAATACAGTGGTGCCCCGCAAGATGAATGCCTCACAAGACGAAAAACTCGCTAGACGAAAGGGTTTTCCGTTTTTTGAGTCGTTCCGCAAGACGAATTTCCCTATGGGCTTGCTTCGCAAGACAAAACGTCTTGCGAGTTCTTGCGAGTTTATTTCCTTTTTCTTAAAGCCGCTAAGCCATTAATAGCCGCTAAGCCGCTAAGCCGCTAATAGCCGCTAAGCCGCTAATAGCCGTGCTTCGCAAGACGAAGAAACCGCAAGACGAAGAGACTCGCGGAACGGATTAATTTCGTCTTGCGAGGCACCACTGTATTGAAGTTCTCTTGAGCTACCATGGTTGATAGCCATTGACCAACATATCTTACAAAAGTGGTGTAAGCTAAAGGTCATGATCACAGTTCAGAGGCAGAAAATTCTGTCATTTCCTGCCAATTCCAAAGAGCTGCAAAATTTCCAAAAGGCGTAGGCAAGGGAAACTGTGCTTTTGTTACTTACAAAGGTCTCGACCATATTTGGCTTGTAGTTGCGGAGGGTCTTTGCAGCGAAGAAAACATCCACCAGCTTGTGACACTTGATCATCTCCAAGATCATGGTGCAGGCACAGAAAGTGCCGCTTCGGCCTCCCCCATTTCTGAAGGAGAAATTAAATGCAAGGGAACAGTCAGCATATTAAAGCAGCCCAGTGGTTACAGTATTAGGAGTAGGACCTTGGATTCTAGAGCTCAAATCCCTACCCAGCCATGAAGCTCACTGGGTGGCAGTGGGTCTGTCACTAACCCTCAGCCTAGCCTACCTCACAAGGTTGTTGTAAAGAAAAAATAGGAGGAGGAGAGCCATGTATACCACCTTAAGCAACTTGAATGGAAGATAAGATATAAATGTAACAACAGCAACAGAATGGTGAACTGCTTTTTATCCAGCAGTGGAGAGAGAGAGAGAGAGAGAGAGAGAGAGAGAGAGAGAGAGAGAGAGAGAGAGAGAGAGAAACAAGCCAAAGTAATGTACAGTTATCCAGTGCTTCCCCCCCCCCCTAAAAAATGTTTTGGGGTACTCTCATTTTGACTCAAGAAAATCACCCTTTTATAGTCCGAATCGGGAAAAATAAATACAGTAAATGGACAAAAGCACAAAGATTCACAAAATGTTTAGGGGTATGCGTTCCCCTTCGTCCCCCCAGAAAAAAAAAAGCACTGCATGTACCCAACCCAAAGGATAACTTTGGAGAGCTGAAATTAGACAGACTTCCTACATTCAGTAAGTAAGGCTCCAGAAATCATAAGGGATTTGGACTTGAAATTGTTTTTTATCTATGTTTTTCATTGTTCGTGTTTTTTTTATCGTTAATCGCTTCATGATATTGTATGGGAAGCAATGCAAAATAAATAAATAAATAAATGGCCCTTGAGCCCAGTCTTTAAGGCTTTTACGTTGGGGGGGGGGGGGGAAAGGATGCAGGAAGAGTGGCTTCTCTAGACTCTAGCCGATCCTTGCATAAGGCAAGTGAATAGACGGAAGCCAGATGGCAGAAGAGGGGACTAGACTGAGGCTGTTTGTTGAACTCCATTCCCATTGAAAGCAATGATACTTAAGACATGACTCGATTGCCCCATTGATTCCAATAAGACCTAAGTTCAGTTGAATCCAAAGCTCAAAGCCGAAGCTCAGTGCCATTTTGTGCTTCTGGATGTCTTGAACGGAGGACTCTTAAGGATCTGTAAGTTCTCAAAGTCGGGTTTAATAATTCCAACCGGGTCAAGAAGTGCAGAGCAGAAGCCATCACAATAAGTTATGCCAAGTTTTAGGCTTCATCACTGTTTCTCCCCCCCCCCCTGCAAAAACTGTTGAAATTATTAATTTGAGTTTTGTCTAAAGGATTTCAAAGTTTGCAGCCATGGTTTATGCAAGAGGCTGCCGAAGATTTTCTTGCTTCCTTAGAAAAGGGTCTTAAGCTCAGAATGCCCTCACCTCCCCACGTTGCATAATTACCCTGGGCTTTCCAGAGTAGCCACTTTTAAGGCTCTGGATCAAGGGGTTTGCTGTCTCTTGGGTGTAATTAAATATAGGCTGGTGGCAATGATTGAGAAATAATCCTTGCTAAGAGATTAAATTGTTGAGCAGACTCAGAAGGGCTGTTTTGCTCCTATGCAAATACAGATGGGAGTCCAAAGAAAATGGAGAAGGCGGGGAAAACGCTCATCCCACCAAAAGTCGGAGCACTTTGCTAATGGGGATAATACCAGCATTATTATATGATGGTGGTAATGCAGCATTTCAAACTCTTAAGCAAAGTATTATATAAATACTAAGCATTACATTATTTGTATTAGTGCAGGGGTCCGGTATTTGGGCAAGTCAGTTTCAGGACTGCTTGGGAAAATAACTCACAGACATAAGAATTGTTGGGACAAAAATAACATACAGAAATGGGAATCATCTCCCAGCGTGGTTTGAAATCTATAAAAAATTTGAATGGGCTCTGCATCCTACCGTTATTTAAAATAAGGCGCCGGAGGGTGTTGTGTTTCTGTATAACAAAAATAATCAAAGACCCTTTTTGTCTCTGCTTCGATATTCTTATTCTGTCTTCTCTTCTGTTATTATTTGCTTTTTCATTAAAAAAAACACCAAAGCTTTGCCATCTTTCAAGTGATAGTGGTACCACCTTCTGAACAGCCCAGCTGCATTTGCTGCAACATGGCCTGGTAGAAATGGCACACTGCATTTTCTGGGAGAAAAAACTGGCTACCCCATTGGCCAACAGATGCAGCCTTCATTTCTTCTTGCTCCCCAGAATGTTCCCACCCAGGAATGACGCTACATTGTGACTTTTGAAGAGACCAACGAATGCCGGCACAATTTTTGCAGAGAATCTCCTTAATCTCATATTGTCCACTCAGAACACAGCAGTGCCTGTGGAGCGTTGTCTTTCTTCCTACTGTGGAGAAATCTGAAATGCTAATAGCCTGTAACAAGGAGGTGAAGAGCCAGATTTCCTGCACTGTGGCAATTTTCAAGGATGGCAGAAAAATAAGGTCATGGCTCAGTGGGAGAAAATACAATTTTGTGCAGGAAGTATAGTGTGCATGCACACGAAAGCTCATATCAATAACAAACTTAGTTGGTCTCTAAGGTGCTACACTGGAAGGAGTTTTTTTTAGGAAGTATAAGGTTCAAGCCTCAGTATCTGCAGGTAAGGCTTGGGGTGGGCCAAATAAAGAGGGTGTGCTGGTCCCGAGGGTTAACCGTGTGGCGAGGTCTGAGTTCAGTCCAAGGTCGAGGGTGCGGTATGGAGGCTGTCCATCAAAGCTGAAGCGGGGTCCAAGGCAGGGAGTCGGGTGAGGTCAGGAAGTCTGGCAGAAGAGCAGGACAGGGTGCAGGCAGGAACAGGCTACCAACAATGTTGATCCTGCAACCTGGGATTGGGGCTGACTGGCTTTTATCTGCCCCAAGGCATAGGGTGGCCCTGGTCCACAGGTGACTCGCCTCTCCTGGCCTGGAGGCGAGCACTCTTCCTGCAAGAACTTAGTTCCCTCCGCCTCTCTGCCCTGAGCCTCTGCAGCTCAGGAGAGGCTGGAGGGTTACCGGACCCAGAGGCAACCTCCGCTTCCCCTGACGGGGCTGAGAGTGGAGCACCTCCAGGCAATGGGTCCTCCATGACCTCAGGAGCCAGAGCAGACTGAGCTGGTGCCTGCACCTGAGGATCCAGCACAGGTGAGGACCCTTCAGGCTCAAGCCCCAGCCCCGGCTCAGCTGGTTCTGGAGGCGGGGACTTCTGTGCAGGCTGGGATTCCTCAGGTTCAACCTCCAAGTCTGAATCCCAGGCCATCACAGAGGGATGCACTCATCCCCTGGGGCTGACGTTCCCCATCCCTCCTTTAAAGTTACAGTTTACGCTTTCACAGCTCCACGTTAACCAAACCAAACAGCTGCAAATGACATCAGCACTATCTCAAGCTCCCAGAGCAAATCTGAGCAACTTTATTTATTCCTTCTCCAGCACCTGTTTTGTTTTGTGTAAAGTGATGAGACCCAGTGAAGCTCAGACTTTCCTCCCCCCCCCCTCGCCCACACTCCCCTATTATTTCAGGCATGTTGCCAGTTTACACTGTAAAATCTGCAGGGCATGGATTCCCATCAGAGCTAATAAATCCTTTACACCTGATATAATCAAATTAGCCAGACACATGCAAGATTGCTGTTTGTAAGCCAGAAGTTGCTTCTTCTTCTTCTTTTTTTTTCTTCTCTCTCTCCTGTCTCTCTGTTGTCTCAACTTTGCCCTCTGGAAAGCTCTGGATGTTGCAAATACACTGCCAAATTATCCTTCGGCTAACGAAGACAGACAAGATGGTAATTCATTTTTGATTAAAAGCTTTCTGGGTGCCCCAATCAATTTGGAAACGTAAAAGTTGCCTCATATATATACCTTTTTTAGGAGGGGCGGGTTTGAAACCATCAACATATGAGGATCAATAGACTTTTCCAGCACTTTCTCAGAACCTACATAGAGCTAAATCCTGTTAATGATAAACAGTTGGCCATTATGAACACCCTTTCAAAAGCCTGGAGAGCACCAGCTTGGCAAAGGCTATACTACAAAAAGAACAATTTTGATGTAACACAACATTACACCAGCATCACAAATCCTTCTTAACAATTAAACCGAGAGGTAATAGAACGGGAGGTGGCTTGGTAAAGTGAACACCACCACCTTCCAACTGAGGACGGAAGAGTAATGAAATTCCCTCTATGGAAGATTGGATTCGAAAGCTGACAGAATATGCAGAATTAGATGGTCTATCAGAAAAAATAAAGAATAAATCAAAACAGGAATTTGTTTCAAAATGGGAGGTTTTCAAGGAATATTTGAAATATAAATAGAGTAGTTTAAACTCGGTTGCAGCATTCGAGGAACTTCAGTAATAGTTGCAAGGCAGATATAAAAATTAAGATATATTAATAAAAGGTTTAATTATGATAAAAGTGTGCATTGGCAATAACTTATATGAAATCGAAATATGAAATGGGAGGTTGGGTCTTCAGTGCTAAGACCAATTTATGTCTTATTGTTTGTTAAGAAAATTCTGTGTCTATTGTTATTTCCGTGTGTAATTTGGTATTTGTGTTTTCTCTTTTTTCTTTTCTTGCTGTATCAATAAAAAAAATAATTAAAAAGAGGACGGACCCTTGTCCCCCTCCCCACCCCACAAGGTGACACTTACAAACAATGGACGATTGTCCTTCCATCGCCGCTCTCCCCCTGCCACTTATCCACTTGGGCTAATAAATGCAGGAAGGACTTCTTTGAATCAGGGGTGTCTCGGTAGGCTGACCACCGCAGGTACTGGAAGTGTCGAACCATCAGGTGCCCTTCCTGTAACTAGAGAAAGCACATCATTTCCCCCATTTAGGGTAGCACACTTAGGTGAGATGTTTTCAGGCTTTTTAGACACACGACCCATCTTGAACTACAACCAAAAATTTGTGTGTGCACACAAACAGACCTTTTCTCTCCAAAGCAGCCGTCCTTACCCTGGTGCCATCCATATGTTTTGGACAGGGGGCTGGTCCACTTGGGCAAATGGGGCACCACCCCACCAACCACAGCCTGCCACCAACCAGTCCTTATTCACCTGCCTTCTTACTTACAACCAGTCCAGAGGGTAGCACCAGCTGTTAGCTTCCTCCTCCTTGTAGAACTTAGCAGGAGCAGGGATGGGGAAATTTGTAGAATTAGTTGGCTCTGCCTGTCGTTGGCTCTAGCGCCATCTACTGTTGGTCTCCCTGCCTTCTGCCCTACCAGTCCCAAAGGGCACCAGCCACCACTGGTTTTGGACTACAACTCCCATGCCCATTGGTCATGCTGGCAGGGGTTGGTAGTCCAAAACAATGGGGGAAGGGGTACCAGCATGAGGAAATATGCTCTATTGTCACCAGATATATGATCAGCAAGGTATTATATCCCATCGTGTAGAATAGGGCATTTTAGCTATCACTATTGCTTATCATGGTGCCTGCTGAAATTCTCTATTTCTATGCAACTAGTGACTGATAGAGGGACGCAGGTGGCGCTGTGGGTTAAAGCCTCAGTACCTAGGACTTGCCGATCGAAAGGTCGGCGGTTCGAATCCCTGCCGTGGGGTGCGCTCCTGTCGTTTGGTCCCAGCGCCTGCCAACCTAGCAGTTCGAAAGCACCTTCGGGTGCAAGTAGATAAATAGGGACCGCTTACTAGCGGGAAGGTAAACGGTGTTCCGTGTGCTGTGCTGGCTCGCCAGATGCAGCTTCGTCACGCTGGCCACGTGACCCGGAAGTGTCTGTGGACAGCACTGGCTCCCGGCCTATAGAGTGAGATGAGTGCACAACCCTAGAGTCTGGCAAGACTGGCCCGTATGGGCAGGGGTACCTTTACCTTTACCTTTTAGTGACTGAAAGGAGACTATACTTCTAGTCTTCTTCCAAAAAAATAATAAAACATGAGGATAAACGAGGGGTCCCATTGTCGCAAGTCCTATCACAGGTCACAATATCACTCATGTGTGGGCCCTGATCCAGGAGTGAAGATTTTTCACTTTTATTACCTTGCATTGCTGTTAATTTTTCAGGAAAGGAGATATTCTACTCTGCCAAAGGTGATCTCCAGCAAGGTACAGTCAAGGGCTTCTGTATTGGGTTGTAATAAACTTCAGACTTCAATATTGTAAATCACTTTAAGTTTAATTTTCGTTTTATTTTATTTTTAAAGAAAGTGACTAATAAGCATGATAAATTACTACCATCACCTCTGTAACTAGAAAACTCCTACATGGGATATGAGACAATCAGATGCTCATATGAATGCATCAACATTCTTTGTGTATTCTGTACTTGCGCAAACTGTTAAGGTAGAGGGAGAAAATGGCCAAAACAAAGAGAAGGAAATCAAACCCATGTTAAGCTGATGGGGGTGCTGGAGAATTCTGACAAAAAAGGAAATAGGAGTGGAAATCGCCAGCGCTGTTCATCCCATGATGGGAATGGCAATCAATCCACTGAATATAACCAGCATTCACTGTTGTTATTGTTGTTGCTTTCAATCAACAGATATGTAATTGATTATGTTCCCTCTTTCTCATTTGCATTGTGTTTCCTTTGCATTGAAATGAATGGGGTGGAGAAAATAACATAATGACACCATAATGAATGATGTAAACTATTAAGGTGTGTGATTTCAGCACAGTGAACTGTGAGGTGAGTAATACTGTTTTTGGCAGAAGTTGAACTTCAGTGGAATGGAGACACTGCTGCATGCGACAAATACAGGACGGAATGGAAAATGCTCCCATACAACATGCTACTTGCAGAATTAATATTAGAAATTCTCTGCGTTAAATCAAAAGAAGGGCAGGATGCAACACTGGGCCATGTGATGTCGTGGAACAACAGTGGAATGGAAGCAATGGTATCTTCTCTTCTCTCCCCCCCCCTTTTTTTTTTGAGGGGTGAGGGATGGTGATGGCAATGGTATCTTCTCAACCACAGTTCAGATTTATCATAATAATGAGCTTAGTCTTAGGTATTGCCCCCCACTCATTCTCTCACAAACACACAACACCAAAAGTGACAATGTCAGTCCTGGCAACGATGGCTGTCAGCAGCACCTGTTTTTATACATTTGGTATTCTCTGCAAACAAAAAAAAATCTCGAAAGGGAAGGGAGGCTGTGAGAGGAAAAGGATGCTCTTTAATACTCTGGTAATCTGGTTAGTTTTGCAATCTAATGTGGTTAGGGGGCTCTGGAAGGAGAGGGATTATGTGCACACAGCTAAGTGAGCCCAGGGTTTAAGCAGGTGGATGCAGAGCTCAGTACCAAATCAGAGGCTTGGGAGGGAAGAATGAAAATACTATGAGAATCAAGAGTGGCTTATGAGATGAATCTCTGGGACTGGCACTAAAGCTGTCATTAATGCTTTATTAATGGGCTGGGGCAGAAGAGGCACAGAACTGGAGAGAAGGCAATCAATGACAGATTTCTGAGCCATCAGCAAAGAAGACTGGATGTATTTACCCATAACATTGGGACTTACGCACTTGGATGAGTTTAGCCAAATTTTCAAGGTGAAATGGGGACAAAAGACCCCATAAACCCTCCTGTGGTCTCTTTCCCCATAAATTTGAAGCTCCTGTTTTGTGTGTTCAGATTTTCACTCTGGCACCACTGTTTGCTTGCAGAGGCATGCCTAGGGTTCCTTGCACCCCTGGCAAGGAGCTGTATCAGTGGCCCCACCCCACCCCCCAAAAAATCACTTTACCACACTGTGAGAATGACAGAAAACTTATCTCACATGTCATAACACACATATACATTGTGCCCTCAATAGTCCGATAGGTGATTTTTGTGTCAACCCCCCCCCCCGGCCTGTGCCCCTAGTAGGCACTGGTTTCCCCACCCCCTAAGTATGCCTCTGTTAGTTTGTGAGGGGTTTTGTCTAGGCTCCTTCCCAGAAAGATCCCAGCCAATCAGGGATTACATGGGCAATGTAATGATGTCCTGGCACTGGGTAGCAATGAGATCTGGATACATGATGATTGATGATGATGATATAATTGACATGTTTTGCTCCAGTTTAAACTAGGGCTAGAGCTAAAATGGCCACATTCTATTCACCATCTCTACAATTTGAGGTTGGCTGTTTTCATGCTCAGTTTGGAGGGGCTGTGATATGACCCCCAGATAAGATATAAGGAGGGCTCTGTGAGTACAGAGAAAAAAGTGGGTTGGAAAAGTGTTTTCAAGGACTGTGGTTGGATGAGAGATGGTGGGACAATGGGGTGGCAGAAGATGCTTGGAGAAAAGATGGAATTGCCTAGATGACGCTCCCCTCACCCACCCTATATAGCATGTAACATAATGGTAAGTAAAGGTAAAGGGACCCCTGACCATTAGGTCCAGTCGTGGCCGACTCTGGGGTTGCGGCGCTCATCTTGCTTTATTGGCCGAGGGAGCCAGCGTACAACTTCTGGGTCATGTGGCCAGCATGACTAAGCCGCTTCTGGCGAACCAGAGCAGCGCACGGAAACGCTGTTTACCTTCCCGCCGGAGGAAGGTAAACCTATTTATCTACTTGCACTTTGACGTGCTTTCAAACTGCTAGGTTGGCAGGAGCAGGGACCAAGCAACCGGAGCTCACCCCATTGCGGGGATTCGAACCGCTGACAACATAATGGTAAGCTCTCACAAATTCCTTTGGACTCTGTCTTATAATGCATTACTGAATAAAGTCTAATTGGTTTGCGCCTCCGTACTGAACCCACAAAGGGGAATTTTCTCCCACAAAACAGAATGCATTGGGGGGGAATGGAGAGGCAGTCTTCAGTGACATATTGTTACATATTCTCTGGGTTGATTTCTGTTCTGTATATGGGACAAATAAGAGAATGCAAACATTTTCTCCTTCAGTTTCCATTTTTATCAGAATTCTCTGGCATTCCTAGCTACAGCGAATTTTAATTTACCTCAGAGCAGCTGAGGAAGGCAGAAGCCAAAACATTTCTTTTTCTTTTCTTTTTTCTTTTGCTTAAAGACTTTAATATCTTTGTTTTGTTAATCACTGCAAGAAATATATGGTTTTAGTGATCAACTGCATCCTTCTGGGATCCAGAGCAAATTTGTCTAAAGTGCTGATCGATGCTTTAAAAATTGTCCGTGTGTTTGTGTGTACACATTCCCAGGTGCTGACACACCTCAGAGTTGTCTCAGCAATGGAAAGGTTCCCTTTCCTCCTCAGTCATCAAAAGTTAAAATGTTTTGCTTTAAGACTTTAATATCATTCTCTCTCCCCCCCCCCCGTGTTGCTTCCCCCCCTTTCCTTTATTTTCAGAAAGTAGAAAAATGCTGAAGCAGATAAAATATTAATCAAAGATATTAGAGGTACAAAAACATAAGAGGGAAGAAAAGGCAAAAGAAAACAATGAACCAGAAGCCTGAAGTCTTTGCACACAATAATAAAACAAATATCTGGCCCCTCATAAAGAGAGAAGAAAAGATTTCACCTTATTCCATTCAAAATTTGGATAGTTTAAATTTGAAATATTAAAACTGTAAGAGAAATGGTTAAAAACAGATATCGGTTGGTTCTGTTGGCCTTTAGCTGGTAGGATGGGACTGGAAGCAGGCATTGTGGGGCCTGGCAACAGGGGTGAGGTGTTGCAGAACAGAACCGTGTCTGTGGCCTGCTCTGTGCTCCCAAAGCTAGGCTGCTGCCCTCAGATGTGCTGGTGGGCACCAAGTTGAAGTAAGAGTCAGCTGCTAGTCCAGTCAGCTTTGGTACATGAAATGGGTGGGGAGTGCCATTTTGTCTTGGGCCAGCCCTGCCATGGAATGTGTTGTTACAAAGCTATTGAACCTTATTGAGTATATATTCTGTTCTCCAGTCTCACCTCCAGCCTAGAAACATTGGCTCCTCCTTTCTCCCAAGCTGTCAGCTAGGAGCAACCTTTCCTCCTGACTGTAGCAATGGGAAAGAAAGGAAGGAAGCAGGGCTCACAGCAAGGGCTGAACCAAGAGTCCAGCTGCCTTTGCCCCCTCCTCTTCCTGAACTTCCTTCTTCATCTCAGCAGGTTGTTATATGAAATAAATGGTGTTTGACTGCTTTGGTTTCCCCCCTCTCCCCTTTTTCTTTCATGTTGTGTCTTTTAGATTGTAAGTTTGTAGATAGGGACTGTGGTTTGCTTGTAACTCATGTAAGCCACTGGGAGATTAATTTTAGTTTTGTTGAAGATTAGGTTAGTATTATTAGTATTAGTATTCGTATTAGTATTAGTATTAGTACAATGGTACCTCGGGTTTCATACGCTTCAGGTTACAGACTCCACTAACCCAGAAATATTACCTCAGGTTAAGACTCCGCAAGGATTGAACCTGGGACCGTCTATGCAAAGCATGTACCCCTGCCATTGAGTTATTATCTGTGCCCATGTTATTTTCTTTTTCTCTTGGCAAGCCAAGATGATTCTGCTGGCTGCTGAGTTTCTTGGGAGACAGAGAGAGGATCTGCTGTTGTTGACATTTAGTTCCCTGAGCATCCCATTACCATAGTGGCTGCCTGCAAATTATTCACAAAGTTACCTGCAAGACAAGTGTTGGCAGGAGCTGGAGAATGTGGTGGCATCTGATACTTATTAAAAACAGCCCCTGCAGCTTCAGCATGGGAATAAGACAAGAAAGACCTGTGTCATCTCCTTGCCAAACCAATTATGCAAGACAAGGAGAAGAGGACTCAAAAGCAAAAGAGAATGCTTTAAAGGACTGGGCTCTCTGAACAGACTTGGGGAAAGGCGGCGGGAGAGAGATTTTGTATCGTTCTGCCAAACTTGGTGTGGAGAGCACACCATCACTTGCAAACCTGAAAACGAAGTTTTCTCAAAGTCTAGAGATTTCTGAAAAGGAGGTGTTTTAAGAGCTCTGCTGGATCAGGCCAGTAGCACGTCTAGTCCAGCATCCTATTCTCACAATGGCCAATCGGATGTTCATAAAAGGTCCACAAGGCAGGACCTGAGGGCAAGAACATTCTCCCCACCTGCTAGTCCTAGCAGCTGGGAGCATACTGCCTCCAATTGTGAAGGTAGAACATAGCTGTCATGCCCCAGTATTATTGTACCATAGCTTTGACCACTCCTGGAGTGGGAGAACTTGACCACAGTAGTTCAAGCATTGGTGACTTCAAGGCTGGATTACTGCAATGCACAGTATGTGGGGCTTCATTTGTGCTTGATCCAGAAGCTGCAGTTAGCTGAGAATGCTGCAGCATGGTTTCTAACAGGAGTGAGAACCTGTCAGTAAATATAACACCTCTGCTCAGATATCTGCACAGATTGCTGATTTCTTACCGGCTAAAGTTCAGTGTGTTACTATTGGTATATAGAGCCTGTAAGAACTTGGGGCCAGTTTACTTGCAGAACGGGGAGACACTCCTGCTGGGAATCTGTAGAGCTGCTCTCAGTCAGTGTAGATAATACCAAGTTAAATGGACCAATTGTTTGAGATGATATAAGGCAACTTAGGCATATTCAGTCTAAGAAAAAAGAATTCTACACCCAAGACCAGCATAATCTCAAAACAGAATGGTATAGTTGAGCTTCTCACCCGTGTTACATTCTGAACCCGGAAAAGACGAGCGACAACATCCTCATCAGCTGACCTAGAAATGTATTCCACTTCCATTGGTCCATACTGCTGGAGTCCTGGCTCAGGCCAATATTGTAAACAAGGCTAGAGAGAAATAAAGAACACAGAGTCATGAAAGTGTGGCTTTGGAATACAGCCAACTGCTGATGCTACTGGCCTTGCCGTGCAGTTCCACACATGTTTACTCAATAGAAAGCCCTGCTGAGTTCAGATGGACTTAATACTAGGCAATTATGTACTGGTCTGCATCCATTCAGGCCCCAATGCATTGCTAAGACATACTCACAAGACAAAGGCAAAACATTCCATAGGTTACACCTGTGATGAATCTGCATCTGATAGCTGTACTAACATTCCACCCCCTTTAGCCGTATTATTTTTTTTCTAAGTTATCTGACTCCCCATCAACCAGAGACATCCCCTGACTGAGCCACGCCCCCAGCCAATTCCCGCTTAGAAATATCAACAGGAGTTTTATATCAACAAGAGCTTTAATATTCCCAAGCATTAGACATGCCAGAGAAAGATCACTGATAGGAAGGGATCCTGCTCTTGCTATCTCCCACCCAGCAGCGCAGCTGATGTATTGTTCCATTCAGGGGTCACCGATGTGATTGTTTTTGTGCGTGACAGCCAGGAAGGCAGCGTCAATACAAAATATATGATGTTTGTCATTGCACTTTAACAGAACATTTAGCATCTGGGGCCATCCAGCAGCCCAGGCCTTACCGCATGGCAAATGTGTTTGAGAAATAATTGGTTATTAATAGGGGCTATAAATCTCTGTGATCTCGATGCCTTCCAGACTCAGAGCTATAATTTGGATATTAAAACTTCCTCCGGCAAGGCATGGTTCAAGCAAGGGATATACCCTCTAAGTCACCTTTTTTTTTTTTGAAGCTGTTTCACTGTAAAGGTTGATTTATTAGCTGTTGGTGTTAAGCTGGTAAACATTTAAAATCTGGCTAAACAGCACTATGCAGACATCCCCAAAGAATAAGATGCCCAGTGGGGCTGGCAGAACAAGGTAGTGGTGAAATATTGTAAGAAGAGAGTTGCATATTGATAGAGTGGAAGGGGTTAGGGGTAAACAGCTCACAAAAAAGTGTATATTAGGTTTTTTAAAAATGCATTAAAAATGTTCATATTAGGAATGTGCACTAAAATGATGAATTTTCATGAGATTTTTAAAAATAAATAAATCACAAAGTGCGGTGGAAATGTAGTGAACCTGAAAAATGATAAACTGAGAGAAACTTCAATCTGCAGATTCCTTCTTCCACTACAAGCAAATGGGACACAACTCTGCCAACTTCAGTCAGCCTTCAGGCAGACCTCAACAGCCTGTCTTCTTTTCTGTAACCAGTCTAGGAGTTTTGACTGGGTGTCAGTTTCCTTCTGCTTCCATACCCTCCAACAATTCTCCGATGAAAATAGGGACATCCCATTCCATCATGATAATTTTACTATTTATACCCCACACATCTTACTGGGTTGCCCCACTCACTCTGGGCAGCTTCCCACATATATAAAAACATAATAAAACATTAAACATTTTTTTAAAAAACTTCCTTATACAGAATTGCCTTCAGACAGCTCGGGGGTTGCATAACTCCATACCCTCCAACATTTCTCCAATGAAACCAGGGCCATCCTAAGGAAAAGTGGGACATTCTGGGGTCAAATCAGAAACCGGGACGGCTTCTCTAAATCAGGGATGTCCCTGGAAAATAGTCAAAACAAAACAAAATTCCTTCCAGTAGCACCTTAAAGACCAACTAAGTTAGTTCTTGGTATAAGCTTTCGTGTGCATGCACACTTCTTCATGAAAAGAAGCTCATACCAAGAACTAACTTAGTTGGTCTTTAAGGTGTTACTGGAAGGAATTTTTTTTTGTTTTGACTATGGCAGACCAACACGGCTACCTATCTGTAACTGGAACCTGGAAAATAGGTACACTTGGAGGGTCTGTGCTCAGTTTCAGTGCTGACCTTGAAGGGAAAATGATTGACAGGGGGAGGGATTAGAATTAGTTGGATCTTCCTCTCATTGGCTTTGGTTCTGCCTGTCGTTAGCCTCCCCTCTTTGTGTCCCACCAGTCCCAGTGGGCCTCCATCCCTTGGAAGAAAAGAATTCAGGAAGCTGCTCTAAGAACATGAAAAGAAGCTGGGAAAGGCAGAGCACCTCATCCACTACCAAAAGCCTTTTGCTTCTGACTCCTTTTATCTTTAAGCTTCCCAAAGTCTGGTGTGGCAGAGTTACCGGCTCGGATTTCCCTCTGTGTCAATTGCTTCCAGCGTTAATTTCACTCCTGAATAAACTCCCTCTGGCCTTGCAGAATTGCTGGGATTCCTAGGTACGGGAGCACCAGGGATAATGTTCATTTCCTCGTTCTGTTATTTAAGGACGCAGCAGTCCTCTTCAGCTCAGCAAGTGCAGCTGACGGAGGAAGGCGCCTCTTCACCCGAGGTGGGCCTTTAATTCATTCCTCTGCTTACTTTCCCTGTCGGCATTGCAACTGTAGGTTTGGGTCATTTGCACTAAAGTGCCTGATCTTGACTCATAAAATAATCCAGTTAATGAAGTCTTCTCCAGACATCCATTAAGACTCTGTAATACCAATTTTATGCTAAGAAGAAGAAACCAATGCGTTTTTCAGGCAAATTAGCATTACGGACTTGTAATGGGCTCTTAAAACTGCCATGAACTTGACAAGAAGGCTTTAAGAATCCAGGGAGGGGAGATTCAAAGTCCCATGCCCTTCCTGGCATCCAGTCCTGACTATCCATCATAGAGTTCCCTTCCATACAGGGGATTTTTAATGGCCAGAGTGTGGTGTTGCTAAACTGTGTTGGTTGGCAACCATCTGGCAATGGAGGAGTGTGCCTTGGTAGGTAAAGTCAAACTGCTGGAAGGTTACAGTGCTTGCTGTGGCTGTAGACCCTGATATGGGGGAGACGTGTTTTGTTGCAGCAGAGATTCTTTAGATGGAGGCATCCGGTTCTGCTCATGCAGGTGTACCATGATGTTTCTTCTCTCTGCACTACTCCCAATGGTTATTCCTCCTCTGGTCACTGCTGTGGATACACAACTGACTGGTTGTCTCCAGGCACTGTGGTCATCTGCAGGGGATTCCCACACAGTGAAGTTGATATAGCCAGCCTTCATGACACATTTGCAGACATCTTTGTAAAGCAGAGTTGGTCCTGTCCCTGAAGCCAGCTCCCCACGGCGCACGTTCTTGGGGATCCTGCCACCTTCCATTCTGTGAACATGACTGAGCCAGTGTAGACATCGCTGAGGCAAGAGTGTGAACATGCTGGGGATGTGGGCTTGGGAGAGCACATCTTTGTTTGAGACTCTGCCCTGCCTGTTAGGATTCTTTTCCCGTGCTGCAGTCATGGGATTGTTTTTATCACATGACGGTGTATGTTTTCATTCCCCATTGTGGGGCGTCACGGAGACAGGAGGTTTGTATTACTGTGTTTCCGTGATGTAGGACATTTGTCCTTTGTCTTTGCTGTCTGGTGCTGAAGAGGAAGGAGCTAAGTTACGATGCTCTGCGGGTGTATATGTAAATAAACGTAGTTTAGCCAAATGCTGCACTACTGAGTCTGTACGCTGACTGCCTATACTCTGCTGATCCTGAAGTGTGCTGATGCCTCTAAGGTATCAATCACTGTGGTGTTTGGGCTGAAGAAAGATTTTGAATCTCCAAAACAACCAGGAGGGACAGAACAACCAGGAGGGACAGAACATGCTAGTTGGGCATGTGTCTCTGCCAGCCTCCTACTCATGTGTAGGACCTCCTGACACTGCCATGTGATACCCAAAATCTTCCTGATGTGGAAGGCATTGAGGCATTGCTTCTGGTGGTTGTAAGCTGCTTATGACTCACTTCTATACAGCAGAGTGCTCAACGCACAAGCCTGGTAGACCTTCGTCTTGGTATTGGACATTAGCATCACATTCTCCCATACCTTTTGAAGAGGTGAGCCATTGCCGTACCTGTCTTGCCAATACAGTGGTACCTCAGGTTAAGTCCTTAATTCGTTCCGGAGGTCCGTTCTTAACCTGAAACTATTCTTAACCTGAAGCACCACTTTAGCTAATGGGGCCTCCTGCTGCCGCCACGCCGCCGGAGCACGATTTCTGTTCTCATCCTGAAGCAAATTTCTTAACCTGAAGCACTGTTTCTGGGTTAGCAGAGTCTGTAACCTGAAGCGTATGTAACCTGAAGCGTATGTAACCTGATATACCACTGTACACTTGTCCAGCTCAGGGTCGATGGAGAGGTTGCTGGGTATCGTGGAACCCAGGTAGACAAAATTGTCTACCACTTCAAGCATGTGGTCACCAATGCTGATGCATGGAGTGCTGGCAACATCCTAACCCAAGATATTTGTCAGGTGGTAAGGCCAAACTCCCTACAGGCTTGGGCAAACTCCCTACAGACTTGGGCTTTGGACCACATCACTGAGGCCAAGAGGGGGGTCTTGCCATCTGGACAGCCCAGGACCTCCATATACACTGCCCAGGCTTGCACCCCAGAGAGGTCTCTTTGGTGCTACAAATGCAGCAAAAACTATACGGGAGGCAGCAGTTTTGAGTTTAATTGTGTGGCTCTCTTGCTAATTCATTTAAGCAAGCAAGATGTTATTGGCATGTATTGCTTCTTCCTAATTCATCCAGAATAAGCAAAGGACTATTTGTGTTTCCAAAGTAATTGTTATCTATTGCAATAATCTCTGGGCTGCCCAATCATTTCCAGTCAAAATCCCCCAAGTAGTAGCTCCATGAATGTGAATGTAAGCTATGGGCTCAGTTGTTTCACACTTTAAAAGAACAGCCAAAAAACCTGTTTAAAACAGTAAGGTAAGCCAAACACACACACAACTTTGTAATATTTCTCCTGCTCCTCTGTAATGAGACGAATCCCCCTGACTTTTGCAGGGGAAGAATTTCAACACAGCTCTCTTTTCATCATCATCTCCTCACAAAGCTAAAGCTTCCAGAGTTCCCTGGGAAGAGCTATTGATTGTTAAACCACTCTTAAGAATTGTAGCTCTGTGAGGGGTATAGGTGTCTCTTAACAACTCTTAGCACCCTTAACAAAGAACAGCTCCCAGAAATCTTGGGGGGAAGTAATGCCTGTTTAAGGTGGTATCATAGCGCTTTAAATGTTTGTTGTGCATGTGGCCCTGGTGATGATTCTGTGGAAACAGAATTAGTGGCTGGCTGCCCATTCCGTCAGTCCAGCCTTTAGCAAATCCAGATCAAACTGGCCTCTGCTTCAGATCGCTTTGGCCTTCAACAGACTTGCAGACTATGTCATTATTTTGTTGAAATTAAATTAACCAGAATCGTTTTAACATGGTTATTTTGTGCTTCAGAATCAGCTTGTGCATTAGACTATGTAACTGTGATTTGACTGTTCAAGTTTCATATATTACTTACATTCTTAATTCCACTGATCCACACATACACAAACCCTGGAGATATTAGTTGAATGCAAGTAGATCTGGCTGTCTTTTTGAAGACCACATCATACATAAATGCAAAGTGGAGCAAACAGTCTGCTCAAAGAAGCAACAGCAATGAGTGGCAGGTGTTTCTCTGTTACTCACCCAGGCAGAGTTGGACTGATTGAGCTGGTTCAGCATGATGATGGAAGTGCAGCCATAGTCATACACCAGCCTCCAGAAGTCTGTGGTTGTGTTCTGTAGTGGGTGCAAGGTCACAATGAAGGCAGCACTCTTTGTGTAGCTCTAAAGGAGAGAAAAGGAGTCATGGGATAAAAGCAGAGCAACATGTTAGAGGGAAGAGATGGAGCAAATCACAGCCCTAATCTCCAAGGTTGACCAGGAGGAAGATGTAAATTTAGGTTCTGAGATTCTAAAGCAAAGGATTGTGTGCAGGATTAATCTAATTCCATTTGGATCTTGAAAAACACAAGAGAAACTTAAAGGTGGCAGAAGGATCGTCACTTCCTTACCATCATCCACCTTCTGTCTACTAAAGCACATATCTCAGTAAAACAGGCAATATGATTGATCACTAGTCATTTGAAACTTCAAGTGATGGTTACCATGTGTAAAATAGGCATTTTTGATTGATCAAATGCCATACAACTTTCAGATCCCAGTGCATTATTTAAGGAACTCCACTGATCAACACTAAGTGTGAGCTTTTAAAAGATGGAAGGTGAACTGCCTAAATGTGCTTCTAGTAGGTGATATCCAGTGTAAGTCATACCCAGAGTAGATCTCATTAATCAAGGGGTCTACTCTGGGTATGACTTTACCCTGAATATTACCCACTGTTCCCAGAGAAATCCTGGCTGAGCGATGGTACCCTCAATCCTGCTACTCTGCCATTTGAATCCTCAGAGGTGAGACAAATCTTTGTCTTTATTTTATCATATTTGTTTTATCACATTTATATCTTCTCTAACCTCCAAGGAGCTCAAGGCAATGTACATGCTTCTCCACCTCCTTTTATTCATACAAAAACCTTGTGAGGCAGGCGCGCCGAGTTGTGCCCAACATTTTTTGGGAGGAGGGGTCAGAAGGCGCTCTGGTGATCCTCAAAGGGCTAGGTATCTTCATCCTGGCATGTCCTTTTGAGGATCACTGCAGATTTTTTGGGGGGGTGCTCACCCCCTTCTTGAAAATATGGGGGGCTCTGTCTGTCCCCTGTCCACCCCCAGATGACACCCCTGTTGTGAGGTAATTTAGGCTGAGAGATACTGACTGACCCAAGGCCACCCTGTGTATTTCTTGACTAAGTGGAATTGCAACCTGGGCCTTCCTAGTCCTAGTTCAACGCTTCCTGATGTTTAGTCAGAATCTCCTTTTGTGCAATTTGGATCCATTGGTTCAGGTCCTGCCCTCTGGAGCAGCAGAAGACAAGATTGCTCCATCTTCCATGTGTAAGTAAAGGTAAAGGTACCCCTGCCCATAAGGGCCAGTCTTGACAGACTCTTCAAATATTTGACGGGCTACCCTAAACACACCCTACTCCCTCAACTGTTTCTCATAAGGTCTGATCCTCAGCCTCCACCCTCTTGATCTTAGGGGGTGAGGAATCCCTGAAGAAAGGCCTCAAAGAGACTCACAGAGGAGCAGGTCGATCTAGAGGGACTTTGGTTCCAAGCCATGCAGGACTTCAGAAGTCAATGCCCTCATGTAAAATCAAGCCTGGAAATTTATGAGCATACTTTTCTCCCACACACTCTGTGCCATATTTATAAGTAATTCTACTGGGGATCTTGGAGCATGCTGGATCCTCTTTCAAACTCAGGAGTCAGAATCTCTAATCTGATACCATTTGTCTGCCTTATAATTTGAGGCCTGTAACAAATAATCATCTGGTGAAGAAAAATCACACATATACATATCAGTGCGAGTCAGCGCAGAGGCCCATTTTGGATCAAACTAAATTGAAGGCTGAAGGACAGAGATATGATAAAGCCTCATTCCCACTTAGGACCTCATTCCCAGCAAACACAAAGTTTTAAAAAGAATGAGCCTCTGTGCATTGATATTGCTCGATGGGAAAAAAGCACTCAGGTCTCTTTTTTAAAAAAACAGAATTCCGTCTCCTCTGATCTAAGAACCAGTGTGAAAAATGTCTGCCCAGTGGATCATCTCTCCCCCCCCCCCCCCGGAAGTTATACCTTTTGGATAATAAGAGCACAGAAAGCAGCTCTTGGATCTAAACTATCACACAGCCAACATTGCCTGGTAATATTTATTGGGGTTTTGAAATGGGCAGAGGGAGGGAAATGGTAAGACACAGAAAAGCCAGGCAGGCTCCTCTAAGCTTTGCTTCTAACAAACATTTTCTTGGGAGGAGGGGAGGAGGGGAAGGAAAGAAAAGAAAAGACCCTTAACCTCAAGGTAATGACTTTGCAAGGCTTGTTAGCACTTCAAAAGAAGCAAGGGCTTTTAGGGGCACCTGCAGAGATGGAGCAGACAATCCAGGGTTGCAGAGCTTTTCTTCTTCAGCTCTTTGCCTTCCTAAAGAGCCCTTGAAACAACACTTAGGAGCTCAAGTGACAAGTTCCCTGCACTTAGAAAACATCTCCCAGCTTTCTCAGTTTCTTTCAAACTCTGTTACAGAGTGCATAATCTCAGTCTTGAGTTCTTTTCTCCCATCAGCCAGGTGATTTGGATCAGCTTCTCTCCAAAGAGGTGAAGTTGGACAAAGGGAATCTCAGGACGAATTTGTTATTTTACAGAGCCTCCCCCCCCAAAAAAAAACACACACCAATTGCTTAAAAAGGCAGCAAAGTGGGGCACAAATGATGAAAGATCCATGGGCTGCTACTTAATGGAGAGAGAAGCACCAGTTTTTTTTTCATTCTTCAGCTCTGGTGCTTGCATAAAAATAATTACAGCAATTTGCTACCTGATCAGAACAGAAAGGAGAACTGGGAATGCAGGAAACCAAGAGAGGTGGGATCTGTGCAGGAAAGCTGATGGTGTTAAGTGATTAATTGGTGCAAGTCAGAGTCAGCTATTAGGGCTCTCTCCTTCAACAGGCAACCCCAGGAGAAAGGCCACAGCTCAGAGATAGAGCATCTGCTTTGCATGCACAAAGTACTAGGTTCAGTCCCTGGAATCTCCTTGTAGGGCTGGGAGAGAACTCTGTCTGGAATCCTGGTGAGCCACTGCCAAGCAGTGCAGGCAATACTAAGCTAGATGGACCAATGGTCAGACTCAACACAAGACAGCTACCTGTGCTCCCAGGATCAGATTAGCCCATCTCATCTTCCCTCCAGTTGGAAGGGAAGGTGTTGATCTCACACCTGACTTTTCAGTGATGCCCTGGTTTCTTCCTTAGGGCACAGTTCAAATTTCACAGCAAAATCAAATTTGGTCCATTTGGTCTTGGGCCAATGCCCTCCCCCAATGTACCCCCCTGTCCCACCATCACTTATTGGTTCGCGATAATCACAGTTTACTGTTGCACGTGAACTGAAGAAACTATGGTTTACCACAAACCAGTTTCCCTCCTATTCAGAAAAGGCAAACTCAATTCAAAGCATGGTTTCTAGCAGGGCCAATCACGACATTTTGCTGCCTGATGAAAAAGGCCAAGATGGCACTTCCACTCCATTCCTTATAGAGAAGATGACTGCCCTGGCTACTGAATCTTACTTCAACTATGGTAATAAAATTCTGTCCTCCACCACACTTCAGGCCCCTAGTTAGTTTAAGGGGCCCAGGTCAGACCATATTCTACTTTGTCCTCCAAACAAGGGCAATGGCCTGAGGGGTTAGGATGAGCAGCCAGAGAAATCCTACTTCTGCTCCACAAGACTCTTTGGAAAGCAAATGCATATTTGCAGGGATCTTAGCTTACCAGAATACACTATAGTTATCACAATCCAGGAAGTGAGGAAATTGAAGTGTGTGAAAGAAGGAAGAGAGGCCTGGCACTAGCACTCATGATCCTTAGCAGTTGCTGACTCTGAGCCCATCTATCCAACTGCCCTCTATATTCCTGACTTCCTAAGTAGCAGTGGCATGCTGTTGGCAAGCCGCCATTTTAATCTGCCAACAATACCATTGGGCAATGGCAGAGACTGCAGCACTGGCACTGTGGGTGCCCTTCTGAGGATGGAGCAAATGAGCCTGAGGTACAGACCTAAGAACCCTGAAGCCACAATTTGGAACTTTTGTTCCAGGCCTAGGCCAAGATTTACGATAAGGTAATGGTAAAGGGACCCCTGACCATTAGGTCCAGTCGTGACCGACTCTGGGGTTGCGGCACTCATCTCGCTTTATTGGCCGAGGGAGCCAGTGTACAGCTTTCGGGTCATGTGGCCAGCATGACTAAGCCACTTCTGGTGAACCAGAGCAGCGCACGGAAATGCCGTTTACCTTCCCGCTGGAGCGGTACCTAGTTATCTACTTGCATTTTGACGTGCTTTCAAACTGCTAGGTTGGCAGGAGCAGGGACTGAGCAATGGGAGCTCACCCCATCGCGGGGATTTGAACCACCAACCTTCTGATCGGCAAGTCCTAGGCTCTGTGGTTTAACCCAAAGTGGCCATGAATCAAATGGTCAACTCCCTGTTGTGCCCAAGTTATTTACAAAAATGCCATAGGGCACACAAGTAAAAGAAAGGGTTGATTTGAAAGGCGGCCCCTGATGATTCTGGAAAGTGAATAAGGATATAGCACACCATGATCTAATCAAATCCTTTCGTGCTTTGATGGCCAGAGACAAACCTACAGAGGAAGCCCTTTACCCTTGATTATTCCATTTCCTTGGAAGTTTTACGTCACTGTCGGCTTTCAGAACGCTCTCTCCCCCCCACCAAACTGACCTCTCTGGCTAATTGAAGCAGGTCACTGATTAATTTAGCCCATCTACTTTTATTTTCCCTTTTACCTGAAAACTGGCATTGTGAATTTTACTCGTTTGCATAAAGTGCTGCAGCTGGCCATATCATATGAATAAAGGATTGTGAAAAAATGTGCTCATTCTAGATGGGCTCCATTGTATGGGAAGATGTGATCTGAAAGCCTGAACAGGCACGTTTTTATCTCATGAGCAGGCCTGCCAAAAACACAGGTTCAAACAAAGTCGGCCCTACCATTAGGCAGAGTGAGGCAGTCGCCTCAGGCGGTAGATACTGATGGGCTGGATATGGTGATGAGACATTCCAAGGACAGAGCTGTGGGTGCTGTGCAGTCTGTCTAGCACTCCACAGCCTGCCTCATTGAGGCATGGTGGAAGACAATATCCCATCACTAATGTCAAAGAAAGAATCATTACAGTATTCTACTTAATGTCTACTTCCAGAATAGGGTGGGTCACTATTGCCTCAGACAGCAAGATGTCTTGGCCCAGCCCTGAGTCCACAAGTGGCTTTTAGTGTTTTGGAGTCTTGGCTTAGCTATGCTATTATAAGCCTGAAGGAAATGTGGGGGAACCCAGCAGCTTAGAGGGGAAATAGGAGCTGGGGCAATGACAGGGAGGTGATTGACAGCAGAAAAATGGGGAAAGGCTTCAATCCATAATGCAGGTATGTTTCAGATCAGGGCCCTCAATCTGTGGCTCTTTCTTCAAAACAAAAGTGGCTAGTTTAAACACTTTTTATTATTTTTAAAATTCTGTATAGTAAATATAAAGATAGTTTGAGGGAACTGAGATATTAAGATACAGATACTGGTAACTAATTAAAAATTTCATATCTATCTGCCTATGCACACCTAGGTGGAATCTACACACACATAAAAAAAACTCTTTGAAAATGCTTTTTAAAAAAAATGTTTTGAAAAATATATTGAATTTGCCATAGCTCACTGTTGCCATCTAGTGTCACATTTGTATATTGCACTTTACAACACACTTAAACTTTTATATTTGCAGCTGTATAGCTGAGTACCTAAAAACCTTTTAAATTGGTGTTATCAAATACTCAAAAAATCAATCCAACCACACACATGTACATTACTATAGTATCCCCAGGGAAAGAATATGGATCTATGGAGTCCTACAAGACAGCAGACTCCATCTTCTAATGAACTTACTATCTTTATGTCTGCATTAAAAACTATATGAACAGTATGACATGTAGCCTGAGAGAGATCTATCTGGATTATCTTTCCCCCATCAAGCTAAGACTTCCCTATTCGGAAAGGCCTTTACCGTGGATCCTCCAGATACGAATTAAATTCGTTCTGGGGGTCCATCCACAACCCGAAAGTTCCGTAGGCAGAGGCGGCACTTCTGCGCATGCGCACGGGGGAAACCTGGAAGTATACACTTCCAAGGTTGCTGCCTTCGTAACCCAAAAGTTAAATATCCAGAGGGGTGCATAACTAGAGGGTCCACTGTATTTGAAAACTAGGTGCAAATGATGTTGACAAATGGGCTGCTATCAAGGCAATTGGTATTTTAATGCTGGTCCTGAATGTGTTTCATTGGAGTTGATTAATTGTTTTCAGCTAGTTTCTTTTTATTTTAAATGATGTTTTTGGGGAGAAAATCTGAGCCACCTTGAAACCCAACTTGGGAAAAGCAGGGAATAATCAGGACCTGAGAGCACAGAACATACACAGGCAGTCCACAGAGCTGGAAACCCTGGCTGACTGAAGTCCCTGACCTTGGGGGTTGCTGATGTACATATATTATGGACTTCCTGTTAGGCATATGGAAATTGGGGGTGAAGCCAGTGGAGTACAGCCAAACCATGGGCAGACTGAGCTGGCATGATTCCCATGCCCACTTGTTTAACCTATGCTATCTGTCCATTTCTAATTCTCTCATTTCCCCACTTTTCTTTCTTTTTTTTAAAAGATATTTATTGAAATTTTTAAACAATTAAACAGATTTCACATACATAGAAAATACAAAAGAAAATACATAGAAATACATAAGAAAAGAAAAGAAAAATATAAAAATCCTGTTTCTAGCTTGTTACCTTCATACCCCTCTTTCCTGACTTCCTCACATCTCCCTTTTCTGTGTTCTCTTTTACAAAATCATATTCAGCAATATCTTACCCTCTTTTGAATCTTAATCCCACTTTTCAAGTTCTAAGTTCACTTAGTTTCTCCACATTTCCTCATCAGTTTGTGATTTTTTAAAAAAAGAGTCCACATGAAAATTCATATGCATTTTTAATGTGAATTTATCCTAACAGGCAGAGGCTTGTGCAAAATTCTGCCCAATATGCACATTTCTGCAAGCGATTTTCTGCACCCAGAATGCATGTTCATGTGCTCATACAAATGCACACTTTCCCCTAATCTGTGTTTTGTTTTCTCACAAAACTGCATTGCAAAATTCATAGATGTGTGAATTTCGAAGGATAACGGAACTTCTCTTTTGCACATTGCTCCTGGAAGCGCAGTAATGGAGATGGGAATTAAAATGTGGACCAACACCACTCCCCCTCCCTATCCCAACATCTGTGTGGTGGGAGCGAATGAAAAGCTTATCTGCTCCCTCTGCCTTGCTACCACTTAACTCTCGGTTTTGCGGCACGCTCCTGAGACGGGAGCGCAGTGGCAGTGTTCAGCTCGGATGCTCCTGACTCCCTCTTCTCCCTGCTCTTTGTTAGACATATTTACAATAACACGGCGTGTCAGTTCAGCCCGCGCACTCGCAAAGAAACTTCTATGCATAATGGATTTTATTTCCCCTGGCTTGGAAAGAAAAAGGGACCGCGGGGGAGGAGAGAGAAGAGAGAGGTAGAATTGTTCAAGGAGTGGTTGCTGAATTTACATCACTGTCTTGTCTTGGGGAGAGAGAGAGAGAGAGAGAGAGAGAGAGAGAGAGAGAGAGAGAGACTAGAATGTGCCTTGTGTCTCTTTTTAAAGAACAGGTGAAAAGACAAAGTGAGCCAAAAGAACTGAAACTGAAAAATCAAATCACACAGCACAAAAATGTCTAGGAAGAGCAGAGAAGATCATAGGCAGCTGCCCATTATCAGAATATCCATCAATCTAAGCAAGTGTTGTCAGTTCTGACTGACAGAAGCTCTTGGGAGAAATAAAGGTCTACCTGATCCTGTTAACTGGAGAAGATGGCAGAGACTGAACCTGGGTCATTTCACATGCAAAGCTACAGCCCCTCTCTGATCAGTGCTCCAAAAGTAGAAGAAAATACGGTGTCTCAGCCATTTAACTGACCAGTGTTTAATGTCTTTGAACCGGCTTCTGTTATATTCTCAGACAGATGGAGCTATCAGCAAGTTCTTCCTAATATTTAGCCAAAACTCTCTAAAGAGCATAGCCTTATATCAAGCCTGACCACCGTTCCATCTAGCTCAGCATTGTCTAGAGTGACTGGCACTGATGCTAAGAGTATCTCTCAGCTCTACCTGGAGATGCCGAGGACTGTAGCTGAGAACTTGTGCATGCAAAGCACTTGCTCTGCCACTAAGTTATACCCCTTTTGATTAGAGGATGTTTGATTCCAAATCAATCTACAGGCTGTAAAGGAGCATATATCCTTCCTGGGAAATACGGGTGCATGCTGCATAGGTTTCAGTTCACAACAAGAAAAAACAGTATATTAGACACTAAATTATAATCATAGTGAGTTATTATGGGAGGCATTGCTGGAGGAGTTCCAAACCACATTTGAAAGAGAGAGAGAGAGCAGGAAGCAGCTACTCGTCTAGAAAAGCTCCTAGCTCCAAATAAATTCTAGAATTTTTCCAGTCCCCTGAAATTTGCAGGGGACAGTTTTCACTCCATCGCAGCTGCCATTTTGAATGAAAAACTTTCATTTCATCTCTGCTGTAAATATGTTGTGTTGTGTTGTGTTGTGTTGTGTTTTTCTATTATAATACCACCCTTCATCCGAAGATCTCAAAGCAGTTCACAATATAAAAATTCAGGATAAAAGCACAAATAAATAGTTAGAACAGAAACAAAACAAAACAATACCCCTCCCAAACACAATTCAAAGCGCAAAATATTAATCAACCAAAGGCCAATTTAAATATAACTCAATTTAATTATAGCCTGGATGAGACAACAACTGTGCATTTTCCAAAAGTATCTCTAGACCTTTATCTAGTTGCTTACTTAGAAAACTTTGCATTTTGAACTTTCTTTTCAGTCTTTGAAAGGCGGGTCCTGATTCCACATTCCCATTCAATGGCTTCGGAGCCTGAATGTGGCAGCTTGAACCTTATCAGGTGCAGGGTAGAGTGGGGCTTGGCCTCCTCCGTTTCCACTCCCCACCCATAACACCCCAGCAATGCACTTACATCGGTTAAGGCCGCGTTGATGTAGTTGTTGCTGTCTCCGTCCATGGAGATCAAGAAGGGGAGGCACCGGTCTGGAGGCAGCACGTCCATACTGCGATTCTTTTCCCGGTTGCGCGGCAGAAGGGCGATGCTGCACTCCTCCACATCCAGGTGGGGTGTTACGGAATTCAGAGTCTGCTGGACACAAGGAAACCAGGTCAGGCAGCATTTCATAATCTCAGAGTCAGGAGAAATTTAAGAGGCACAATAAACAGGCACCCTTCTTTTATATCAGGAGCAGGGAACATTGTTTAGCCCCAGGGCTGCATTCCCTTCTTGTTAACATTCAGGGGGGCTCACGTGACAATGGTGGGCGGGAGTAGAGGCAAAAGTGGGAGGAGCAATGAATGCAAATTCTACCTTTGTACTTTGGGCTAATTTTAAACCCACCCACACCCACCCACACCCCTCTCCACCCTCCATCCAACCTCCCAAAAACAGAATTGTCATTTTTCTCTTTTTCCTTCCTAAACTCTGCCTTCAGGTAAAGGTAAAGGACCCCTGGACATTTAACTCCAGCCAAAGGCAACTATGGGGTTGAGGCGCTCATCTCGCTTTTCAGGCCGAGTGAGCCAGGATTTGTCCACAGATAGCTTTTCGGGTCATGTGGCCTGAATACATAACATGACTAAACCGCTTCTGGCACAACAGAATACCGTGACAGAAACCAGAGCATACGGAAAAGCCGTTTACCTTCCCGCCACAGTGGGAAGTATTTATCTACTTGCACTGGCATGCTTTCAAACTGCTAGGCTGGCAGGAGCTATGCCTACGCCTTCAACAACTGCATGACAAGCAGAAATTCAAGAAGTGAAAGCTTTTGTCCAATCCTGGTACCTCCGCTCTGGGAAAAGCTTTGAACATTTGCTAGTAACATAGTTCTGTATCCCTGCCTGGAAATAAAGTGACAGCCTCAACTAGAGACTCTTACTCTCACGATTGTGGGTTCAAGGCCCAGTTTGGGCAAAGGATTCCTGCACTTCAGGGGGTTGGACTAGAAGACACCAATGGTCTCTTCCATCTCTGTGTTCCTGGTTATCACAAAAGATGCATGCCTAGGCTATACTCATGCTCTTGCTATTGGCAATCCTGGGTCCAAAGGCTCATCATAAATGTGCACTTGAAGAAAGTCTCTTTGGTTCAAAGAAGCCTTCAGCTTTCATGGACTCACCTGGAACTCCTCCCGCAGCTGTGACGAGTTGCTCTGAGGATCTATCCTGACCATCTCTTTGTATGTGGGCCTGAATTCACTGACAGGGATACTGGTCTCTCCACACAGGCAGGCTTCCAAGATGGCGTCGTGGATGAAGACGTATTGCTCCTTCAGGAGAGGGGAATGAAAGTTTAAATGGTTATCGATTTATGCAATTGAAATCATTCACCAGATTCTTCTGAGGTCCAAGGCCTCAGCCAAATCAGGAATATTAGGAGGGCGTTAGGCATCAGATGAGTCAAGTGCAGACAGGCATGGACTGTGACTGGTTGGCTTGGACAGCCAGGAGCAAACTGTGGCTGCCAGGTCATCAGATAGAAATGAGAGGCAGGCTTTGGGCAGGAAAACCCTAGGAAAACCCTGAGAAAACCCTGACCACTGGCTGCATTCTCTCAGGAGAAGGTGGGAGTCCGCCATCTGATTCTCCTTCATGTCTGAGGCACATCCCTGAAGCAGCACCACAGAATTGATGCTGCATGGTATAGGAGCCTCCTTTTCAAGCAGCTTTACTGCATTTTGCAAATGAGCACTACACACTGATTCGGTGTGGTGCAGGATAAAGGTAAAGGGTAAAGGGACCCCTGACCATTAGGTCCAGTCGTGGCCGACTCTGGGGTTGCGGTGCTCATCTCGCTTTATTGGCCAAGGGAGCCGGTGTTTGTCCGCAGACAGCTTCTGGGTCATGTGGCCGGCATGACTAAGCCACTTCTGGCGAACCACAGCAGCTCACGGAAATGCTGTTTACCTTCCCGCTGGAATGGTACCTATTTATCTACTTGCACTTTGATGTGCTTTCGAACTGCTAGGTTGGCAGGAGCAGGGACTGTGGGGATTCGAACCGCTGACCTTCTGATTAGCAAGTCCTAGGCTCTGTGGTTTAACCCACAGCGCCACCCGCGTCCCTCGTGGTGCAGGATACCCATTTGCAAAAGCAGCTTCTTAGAGAAGCCCTGAAGAATTGACTATGGGAGGAAAATGCAACATCTCCTTCTCCTTCCAGCTGTGTGTTTAAGTCAAGCTTTAGGGGGGGAACACACTAAACCTTAGCCCCTCTGCCATGCACTAATTCAGATCCAGGGTGGGGTAGGTGGTCTCCCAGATTGGGGAGCCATGGATCAGGGCCATAGAGTGGATGTAAGATGGACAGTGCACAGCCCTTATATTTATATGCTACCACACCACGATATTTTTTGAGGTGGCTTAAAGCATCCTTAAAGCTGGACTGAACTCCAACAAATAGGGCTGGGTCCCTTTCATTTGCTAAACTATAGTTTTGCCATTTTGCCTGAAGCGGCACACTGTAGGTAATGTTAGCTTTGGTTTGTTTGAAACAAGGGAACTTGAGGCCTAAGGATTTTCATGTCACACTAAACCAGTGGTAGCCAATGTGCTGCCCTCCCATCAGCCCCAGCATGACTAGTGGTCATGGATGATGGGAATTGTAGTACAACAACATCTGGAGGGTGCCATGTTGGCTATAACTAGGTTAAACTACAACTTAGTGTGATGCATGAACATGGCCAAGATGTGGTAGCATGTTATAGCAGTGAATTGTTGGGAGGGAGGATCCAGAAGGCTTTATGACAGGTTTAGAAGAGTGATAATAATTTGGGATCCCCAGTAGTAGAACATGAAAATTACACAGCAAAAGAAAGAAGAGGATCCAATCTTACTGGGGCCTTTGCAGAATAGGAAGTTGGTGCAGGGCAGATGAAAACCAGGAGATTGTCATTTTATGAACCCACGGGGTGCTGCTTTGCATGCTAAACATGCTGTTATGATAACCCACAGTCCATCCCTGTCCCGACTGGGACCATGTCCCCCGTGTCCAAATCTCACCTCGGTCTGGATCATGTTGATCCTCCGTGAGCATAGTGTCTTCACACAGTTGTAAATGTCTACAACACCCTCACACTCAGCCATATCCAGCATCACGTCCAAGACGATGTAACAGCCTGTTCTCCCCGTGCCGGCACTGTAGAGGGTTGTGGATGTGGGAGGAGAGGATGGTAGACTCTTAAATGCCTAAGCATAACACAGCTTTCTCCAACCTGGTACCTTCTCTTCCTATTTTCCTCAACTCCCATCAACCCCACCCAGCCTGGCCAATGGTCAAGGATGATGGAGGGCACCATGTTGGTTGCAGAGTGTAGGCAATGTGGCTTGGGGTGTGATAGAATAGTAAGTTTGAGAACAGTGGTACCTCGGGTTGCATACGCTTCAGGTTACAGACTCGGCTAACCCAGAAATAGAGCTTCAGGTTAAGAACTTTGCTTCAGGATGAGAACAATAATTGTGCTCCGGCGGTGCAGCAGCAGCAGGAGGCCCCATTAGCAAAAGTGGTGCTTCAGGTTAAGAACAGTTTCAGGTTAAGTACGGACTTCTGGAACGAATTAAGTACTTAACCCGAGGTACCACTGTATGTTGGTTTAGAGATGTGATTCCTAAACTTTTTCAGGCTCCCCACCCTTGGTTCCATAAATTCTTCCCCAGTGCCCCCTGCCATACCCTATAAAGAGCATTACTCACAAAAGGAAGATAATACAGTGGTGCCTCGCAAGACGAAATTAATTCGTTCCGCGAGTTTTTTCGTCTTGCGATTTTTTTCGTCTTGCAAAGCACGGTTTTGGAAAAGCTTCAAAAATACCAAAGTCTTCAAAAACCTCAAAAAAGGCTACCACACCGCGTGCTATGAGTTGCTCCTCGAAGTCAAGTCGCAACTGTATTAACGGTGTTAAGAAAAAGGAAACAAACTTGCAAGACGTTTCCGTCTTGCGAAGCAAGCCCATAGGGAAAATCGTCTTGGGAAGCAGCTCAAAAAACCAAAAACCCTTTCGTCTTGCGAGTTTTTTGTCTTGTGAGGCATTTGTCTTGCGAGGTACCACTGTAATACAACATTCAAAACAGGAACAACGGATTTCACATTTATTCAAACTATTAATTAAACTATTTAGTTTCATTAATTCAACAAAATTGATAAACTTGATCCAGTGACACCAGCTTTTCAACATCTGATAGTCATTTATACCTCCAGCACCCCACCCGACCCCCGACAATTCCACCAACCGTTTTGGGAACCACTGATTTATAGTGTTAATTTGTGTCATGTGTGTTGATCATGTTAAGGGTATACTTGAGGGAGACTGACTGGGATGCATTTTTTAGCTGCATTTAAAAGAAGTTTTGTTTATTGCTTATATAAGGGGTTGGGAATTCAGTTGGATTGGTCTGTTTGATTGTACAATTGATGTGGCATATTGAGGAGTGGGAAGAGTGAGCTGATTTTTATTTTACCTGATTGTCAATCATGTTATTTAAAAATGTGGAATTCATACTTCTTAGCTGATTTTCATTTGTGATATTCTATTTCCTGATATTCTGAGGATATATTGTTTAGCTGTCTGCTGTGTTTCGCTATCTGGAATTTTCCTTGTAATTTTGCAGCTGATTTTTATGTGTAATGTTTATTTTTATGCTAAAGAGGATGCTCCATTTAGTTGTTGACTGCGCCTTCCAGAATGTGGAAATTTGCTGCTCTTTTTTGTACTTTTTATTTCTGATGTGTTCATCTATGCTGTAAACTTGCTGAAATGTAAGTGGCAAATAAATTGCCCAAGCAAATAACAGGGAAGGCGAGCAGCTCAGTGGTAGAGTATGCAGGTAGCCCCACACCCAGTTCCAAATATATTCTGGTAGAGAGAGATTCCGAATCTGAAACCCTGGAGACTTGCTGCCAGTCAATGTAGACTCAGGCTTCCTCAACCCCTGCCCTCCAGATGTTTTTGAGACTACAATTCCCATCATCCCTGACCACTGGTCCTGCCAGATAGGGATCATGGGAGTTGTAGGCCAATGTGCTGGTCCCGGGGGGTGGGGGTTACCATGAGGTGTGGTCAAAGTCCGGTCCTGGGTAGAGGGTCTGGAGACTGTCCACCAAGAGGGAAGCGGGGTCGAAAGCAAGAAGCTGGGTGTGGTCGGGAACTCCGGAAAAACAGGTCTGGGTGCTGGCAGAAACAGGTTTCCAACATTGTTGCTCCCGCAACCTGGGACCGGGCTGACTGGCCTTTATCTTCTCTGAGGCCAGGGGGGGTCCCGGCCCACAGGTGACCCGCCTCTCCTGGCTTTAAGGCAAGCACTCCTCCTGAGAGCACTTAGTTCCCTCCGCCTCTCTGCCCTGAGCCTCTGCAGCTCAGGAGAGGCTGGAGGGTTACTGGACCCAGGGGCAGCTTCACCTTCCCCTGACAGGGCTGGGAGAGGCACACCTGCAGGCAATGGGTCCTCAATTACCTCTGGAGCCAGAGTGGATACATCTGGTGTCTGATCCTGAGGACCCGGCACAGGTGCAGGCCCTTCAGATCCAAGCCCCTGCCCCGACTCAGCCAGCCCTGGAGGCGGGGACTCCTGTGCAGGCTGGGACTCCTCAGATTCAGCTTCTGAATCAGATTCCCAGGCCATCACAGCCAAAAACATCTGGAGGGCCGAGGTTGAGAAAGCCTCATGGACCAATGTGTCTGACTCAGTATGAGGCGTCTTCCTCTGTTCCTCATATACCATGTTGGGAAAGGCTGGCCTAACTTCTTCCATATGTTCCTTTACTGCTCCAATGAATTAGAATGCTGAAGCCAAAGACGCATTCTTGATGGCTGTCTCCCCGTGATAGAAGTCTTGGCCTTTGGAAACTCAACCCAGTCCAAGCCTGAGCACATCTTTTATTGAAAGACCCATTTGCTACAGCAGGCTTTGGGGAGTCAAGGCTAAGCCACCTGAAAAGTGGGTTTCTTAAAATGTATTTTAGTTCTTGGATGTGATTATATTTTAATGTTGTGGGTCTTGTTTTGTTTTTAATCAATACCTACTTTTCTTTAAACAACAGTGAAGAATGTGCCAGACAAATAGAATTCATCCAAGCTTTCCAACCCTTCTTTGTAGCTTTTTTATGGTTTTTGAGAGAGAGTAGTGCTGAGATCCAGTGTGGTGTGGTGCTTAGAGTATTGATTAGTAAAGCAGACAACTGGGTTTCAATCCTCACCCCGTTTTAATTCATGGGTCAAAAGTTGGCTTTAATGCATGAGAGTGGGGTCTGTTATTTGTTGTGTTTTCATCTTGATCATTTGCCAACCACAATTCTATGTAGCCTGGGGTTTCTGAAATGCAGGGCAAAAGTCAGGCTCACATGAAGTGCTAAATTACTTAAACCATATTTTAATGGTAAAGGTAAAGGGACCCCTGACCATTAGGTCCAGTCATGGCTGACTCTGGGGTTGCGGCGCTCATCTCGCTTTACTGGCCAAGGGAGCCGGCGTACAGCTTCCGGGTCATGTGGCCAGCATGACTAAGCCGCTTCTGGAGAACCAGAGCAGCACACGGAAACGCCGTTTACCTTCCCGCCGGAGCTGTACCTATTTATCTATTTGCACTTGACGTGCTTTTGAACTGCTAGGTTGGCAGGAGCAGGGACCGAGCAACGGGAACTCACCCCATCATGGGGATCTGAACCGCCGACCTTCTGATCGGCATGTCCTAGGCTCTGTGGTTTAACCCACAGCACCACCCGCGTCCCATTTTAATGGTACGCACAGCTAAACCAGGTTAGTGTGAGCTGCACAAGACTCCCCTATCCCACTCTCCTCCTCCAAAGGGAGACTGGGGGGCATTTGGTTCCATTTTCAACTAACCACAGTTTACCATTGTCTCCCAACTAGGATCTATCGTTAACTATTGCTATTATTATCTAGATGTGATTTGTCCATTAAGCACTAGCTGAAGGTGGTTGATTTTAGACAAACCGTGTGCCTCCTCCTCGAGAGGCCCAGAGGGTGGCAACACAAGAACGGGCCTTCTCTGCAGTGGCTCCCTGTCTATGGAATGATCTCCCCAGGGAAGTCTACACCTTTATGCGCCAGGCAAAAACATTCCTTTTTAACCAGGCCTTTGGTTTATCTTATTGATATAGAATGTGGCTTTTTGGGGGCGGGGTTATTGGGTTACTGCTTTTGCTTTGATTTTATATGTTGTGGTTTGGTTGTTAACCGCCCTGAGACCTCTGGGTATAGGACGGTGTATAAGTTTAATAATAATAATAATAATAATAATAATAATAATAATAATAATAAACAATAAACCTAACCAAATCCCTTCTTCACAGCTGCACCAGAGGAAGAGAGAGGAAGGGAAAGCACACGAGGACATAATGTTCAACTATGGTTTAGCACTATGCGTGAACACAGCCAACATCTCATTCATCGATATATTCCTGCAACGGCAGCCAGTAGGTTTCTGCCAAGGTCCCTTCCCAGACCTGCTTTAGACAAAACCAGCTCGCTCACACACATGCCGAGAGAAGCAGATTCATGACAGATGGTTGTTTCTTAGGGAAAGCTTGCCTGTAGCACAGAGCTGACCCCACAGATTTCCTCCTGAACGAAGATCCACCCATCCAAGCCCCAGCAAAATTCCAAATGCCGCAAAGGGAAGCCACTTCTCCTTTCCATTGGACCTTCTTAGTACATATACTAATTTCTGGGGCAGATGAATCACTTGCTGTGATTATCAATGATTACAGGCTGGGGAAACTAATTATACTGGTTGTCCCTGATGAATGAATACTGATGAAGCAATCGACGAGAGAAAGGGAGGGAGAAAAGTGGTGATGAGGAGAAATTCCCCAGCTTTCATTCATCAGTCCTTTCTTGTTTATCTAGCACAGAAAGAGCACAGAATGCAGAAGTTATAAAGCACGGCGAGGAACAGCGCTGCTGCTGTGTTCTGTGCTAGCATGGGGCTGCTTTGCAAGCAAAAGAAGAAGAGGAGCAGGTGTAAGACCAGAAGTGCAACATTCATGGTCTTCCACCGTCTCAGCAGAATAGCCAATGTAGCCATGCAGGCCATGTAACTGTGAGGATGGCAGCGTGGTCTAGCAGTTAGAGTAGAGCCAGAAAAGGACCTGGAAGACTGGGGTTTGAATCCCCCACTTAGCCATGAAGCTCGTTGGGTGTGATTTTGGGCCAGTCACTGTGTGATTTGGGGCCAGGTAGCATGCGATGGGAAAGACCTCAATCTGAGATACTGGGAAGCCACTGCCAGTCCAAAACATGCAATATTGAGCTAGTGGACAAATAGTGGACCAGCTTCCTAGGTAATAATAATAATAATAATAATAATAATAATAATAATAATAATACTCTGCCTATCTGGTTGGGTTTCCCCAGCCACTCTTGGCGGCTTACAGAATATATAAAACATAATAAAACATCAAACATTAAAAACTTCCCGATACAGAGCTTCAGATGTCTTCTATAAGTTGTATAGTTCTTTATCTCCTTGACACCTGAGGGGGGGGATTCCACAGTGAGGGTGCCAGTATCAAGAAGGCCCTCTGCCTGGTTCCCTGTAACTTCACTTCTTGCAGTGAGGGAAGCAGCAGAAGACCATCAGAGGAGGACCTCAGTGATTGGGCTAACCTTTGATAATGATTACTGGAACATTAAGCTCCAAAGCCCAAGCCATATAGCACTGGTTTCTTAACCTGCCTCAGCTGTCTCCACCACCACTCCCAGCAATAAAGCCAATTTTGTATTTCACTGATCTTTAAGGTATGATACAGAAACTGGATGATGTGATCTAAACAAAGGACTCTATATCAAAACTCCCACAATTATCCATAGAATCACACAGCTGGGCATTCTTTTAATTGTAATGACATTTCACTGCTTCCAAGACAAAAGTCATCATTTTCTGTGATATCTCCTTACTACTAATTTGCAGATAATGCCCCAATTCTTCGCTGACTTTTTTCAACCATGAGCTGAGGACCCTATTCATCATAAGGATCATTATTCTCTCCTCATGCTCTCATTATTGAACATAATGTATATTTTTACAAGTTATATTACAAAAGGCTCTATGTGCATTAGGCAAAAACTAATGGTTGCTCCTAATTGTCTTGATCAGGGACGTTGGGGAATTCCAACAAAAAACAGCAACGGATGAGGAAAATGCTTATTCCTTCCTCATCCAGAGCAAAAATCAATCCAGTGAATACGATCAGTACTTGCTGTTGTTGCTTTCAGTCCACAAACAATACGGAATTGATTATGGCTTCCCATCCCATTGTGTTTCCTTTAAATTGAAATGAATTGGGTGGATTAACATAATGGCAATACAGTGGTACCTCTGGTTAAGAACTTAATTTGTTCTGGAGGTCTGTTCTTAACCTGAAACTGTTCTTAACCTAAAGCACCACTTTAGCTAATGGGGCCTCCCGCTGCCGCCGCGCCGCTGCTGCGCAATTTATGTTCTCATCCTGAAACAAAGTTCTTAACCCGAGGTACTATTTCTGGGTTAGCGGAGTCTGTAACCTGAAGCATCTGTAACCTGAAGCATCTGTAACCCGAGGTACCACTGTATATTTCATGCAATTTATGAGATTAAGTATGTAAAATGACATAAGGCATGCAAATTTGCCACAGTGGACATCGATATGAACAATGCGGTTTAGGGCAGAAGATGAACCACCAGAGGAAGAGAAACAGTCTTGCGTGTGACATGGAGAATGATGCCTTCTTGGATCTCTAGTATTGAACTTACCTGCAATGAATAACGATGGGTCCTGCATCGGGAGGCGTGGAGGCCTTCACTCTGCGGATGAATGCCAGGAGCCCGGTTGCATGGTAAGGCACCCCATGTTCTGGCCATGATGTGAAGTGGAACTGCTTTACTTCATGCCTCGCTGAGTAGCCCCTCTGTAAGGAGGAGGTGAGGGCAGGGAGAGAGAAAGTAGGGTTAGCCCTACAGATGTTTCCAGGGCCGGACTTAGGTTTGATGAGGCCCTAAGCTACTGAAGGTCATGGGGCCCTTTATATGTCCAGCTGTCCTTTGTCAACAACAAATGGTCCCTGTTTTTTTGTGTTGAATATATGGCAATTTATGCAACCAGTCCATGCAGAATGTAGGCACCCTATATATAGAAATGAGCAAACCAGTGATATTTTAGGGAGCAGGCCAGCAGGCGGGGCCCATTACTTACATCATAGGAGCCTACACAACACAAACATTGTTGCTGTATGTAGGCTTTATTTTATTTGTTTTTTATCTTATATTTTAGAAATGTACATCCAGGTTTTTTTCTTTTGATTTTTTTTGGGGGGGGCCAAGAGAGTGGGGCCCTAAGCTATAGCTTGTTTAGCTTATATATAAATTGGGCACTGGACGTTTCCCCGGGAAGGTGGAGGTTAACATCAAAGGTGCTTCCAAAATTCTCATAATCCCAATTCTTTTGCTGCATTCTGGAGTCCCCGACTGCCTGGCCTTGTGTTTAAAAGTGCTATCAATGCATTACATTATTCCTTAGAGAAATTTATAGCCTGCTCTTCATTTAAAAATAAATCTCAAAGTGGGCCGCAATAAAAATATCCTGATCAATAAGACCAGCCAATATCACATAAAATCACAACAGCAATATGGGGTGAGCACATCTTTTGAGGGCAGGTCACCCAATTCCACCTCTAATTAACCATTAGGAATCATTATTTTTAACATTATTATGGGTTTTCGTTGAACTGCAATGTTCCTTGAGTTGTTTGTTCTTGCTTTGCTTATTTACCATGGTGTTTGTTTGTTTGTTTGTTTGTTTGTTTGTTTGTTTATATTGGGGTTTTTTGCCAAGGTTTATTATTATCATTATTAGCTGCTCTGAGCTCAACTTTGTTGTTAGAAAAGTGGCAGTGTGGTATAATGACTAGAGTGGTGGACTAGAACTAGGGTTCAAATCCCCACTCAGCCATGAATTTCACTGGGTGACCAGCGAAAATCACTTTCTCTCAACCTAACCTACCTCACAGGATTGTTGTGAGGACAAAATGAGGAGGGACCAACCATGTAAACTGTCTTGAGCTCTTCCATATAAATGAAATAAATAAGTAGGTAAAATAAATATTTAAATCTAACCCTTTAAAACAAATTCCAAACATGACACACCATTTATATATGGTTTGCTGCAGAAGCATGACTTCATTACAGTTTATGAACACATAAGGAAAAAGGGTTCCTCAATTATAGAGGGATTTTTTTTTAATTAAACAGAAGGCTCCAGCAGCTTGGAATTTGCATTTTCTCAAAATTGGGGGAAATGATAAAGTTCACCATGAAAGATGTTAACCACTGCAACAAGCAGCTATCACACTCAAAATTAAGTTGACCTTGGATGCTCACATAATATTAATTCATTCATTAATATACTGCTTACACACCTGAGTGGTTTCTAAGCTGCTTACAAGTTAGTAATCAATGATGTGATTCATACATAACTAAAATAAAATAATCCCATCAACATGTTAAGAACATCCATAATTTTAAAAATCACAACAAAACAATCCTGTTATAAAGCGTAACAGTTAAACCAATTTGAAGAGCAATTTAAACAATCAAATCAGGAAAGTTCAAGTTCAAGGGAATACTTGTCTAAGCAGGTGCATCTTCAACAGCCGGCAGAATGCCAACACCGGTGGGGACCTCTTGTATTTACCAGAACTCTTGCTACGGACCCAGAACATCTAAGTATTGATGTAGGAGAAGCTGTTGGGAATTCTCTAGATTTCGGTGTGGCATGAGGCCAAGTGGAAAGCAATTACAGGTGCTAGATTTTGCTCATGATTACAGGCAGCATGAGATAAGAGCATAAACACAGTGGTTTCTGACATGAAGCAGCTCTAACGGCAGGATTGCTGCCTGATCAAAATTCCCACCCAGGTGCCACCTCAGAAAAGGTTTGTGTATTTCCCATGTTGCTGCCCTCCCAGCAGAACCAGGAAGCTTTGATTCAGTTCAAAATTTTCATGCAAACCTCCCTTAAGTCACACTTTCCTCCCCCACAAATACGCAGACTGAAATGCATCTATCCTTCAAAATGGATACTTCTCTGAATTTGTGTGATGCAGTTCTCCAACCCAGGAAATGTTGCATGTGTACACCGCATACAAAAATACCTATCTCAGTGGAAAGATTGCTAGGGAGGAATCGCTTTCCAGAAATGTGTAGACTGGGCCAAACGGCATGCAAAAGTAGGAACAACGAGCGCCAAAAGGCTGACGAAGTGAGATCGTTTTAACAAGCAAATAATAACTGCAGGCTGATGTGCAAACATTGCGAACTGAACTTATGCTTTGAAAAAATGAGAAACCAACATTGACAGATTAATCTATCCCATATTCACAAGATTACCCCATGGCTGGAGGTCATGCTGTCCTCTCTCCTTTTGAGGCTACATCTCCTTTCACCCTAAATCACTCATCATAGTGTGATATTGCATCTTTGTTAAGCTTGGCTGAGACGGTATCATGATTTAATACACCGGCTCAGAGGTTCCATCCTCTTTTTTGGTGGAGAAATCCCAGGCCACTGATTAAGTGGTCCTTCTCCCTGAAACTGGAGCTGCGGCGAATGCCTTGGAACAATTACAAGGCAACCAGATCCCGACGGAACTCGGGTACTTTACTTGTAACAAGGTTGTGATTTAACGTTCCTCTAGATTACAGGGTGAGGGGGGGGTGAATTACAGTTGCGGGTGTCTCGAGATACAGTAGAACTGCTCAATAATTGCCACGAAGCTTTCAGCTCCTGTCTAGAAGACAGAAATAATTGTCCATTCCCTGTGCAATTACATGGCGCTTAGCCTGAAATTAAACCATCAAGAATGACCACGTAAATAAAGGGCTGTTCTGCGGCACTATTTACTGAGAGAACGTCCTTCAATGGAGTACCTAGAGAGTGCGTATAAACAAGGAAGATTCAGATGGAGGAATTCTGAGCACCAAGCATGGTTGGTGAGAGGGGGATGCCAAAGTGAGCAGAGGGTTTGGGATCCAAAAGAGAAGACTGAAAACAGACAAAAGTCTCCCAGGCTAGGAAATGGCTACACACAAATACTAGGTGTGTGCACTGGTTCTGTGCATACTCTGAATTACAAGGCAATTTCGGGACGGTTCCCACCTTCCGGGAAGGTACTTGCTTCGCCAAGTGTTTTTAGAGAATTTATTTGATTCAGTGTTGGCCGTTTGTTCTGTTCTTTGTGGTTTTATAATGTTATGATTTTATAGCTCTAATATGTTTTCCTGACTTCATTGTACTACCTTGGTATTTTTTTTTTATTAGTTGCCACCTTATAAATATTCTTATGAATAAGAAAATCCTGGATTTGGATCACAGCATAACAAGATGAGGTGAATCATGAACTCCCTAAGATTCTTTGTGGCTCTGTGGATTTAGATCTCAAAAAACGAACTAACCTACCTACCTAGCTACCTACAAGACATTCTTTTCATTGCCAGCAGAGGCAGCTGGCTGCCATGGTGGTGGCAGCAGAAAACAGTTAAAAACAAAACAGAAAGAAATAATTTAAAAGGTAAGTCCACCCTGAAACATTCCAGTCACTTTGCTCCCATTTCCCTGAAATCCAGTTCCAGATTTTAACACCTTGCATTCTAAAGTCAAAATTGTACACAACACAGAGTCTATAAAGGAAGATGCATCAAGTAGCAGCATCTCCAGGTCCAGGTTACAATTTTCTTCCTCAAAGAAAACATTTCCAGATAATGTCACCATGTTTCCATCTTCTCCGTCAAAGGAAACCACCTGTTTGTGTTTGTTCACATCACACATGAAAGTGGACTTTCAAGGAGTCTTTAAGCCAACAATGTTGACCTGTGACAGTGCCTTCTTGGTAGTGGTTCCCTGTTTATGGAATTCCCTTCCCGGCGAGGTGCATCTGCCTCCCTCATTATTAACTTTCAGAAGAAATGTTGAAATATTCCTGTTTACCTAGGCATTTGATGGCTCATAAGAAACTAATACATTAATAACTGTGAGGGTATGTGATTGTTTCTAAACACTGTACATTTAGAAAAAATGGTTTTGAAATGTCTTAAAGATGCTTTTCTTTTCTTTTAAATGGTCCTCTTTTGTGGTTTGCTGTGCCAGGCTCCAGCAGAAGGAGGGGCAGGATACAAAGTCAATAAACAAACTACTCATCCTTCTAGGTTCTTTCTACCCTCAGTGTCTAAGGAGATGATGCACATCCCCGATTCTCATTTTGGGGAGTGAAAATCACAGAGCTGCAGCTGCAAACAAGTGTCCCAAATATAGCAACATTGTGCCAAAGAGTTGTAGCAGATTGCAAAAGGGAGAGGCAGAGAGAAAAAGCCATTTGGTGATGAACAAGTTCTTGCATGTTAAGCCTGGTCTGTTGAGCCGTTAAAAAAACTGGATTCTTTATGTCAGCTTTTCCCAAACTGGTGCATCCAGATGCTTTGAACTATAAGTCCCATCAGTCTCAGCCAGCATGGCCAATGATCAAGGGTGGTGGAAGATGTAGACCAACAATCTCTGGAAAGCACCAGGCTGGGGCACAGGAAGCTGATCAGCACTTTGATCTATGACCTGGGAAGAAGGTCAGCACTTCGTAAGAATGTGTAATGATGGGGAATGATGTGTACCTAATGCCTTTCCCTGCTACTTCAAAATACAGTGGTGCCCAGCAAGACGAATGCCTCGCAAGACGGAAAACCTGCTAGACGAAAGGGTTTTCCATTTGCGATGCGCTTCGCAAGACGAATTTCCCTATGGGCTTGCTTCGCAAGACGAAAATGTCTTGCGAGTCTCGCCATTTCCCCCCCGCTTTCCCCCCCTTTTTCTAAGCCGCTAAGCCGCTAATAGCCTTTTAGCAGCCAAGCCGCTAAGCCTTTAATAGCCGCTAAGCCGCTAAACCGCTAATAGCGCTAATCCGCTTAGCCGCTAATGGGGTTGCTTCGCAAGACGAAAAAACCGCTAGACGAAGAGAATCGCGGAACGGATTCTTTTCGTCTTGCGAGGCACCACTGTAGCATTGAAAAAGAAGAAAACAAAACAAAACAGAGTGGGTAGAAAAATTGTGTACAAGTGTGCCTATGACTGATTGCTAGAGAAATTGATGTTGTGTGTCAAATCAGTGAGGACAACAATGCACAATAATCTTAGGATCTGAACTAATACATCAGGAAAGCTCTATCTTTGGGACACCGACTTGCTTCCCACATTGAACGGGCTGGTCGTCACATGATGTGTCCCGCCCAGTGCGCGAGTGCTCACCAGCAGCAACGGGGGATGGCAGCCCCTTCAATATTGGGAGTAGGGCTTGCCTCCCCGCCCCCAAATATTGAGGGGGCCGAAGCCGCTTCCACCCCCTAAAGTTGGCACCCCTGATTTGGGGGGGGGGGGAAATACCATTTGCTTTTGTGGATTAATAGCCTAAACATGGTGCTTTTTCACTATGTAGAAATCTAGAGGTAAGCCAACAGAGGGAGGGAAGGAAGGAAGGAAGGAAGGAAGGAAGGAAGGAAGGAAGGAAGGAAGGAAGGAAATTTCTTTTTCCCATCTCCACTCAAATTGCTCCACCTATTCTTGCTGCCTGTGAGTAGAGGAATTTCAAGCTCAACTGTGAAGATGATAGATAAATAGATGATAGATCGATAGATTAGATAGATGATAGATAGATAGATAGATGATAGATAGATAGATAGATAGATAGATAGATAGATAGATAGATGATAGATAGATTAGATAGATAGATAGATAGATGATAGATAGATAGATAGATAGATAGATAGATAGATAGATAGATAGATGATAGATGATAGATATAGATGATAGACAGATAGTTTAACATTTTGTAGGAAGCAGTGATTTTGCTCCCTCTTCTTTTAACCCACTGATCCCTTCATCAACCAGCACTAACTTTCAATATCTTATATTTCAGTATTCACCGCCAAAATAAGAAGAAAATGGGTTGTGATTTTTAAAACAAACCCCTCCAGACTGATCCCTTCCCACCCCAGAATATTCAGTGAATAGGCCATTCCAATTTTATGGTCTGCAAATAGGATGAAGCATTTCAGAAGGTCTGTTTTTGCTCAGCCCTAAACTATCCATCAAAATCCAGGCCAGAAATTGGGGAACCTGCAGCCCTGCATGGTATTGGGACACCATCAGCACTAATCATTGGCAATGCTGGCTGAGGCTGATGGAAGTTCTAGTACCAAACACATAGACAGCAACAGGTTGGGGGAGACTGCTTTAGACAGAGATGTCATGCGGCTACAACTCCCATCATTCATGACTATTGGCAAGGCTGAAGGTGGGGGTTTAGCAGTTGGAATCCACAGCATCTGAAGGGCCACAGGTTCCTCACCCTAACCACATGAGCATTGCACATTACTCCAGGGACCAGTATGGGTGGGCAGAATAGCAAGGTCTTCTCAATGCTCAGTGGTTGCTATAGGAGCCCTCCTGCAGTCTTCCTGGCCTGAAGACCTTTTTGCCAACAAGGAAGCCTCAGTGAAACATATCTCTGCCACCCGTTGCTGCTGGGAGATCATGGCCAATGTACCAGCTTTTGGCTTAAGAGCAATGCTTCCACAGACAGGACTGTGCTGAGCTTTGAAGCGTGAAGAGCTTACCCTCTCCAGAGTGAACGTCCTCACGACATATTCCGCCAATGTCTCCGACTTCACCTGGGTAATTTTGATGTCGCCATACATCTCTGAGTCATCTGGCCAGTATTTGGAGCACTTGACCTGAAATAGCAAGATAAGACCATCATCTGTGTGTCTAAGGGTGGGGTGGGGGGTCAGGGCCAATAAAGCACACCCCTCTGGAACTCACAGGGTGGGGAGAGGAGAACAGAATGAGTCTCTTACCCTTCCCACTTCAACCAGCTTGGTTATCATCACTATGCTAGAACAGTGCTCCTGCCACACCATCCGCCAGAAATCATAGATCATCTCCTGTTTGGGGCCTGAAGCATTGAGATGGAAGAGAACTAAGCAACCACAGAGACTGCTAAAGGATGTCATGTGCAAAAATAAGGTGGCTATTGATTTGTTTCAGGTATTTCCTGGCCACCCTCTACCACAAAAATCTCAGAGGTGAGTTACAGCATTACAATATTACAGTATTAAAAAGCAGTTGGAACAATGTACTGTACATGAAAAACTGCACCAGGGAGTAGTGGAACTTAAAAATAAGTCTCATCTGTCAAAAGTCAAGTAAAGAGGTGTGTCTTCAATGAATGCAGAAAATGATACAATGGTGGTCCCAGATGCCTCTTTGAGGGGTGGGAATTCCACAGTGGAATGCCACAGAGGAAGCCCCCTCCCAAGACACCTCCATCCCAAACTTCTGAGGACTACCAAGAGTGTCCCCTTTCAGATATTTGGGGTCTAAATTGTTTAGTAAAATGAACATATTGAATTGGCAGAAATGAATGTGTTGGGCTGGCTGAATCCACACACTCCATCACCTTCAAGATGAAGGAGGATCTGCTAATCCCCACGAGTTCACCAATGATGGAGGGATGGGGGGGGGGCGGCACATATACACAGCATCTGGGCTCCTTTGGGAGGAAAGACAGGATATCATTTTAATTAATCATCATAATAATTAAACCAAGGATGGTCCAGGGATTGAATATGTCAACCCCCACTCAGTTTTGCACTGTTGCTTTTTTCTGGGTCCCTGCTGCCCACATGCTCAGGACCATTAAAAAAGATGCCATCATTTTTAATGATCTCCTGTGATTATTATTTTTTAATAATAGCAATCATGGATAAAGGAGCAGTTCTGATTGTGCTTGGGACATTGTGCGTGTGCATGTGTGGGAGACAGGCTTAGGTCTTCTGCCCTGCAGTTTTCTCCCTGGAGAAAAACTTTACATGCTCAAATACTACTACCACTATTATTATTATTATTATTATTATTATTATTATTATTATTATTATTATCTGCATCACCATCATTATTCTCAAAAACAAGCCCAAGTGGTGCAGAAATGAGGAGGCCAAGAATACCAGAATGTGAAAGAGGAAGAAGATGATAAGAATGATTTACCTTGAGTGGCTATGAAGTGGTTGGATCTGTGGTAGCCCTGTGAAGGAATAAGACAGTGTGTTATGTTCCTATGGTAGGGAGGGAATGGTGGAAATACTTCCTGCATTTGCATAGAACGCCGCCAGCAACATTGGTCCCAAGATCTGCTGCTCTTAAAGCTGACTTAAGCAATCCCCTTTTGCTATCCACACTGTAATGGTTCTAGGGGTTGCTTGTGCATAAATCGGTGCCACACCTGGCTGGTTGCCTGAGTGAACCCTTGCTGTCTCAATCGCTGGCAGAATCCGTCAGTGGGTGTTTCTTGATCTTCTTCCAGCAAAGAAGCTCTTTGACGCCTAGTCTCCGCCTGCTTTCCCTGCACAGAAGCCTTCTGCGCAGGGAGGGTGTGGGCATCGGAGGACCCGTGCTCTCCCCGCTGGTCCCCGGCGAGGAGTCTTGGAGCCACCTCGCCGATTCCCCCATCTGCCCCCCTTCTCCACTGGTGCTATGCTGATTTCCTTCCCCAGAAGATGTGCTGCTTCTCTCCCTCCCGGGACGCTCTCCGGAATCCCTCTGGAGCCCTCCCTCTCCCTCTGGCTCCGATGGCAGTTCCCTGACACACACATACCAAAGCCCCAACAAACTTCCAAAGTTGGTTAGAGGATGTCCAGATGGATCCTCAGCCAGGGTCCCTCTGAAAGCAAAGCCACTCAACCTAAATATCCACTAAAGCCCTTCCACAGTGCCTACATCCTGCCCTACAGTTTCCTGCCCAGATCCTGCATGCTTTGGACCAAGACCACGTTCAAAGCACACATTTAAAGTACTATGATGCCACTGAGGGCAAATACAGATCTCTCACTGTCCTCACTCCAAATGGGCAGTGAGATGCTGTTGCTAAGGCAACAAGGATGCATTTCTTCTTCAAGAAAAGGTCATGCCATCTGGGGCATGTAAGTTTAGAAACAAGGCTAGTAAGGCAGAGCAAGATACATGGCATGGTATTGGGGGTGATGTGGAGAAAGTGGACAGAGAGTGATCTTTTTCTCCCTCTTTTGTACTACTGGAACCCAGGGCTATCGAAGAAAGCGGAGTGTTTGGAGGATTCAGGACAGACAAAAGAAAGCACTTCTTCCCACAGAGTACAGCTAAACTCAGGAACTCACTACCATAACAGGTAGTGATGGTGACCAACTTGGATGGCTTTAACAGAGGATTATACCAATTTGTGAAGGGTAAATCTATCAATGACTATAAGCAATGATAGCTATGTTCTATCTCCAGTGTAGGAGTCAATCTGCCTCTGGGTGTCAGTGGCTGGGAAAGTGTGCTGTTGTGTTCATGCCCTGTTTGCAGGCTTCACATGGGCGTCTGGAAGGTCTGAAGGGGGGATTCTAAACACATTCAGCTGAACACATTGATAGTTCTCCTTGCCACCTGGAACCCTGATAAGGCACAGTTCCTGATCAATGGAAGGCATGCGCAGGACCACAGGAAGCCACCTTATTCTAAGCCAGACCACTGGTCCAGCTAGTTTAGCACCATCTACACTGACTGGCAGAGGCTCTCCAGGGTGTCAGCTAGGGTTCTCTCCCAGCCCTACCTGGAGATGCCAGGTATGGAACTTAGGACCTTTGGCATGCAAAGCAGATGTTCTACCTGAGCTACAGCTATTCCCTAACACACAGAGAGGATTATACACATGTTAGCCTGAACATGCTTAGATCCTCATTCAGACCTTCCCGCTCAAAATGGGGTGGTCTGAAGTGGAGCTTGCATGTGTGAACCCAACTACCCCTCACTTCAATCCAGTTGTCTGAACATAACTGGTCTCCCCCCCCCCCTACCCCTGGCACCATCATACAGTGCACACAAGGCCAAACGTAGGAGACTGGGATTCAGCCTGAGCATGGGTCACCTTGAGGGTAACAGCAGACTACAAGTGCTTCCCAGTACACGAAGGCAGCCTTGATTAATATCCACAAGCTGCAAGGAACTGAGAGCAGCACAAGAGCTCTGTTTGCAGCCTTGCTGTTCACAGAAGTCATGTGGTCCTGAGTAATGATTGTGAACACCTGCATTCATCCAAGCCACTTACTGCACGCATTAGTAACTCCTAATGGGGGAGCAGTGGCCCAAAGAACAGAGAAAGATGTAACAGCGCCAGTAACCAATAACACAGCATGTTGGCTTGAAAGCTAAACATGAGGCTCCCTGTGTGGCCACCTACGCTCTCATTTTGCATTTTATATGTGAAGTCATCAGTTCTGCAAAGGACCTAATATACACCCATGTTCAATCATCTAACCAGAAGGGGATGTTCTCCAGCCTGGAAAAGCTCCCTCCCTGCAAATATTCTCTGGATGCTTGCAGTTCAAGCATGAGCCCTCAGCAAGCATTGATTAAGTTCACATCATCTGTGCCACCATGCAACCCATTATAACACATGTGACAGTCCTTCAGATATTTGAAGACGGTGTGAGTTAAAGTAGGTGGAGGGAAGCTTTGGTCCTGTAGATGTTGCTGAATGACAACTCCCATCAGTCCCAGCAAGTGGCCAGGGATGATGGGAGTTGTTGTTAGGCAACATCTGGGGGAGAGGAAAAGGTTCCACACAGCTGAAGTAGAGGGAACCACTACTTCACATGTGGTTCACATGTGCCCCCAACCACATTCTCCACCCCTGGATAAATATTTAAGGGACTCCTAAATGGAAGAAAGATGAAATAGAGGAGAGGGACTCGACATATACTTACTTCTCGGTTTATCCGAATCTTAGCAAGCCCAATCGGACACAGGTTCAAGAGAAAAAGAGATCAGAGACAGACAGATTAGTGAGACACAATCTGAGGAAGACCAGACTGTTTAGTAGAGGGAGTACATTAGACAGCAACATAGATGAGCAGAGAAGGAGGAGCAGCAAAGGAGACTGGGATTGGATCTGGTTTCTTTTGCCTCACTTAAACAATCTAGACAGCCATGAACAGTCTAGAGCTGAAATAAAGATTCACAAATATTAGAAATTTGACAGAAATTCCCCATTGGTTGGTTTGCCAAATTTTGAATCTGAAATTCAAATTTCAATTTTGAATGTGGCATTTGAGATTTGAGTGTTTTCAACATTCTGGCATCTTTTGATTTAGGCAGGTGTCCAAAAATTAGATAAGCCATCAATTGTCAAATGTGGTAGATGTCATTGCTTGTCAGCTATCAAATACCATCATATATTAACTACCAAAGTAAAATATCAAGTCAAATATCCAATACTGAAACCAAATGTGACTCAATGTCAGCTATAGGTATCATAAACTACTGGCAAGTCTTCAACTATTCAGTGCATGTTTGATGTCAAAATTTGCAGAAGAAAACTTCTGAGATGTTTTGGAAGGAAATTAGTTTCAGCTCTAGGACAGATAGTTTCAGAGCCTTTACACTTGTGGAGGGATTTAGAGATCACTTATAATATTATATTGTCCCTATTCTGTTTTTCAAATCATGTGTTAGTGGATGGCCATAATATGGACATAGACTGTATTTGTAACAGTTCAGGCACGAGCCTCCAGCAAGCAATTGATGAAATTCATATTGCCACCATGCAGACCATTGTAATACATGCTAAATAAAAGTTTTAGTTGCTCATAGTTGCTCTGTATTGTGGGGTATCTAGGTTGTGTGCCAGTGGAACAGAGGAGGGAGACCATTGCTGGCATTTTTCCTCATCACGGGAGCCTGACTGGACGGCTGGGGAACCCTCCAGAGCAGATTTAGTAGGGAGTATGGAGGTAGCAGTAGGGTGAAATCATTAAAAATTACCTCCCTCCCTCATTCTGTTGGTGGGCTTCTTCTATCAGTGGACAGACAGCATTATATTTCACGTATTGTGTGTATCTTCACTTTATAGTTTTACAGTTATTGACTCATCACACACAATCTTGCATTTATTTCAATGTACATCTTCACACCATTTATTCACAGTTGGGGGGACAAATGGATTTCTCTTGTTCTGTTCCTTTATTGTTCCATGAATTTGGTCTGTGCTGCATTCGAGTTTGTCTTAATGTTGGTTTAATTGGGGTAATTTCTAAATTCGATTCTGGTATTGGAGCATGTGCTGTTTATTATAGCTTACAGTTCACTTGGGTCACTGGCATCTATATTTGGACTGTCTCAGAAAATTTACTCCTTCTTTCTTTTCCTGGAAGAACTTGAATAATTTTTAGGAAACATGCCCATCTCTAGACATAACATGGATTGTTAAAGGATGGGAAATTTATGTTTGCCCTTATTTGGTATGTGTTGGTGGGAGGGAATACAACTCCCATCATCCCTGACCATTGGCCATAGTCACTGAGGCTGATGGGAGCTGTAGTGTAACAACATCTGGAGAGATACAGGCTCCCCATTCTTGAAGGAGAGTGCATATGGTCCTTCACATATATCTAACCCTATCCTGATCTACTTCTGTACCATCATGTTCCATTCTTGGAGCAAAAGGGAAAGGTAGCATTTTCCTCAGGAATCAAAGAGCATTCTTAAAGACAGCAGGGGCAGATGTAATATCAGGCTGCGTGAAGTGTGGAGCACCTAAGGGTGCATGTGTGAGAGAGACACAGGGAAAACATGGAAGACAAAGAGAATTCTAGATCACACAGCCAAGAAGGTTTCTATGAGACAAAAAACTCAAGACTCTGAGATTTTGCTGAAGAGAAGGTTGTTGGTAAGGCGATGGAAACAGGCCAGGGGTGCTGATGTACTTACATCAATGTAGTTGGCGTTGATATAGTCTGAGTTGGGGTCCCCAAGAAGTGGGTGGAGCTTAACTCGATGCCGATCATCTGGAAACAAAATCAGATAGGACTCTCAGTCCAGGACAGGCAGAATAGCCACTGAGTGACCATAATCTTTTGACTCCCCATTTCGTAAGTTCAAGGTGCTTTTCCTTTTAAATTTCCAGTCACTTACTGGAAAGTGGCTACATCAGACTCCAACAGTGCAACTCAAACTCAGGCTACAAGCCCTAGTGTCATTCTACTAGGACTCTGAAACCTGGGTGTACAGCACAGAGAGTTCCTGCCTGATGTACATTACAACTGAGTTCCTGCAGTCTTGAACAATCACATGATTTTTCCTACGGTGACCCACAATTGCAATTTGCCTTGGTGCTAATTGAGCTCTGCTCGTCAGGCACAGAACTCCAGAAAAGATGTCCTTCTCTTCTAACCTGTAGCCATTGTTGCGCTCCTCCACATCTCAGCCTGCCTGTGGGGTTTGGCCAGAATCCACAAGCTTCACATTCCTTTGCTCTTTTCTTTTTAAATCCGAGGCCTTTTGGCTCCCTAGCCACACAGAACAATGTCAAAAGCTTTACTGATTGAATTCTCCAGTCTCTATGCAAAAGCCACAATAGGTACCTGAGAAGTTCCTCAAGGTTTGCCACAATGTAGCTGAGATCAAGGCTTTGCTTTAAGGTAGATTTAAAGAACAGGCATACCAGGGCTGCAATGCTTAAACAATTGATCAAGCAATGAAAAATCTACTGTGCTTTTTAAAAGCCTTCTCCAATTAATCAGGCAGCAGTTTTTTTCTATTTAAAAAAAACCACACAAAAAACCTGCATTATTATTTTAAGGGATGTACTTGCAAATTTGGGGGCAGCAGATGCCCTTTCGAAGCAGCATTTCCTTTCTCCTATCTCTCGCAAAGGAGGGAATGCTTCTTCTGACATAAAAAAGTGGGATCTAAAAGAAGATATTGCAGTAGCAGTCAGTGGGGTGCTGCAGGTGAGGTGGTGATGCTCACCTGCTTTCCAATGCCCAGAGTCGCTGCTCGTTACTGAGAAGAGGAGGCAGTAGGGAGTGCAGTGTAGGCACAGTGGCAGGAGTGCTGGATTGGCTCACTGCTGAGCTTGCCCCCATGCCAAGCTCCTTGCCCCCTTGCTCCTCTCCCTCTCGGCAACTCGAATGGATGCTTTGTGTTGGGAAGCCAGGTGAGCAATGCCACCCCACCCACCTCATGCCACCAACCAGGGCTGTCTTAAGCATATGCGGCACTGGGATGCAAAGATCCACCCGGCGGGACCCCCCCCCCCAAGGTTGCCTAGTCCCATGAGCACAGGAGGGCGGAGCCGGCCGGCCGCCTCAGTGTCTCACTGGCTTGGTTGCCCCCGAACTCACGCCCGCAGCAGAAGAACCCACTGTGGCGCTCCGACCAATGGGCAGGCTCTTCCCCGGATTCAACTCTCGGGTCCTGAACTCTCAGCCTGCCACCCCTGAGAGCCCAGCGCCCAGGTGCCCCACACCCCTAGCACCTATGGGTAAGATGGCCCTGCCACCAACTTCTGCTGGAGGTTGCAATGCATGGTGCTCCTGTTCAGAAATCCAGCCACTCTATTCCATTGCCAGCCCCCTTCACTATACTTTTTCATCCTCTTCCTCAAGCATTCTTTACACGCTGAACCCATTAGAACTCTTTGTGCTGCTTTTGAGGCCCCTCTTTGGTTTCACCACCAGATTTCCAGACTTTTGCAAACCTTAAGTGTTTCCCCAAGCCCGGTGATACCTTAGGGGTGGGAGGTGCCATTTTGACGCTACAAACAGCAGCACTCACAGTCTGAACATTGGGAATAGAGGAAATGCATCTATTCAAGATGCATGAATACTTCATCTAAAAATGAAGAATGCCTTATATTTGTAAAATCAAATAAAAATGATTTTTTAAAAAAATAAAAACAAAGAATGCATTTCCCCCTTCAAAATGGCTGTTCTATATTCATATCACTATTTATTCTGATTGAATTTATGCATTCATTTGTTAATCAATTCACTGATCAACTGGCAGCCTCAGTTCTTACACCTCCAGCCAGCTACACTGATCCTGAATAAATCTCTCATCTCTACATTAACAAACTCTGCAAAATTAATGCATTTGACTGTAAAATCATGGTTACCTGAGATATGGTGGATCAGATGTTACCTAGAGTACTAGTCTCAGACCTGAGACTCACCTTTAACCCACATATGCATTCTGGGGACCCACTTATTAACTTTACCTTCTATTCGTATGATGGTAGCGCTGCTGTTGTGATTCACCTTAGATCAGGCCATGATGTAGTTTTGGGTCATGACCCACCAGCAGAAGACCAGTGACCCAGAACACATGTCACCACCCAAAGAAGACATCTGCTGCATACCAACTGACACCATGATGGTAGAAGAGTTGAGGAAAGAGCAACATTAGGATGAGACAGACAGCTTTGCTCCATGCAGGGCAGAAAGATGGAACTGCCTCAGTGCAGAGTGCAGTCAATGGGCAGCTTACTTCCCAGAGCTTCTTATGCAGAACCTTCCCAGTGATCAGGTCCAGCCCAAAACATTTGGGCACCCGAGGCAGACCGCAAAATGGCACCCTCCCTCTCTGCCAAGGAAGAAGGGGTCAGTGAAGATCTGCATCAGGAACCATGGGATAATAAAGATCTACATCAGGTCTGCTGCCCCTGTGGATTCTGCCGCCTGAGGCAGTCACCTCACCTTGCTTCATAGGTGGGTTGGCCCTGCCTGACACTTGATTGTGACGTTTGGTTGGGGAATGGGGTGGAATCTGAGTTTGGCTCCCACTAAGCTGTTTTGAACAATTAGCTCTCGTTTTTGTCATCATGTTCACATGAAATTTCAATTTGCAAAACGCAGAGAACGGGAGGCTATAATTAGAAGCGGTAAAAATAGTTGGCTAGGATGGTGTTGCAGAGGCAAACCAGTCTTTAGTGGAGTTATTTTACAGCACAGATTCCAAGTGAATTGCAGCTTCCCCCTCTGTTCTGTGGAGGGGGATGTCCCCGGTTACTCATTCAACTCTTTCCAAAACTCTCCCGACCACCAAACTCTACATTCTCCGACGGACAGACAGACACACCATGCAACCATGTGTCGGACTTCTTGAACAGTTGACAAGTATTTGAAATGTTGCAGTGGAATGCTATCACACTCAGGTGTGAGGTTTAAGGGGGGAAAAGCCCTTTGATGTAGCCTCTTCTCCATTGATGGGCCCAGCTGACTCACTCAGTGGTGGCAGCAAACAACAATGGGCAGTTTGAGCACATCCTAAACAACACTACACTAGGAACATTTTGCCAATGCTGACCCACAGAGCACACCAGGTGTAACTGTTAGAATATAAACCCTGGCACCAGTTTACCTGTGAGATCACCTAACCCTATATATGCCTAGTTGACTGCTTTGATCTGCAGAACTGGCAAGCGTCATGGGTGCCACAAAATCCCTGCTCTGCCTTTGTAGGAAATACGGTAGATCTTTTAGCATGACAGCACGTACACTTTGGAACCCCCTGGCTACATGGACCAATGGCTCAGTATGAAGCAGCCTCCTTTGTTCCTCACAGCCTGTATTTGGTACAGAATCAAATGGGTGGCCCATGCTACCATATTATTCCACACTAACTGAAACTTCATCTCTACGGTTACTTCCCCCTGCACAACAGCCCTGTCTGAGGTTAGGCTGCACTGAGAGAGACTAACTAGCCAAAGGTTCCTGGCTGAATGTGAACCTGAATCCTAGACTCATGGGTCCTAGTTTGGCACTCTAACCGCTATGCAACACTGCTCTCAATAAATAAATGCTACCCGAGCACCTGCACTTATTCCCTTCAGAGTTTTGAGGTCACGTCACGCTCCCAGCCCTCTCCTCCTGCCAGGCAGAATTTTATCCGGCTGCAACCGACTTTCCAGCCCACAAAGCCTCCCCTAGCAACTTGCGTGACATATTTAATTCCAGGCAAAGGAATGACACGTCTCAAACTAAATGGAATCCTCCCGAGGTGCAAAGATCTGAAGTCTGCAGGCTATAATGAAGTGGTTGCATTTGCAAAACTGAACCCAGATTGGAGCAAAATGCAACCTCTGCTGTGCATTTGACAGTCCTCAGGTGCCTGCAAACCACAACCCAAATGCATACTTTCCAGACGCTGGAGAGTTTTGGGGCGTTCAAACATCCGAAATGAAAGAAAGAGATTGATTTTTCCCTTCTTTGTGGATTTTTTTTTTTAAAGAAAGAACTTTTGTCTCTGACACTCACAGGTTGGCATGTGATCCTGTCTCCCTTTGGTCTTGTCTTTCTTCTTTGAAGCATCCCAGCCTTCAAAGAAACTCTAGGAGGAACAGAAGTCTATTATCTGCATAAAGAATACTTGGGGAACAAGCACACATAATTCCCTTTGACAGCACAGATACCGGAAGCTCCCCTAGGGGTGGGCTCTACCATACAGCATCAAGACCCACTGCCTAGGTGAGCTGCTCACAGTGGCTTCCCCAATGAATGACCAGGGCAGAAGGAGGGGCACATATCTTTTGGGAATATTAAGATGATCTGCATTAAAATATTAGATGACCCACATTTTTTTATAAAAACAAACAAACATGCACACAGAGGGTCAAGAAAGCTGAATCCATATTGTGGCCAACCACAGAGCAGTCAAGTACAGTGGTACCTCGGGTTAAGTACTTAATTCGTTCCAGAGGTTCGTACTTAACCTGAAACTGTTCTTAACCTGAAGCACCACTTTAGCTAATGGGGCCTCCTGCTGCCGCCGCACCGCCGGAGTACGATTTCTGTTCTCATCCTGATGCAAAGTTCTTAACCTGAAGCACTATTTCTGGGTCAGTGGAGTCTGTAACCTGAAGCGTATGTAACCTGAGGTACCACTGTACAGCATCTGAAGCAGAGGTGAGTAATGTGTGGCAGCACTCAGTCTAATTTCACAGAATTATAAGAGTTGGGAGGGGACCTGAGGGTCATCTAGTCCAACCCCCTGCAATGCATGTGGCCCTAAAATTAATTTCTGCATAAATGGCAAGAGGGATCTCTATCCCAACTCCAGTTACCTGCATGTTGGGGAAGGGAGAAATAAAGGGGTGGAGAGAAGCAGAGAAAGAAGTGGTCCCATCCTCTCTTGGCTTTGGCTCCGTCCACAGTTGGAACATGGACCCCAACAGATTACCTTTGAAGAAATGCGGCCCTCAGCAGGGGGAAAAATGCCTCTGGGCATCTGATCTCAGTTGGTTAGAGTATGGCGCTGATAATGCCAACGTTGCAGGTCCGATCCCCATATGGGACAACTGCATATTCCTGATTGCAGGGGGTTGGACTAGATGACCACCAGGGCCCATCCAACTCTACAATGCTATGATTCTATGACTGGCCACTGTGAGAACATGACAATGGATAGATGTGCCTTTGGGCTGATTCAGGAGGCTAGCAAGGCTTTCCTCTTGCAGTGTCTCTGCCCATTTGGGAAAGCTGTATGCAATCCTTAAAGGGCCCATAACTGGTTCAATAGTTGCATGCTCCAGGATGGTGGCAAAACAGGAGAATCTACAGGGGAGTCACCCACAGATCTCAGAATCAAGGGTGAGTCACATCCTCAGAAACCACCCTCTTGACCATTGGGCCCACTCTTGGTCTTGTCTGCTCAATCTGCCAGAGCCTAATTCACCAAGGGTTTGAGATGAAGACAGAGAGAGAGAGAGAGAGAGAGAGAGAGAGAGAGAGAGAGAGAGAGATTCTTTTTTTTTAATACAGGTGCTAGGAAAACTGCAGATGGCAAGTACCTTCTAAGATGGTACTGGCCCTCTGATTGGCCATTGTGGAAGCATAAAGCTGGCCTAGATAGGTATTTGGGTCTGATCCTTAGGAAGATCTACATTTTCAAAAGCCAAGACCCTATGGACCGCACATTTCAGGACCAGAACTGCTAGCTTCCAAACTGCATCCCTTAGGTAGCAGCAGCAGCCATTGTGTCAAGAGGATGCTACATTTACAAACCCTCGAACTGAAGTTTTTACTTTGCTGCCTTAATTGCGAGTTTAATGTCTGCACTGCGCTGATTATGCGGCATTTATTACTTTATTACTTTTAATTGGCTTAGTGTATAGTTTATTGTTGTTTTGTTTTGCTTTAAATTACATTGTAAACCACCCTGGAATAAATATTTTGAAGGGGCAATATATATATATATATATATATATATATATATATATATATATGCAGGTTTTGGTGTCCTCGGGTGTCTTCCCGTGTAAAAGTTGGGGTGTCTAGGCGACGTTTCGACGAGGTCTCACTCGTCATCTTCATTCTGAAGATGGCAAGAAGTGAGACTGAAGATGACGAGTGAGACCTCGTCGAAACGTCGCCTAGACACCCCAACTTTTACACGGGAAGACACCCGAGGACACCAAAACCTGCATTCCTGTACCCGTGAAAATCTACGAAAGCATATATATATATATATATATATATACACACACACACACACACACACACACAAACATATATAGAGATCGAGATTAAGATAGATAGATAGACAGACACACAGATATAGATATATCACTGGTAGGGTGGAAATATATTTTCATCAATGTCTATTTTCATTAAAGGGATTCCCCAAGGGGGCACTTTTAAAGTGGATTCATTCCACTACATCTGTATTCTCCCTCCCTGCAGAAATGACTCATTCCCTCCCGTCCCCCGCCCCCCAGATTATGGAAACTTCTGTTTCCCATGCTTCTTTATTTCCTGTTATTACACAGAGCTACTGTGTGTGTGTGTGTGTGTGTGTGTGTGTGTGTGTGCGCACACACACACACGCACACGCACACACACACACACTTGCAAGCCTCTTGTGAGCACGTGAAATAACAGCAGCCCCGCTGCTATGAGCAAAGAAGAGAAAGTGGAAGAAAATGATATGTTGCCTTGCTTGTTCCTAATATCCAAGTGCCTTTCAAATGACTGGTTTGGAACATATACAACAGCTTTTCAAGGTGCCCTAATTATTGTGACTAGCTCAGGTTTGTCAAATTCATAATATTGGAGAGGAGCGAGTGTCTCAGACATCCGAAACAATTGAACACGAGACAGTAATATTTTTTGGCAGAGAGAATGGAGGGACCTTCAATAGGCATGTCCCACGGGAAACATAAACCATATTGTTCTGACAGTGTCGCAAAACAGAGGGGCTGCACATGTTCCATTTTGATATGGCATAAGAGGTGATGTTGTGGTTTAGGGACACAGTGTCCTTTCAGAAAAGAAGAAGAAGAAAGAAGCCGGGAGACAGAAACTCCCCTTGAATTCCCCAGGCTAAGCCAGCATCTTGGTTACCGTGCCATAGCAACACAGGAATTCCAGAGATCTAGACTCTAGAGCTCAGTTTGGGTGTTCCAATCTCCCTGCCCATCACCCCCCACCTTATTAGAACGGCATAAGGGAGAGTGGGGACCAGTGTGCTAGTCCCCAACCTCCTCACTGCCCTCTGTGAACTGTAGGCAAATATCTGGATCAGAGAGGAGTGGGTTATTCTACCCATGTGCAGAATTCTGGAGGGTCAGGGTTCAAAACAGGGATGTTTCTCTCACTTTCTCATTTTCAAGTTCAGTGGGCTTCACATATCACTATCAGGGATTATGAATTTGGTAGAGCCTGGGGCCAAATTCTCACCTCATACTCTTGTTTGAAGCCATAGCCTTCTGCTGTCTTCATCTGGTTGATGTGCTGGAGAAGATCAGCCACTCGGACGGCAGGATGGAGCTGCCCGGTGTGATAGGGGGAGCCTTTGCGCCCACACTGCCGTCGAGGGGAACCCCCTAACAAGCTGCTGGACTCATTGACAACACTGCTGCGTTGGTCACCTGGGAATGATAAGACAAGGTGTGACAGAGAGGCGGGAATCCAGAGAATCCAGAGAACAACAGGAACCAACACAAGTCCCTCTATAAAGCTATGCAGGTCTGGGTACAGTCAGTGCTGAATGACAACTCCCATCAGCTCTAGCCAGCATGGCCAATGGCAAGGGATGATAGGGGTTGTCATTCAACAGTGTCTGGAGGGCTGCAGGTCCACACAGTTGAGCTAAATAGTATAATATTTCTACTGCATTCAGTTTTTTTGCCACAGACTGCTATGACCCCACCCACCTACCCTGGGCAGTAGCTCACACTCCAACTTAGACAAGGGCACAGCCAGATCTTAAAAGCCAGTGGCAAAGATCACAGAAGAGCTGGTCTCCACATTGGTTCTGAGCCAGAGCATTTCCATGTTCCCCTGAGCAGGTATCCCTATAGACTGCGGTTCCCAAAGAAGCAACCATCTTCCCCACTGGTACTCCCTGCTCCTCGCCGCTGGATCACTGATGCAAACAACAAGCTAGGAAATAAATTGGGGAAATGAGTTGGAGTGCTAGATAATAATTTAAGCTACTTAGTCTCCAGGGAAAACAAAAACAAAGGTGAGGCTTGAGTGTGATAGCACAGACTGACAACACAAAGGTTTCATTGGGGACTGCAGAACTTGGAGCAAGTTGCTTGTGTGGGGCTGTCCAAGGTCCTGAAAATCTGACTGTACTTGGTCAATTGCACCACATTCAGATGACCTGCTATGCCCCTAAGGTTCTTTTCTGGGTCTGCAAAATTCAGAAAAGTTCAAATTTTGAAGGACAACCAAGTTCCTATCTTGTTTCAGATAATGTGAATTTGGTAGGTTCACCTTTCAATGCGAACTGAATTGAATCCCCCCCCCCATCCCCACTTGGTGAATTCCACACACACATACAAGCTTATTTTATTTTAACTTGAAACAATGCTGTTAAGGGAAGGACAGGGGGAGTTGTGCTTTATGATTTTCTACAAGGCGCAGCCAATCGGTACTCTGCACAGCCAAACAGGGAGTTGGGATTGAAACAAATTCATGATTGTCGCAAGAGACAGCTAATCAGAACTCTGCACAGCCGGCTTCTACTGGAAAGAGGAAGGGAGACCTGGTTGCTCGTGAGCATGGTTCAGCTTGGACGTTGGTTCAACTATATTAAAAACTGATGGCTTTAAACCAGTGCTGTTCTGCTGGTGGTGCACATGCCACTGGATAGGTTTTGAAAAGTACTGCTTTAAAGCATGTGAGGACCAAACAACCCTGAATAAATGCTGCTTGCCCAAAGCTGGAAATACGATAAAGTCCCTACCAGAGTGGACTGGCAGATTAAATTAGTGGACTATGCAGAGAAGGCAAGAGTGACTGGGAAAATCAAATCAGGAGGATCAAAACTTCAACAAATTATGAGAGAAATTTATACTATATTTGACAGACCACTATAAACACTTGAACTCTTTGGCAGGTCTTAAATAACTCTTGTAATGTTACAGAGACTTTCGATACAATGGAGGACTAGAAAATTAGGAGGATTTATAGTATGTAGTTGAAAAGGTTAATTAAGGAACCCATGGAGGGGAGGAGGGAAGTCTAGAGATTTGGAAGAATCTTGTGTAATTTTTATAATTTGTGATTTTGTGTGTGAATGAATTTGTAAAATCAAATAAAAATCATTAAAAAAGAAACAACCCTGAATATACTCCAGCCATTTTGTCTCTTTTCTCCAGTGATCGGTTCAAAATAACTTATACAAATGTTTGTGTTGGTAAAATATCATTTTTTAAAAGTGGGTTGTTTTTTTTGAAAAATAGAAAATTAATGGAGATGTTCACAAATGCAATTTCTTCTCTGGGATCAAGTACTGATCTCTCTGGTAATGGCAGTAATATGATGCTACTGACGTCAATGAGGTCCACTCATCTTGAGTGGAATTAACTCAACATCTCTCTCAACAAGGTAGACCAGGGCTTTTAAACCAATTATACAGCAAAGGGACCTCCCTAGGGATAAAGCTCTCCCTAGGCCACACAAAGACCCTTCCTGGTTCTGTATTCACATTCATTAACCCAAATTAGAATTAGAGAAGGGCAAACTGCCTTCAGCAGTATTCAGAAACAACACGGGAATTATGAGTAGAATTGGAAAACACTGAAAAAAGGGGGGATATTTGCTGAGAGTTCTAAATGTGCAGTTATTGCACATGTGTAGGTGCTTTCCAGTATGCATATATAGCTCAGCAGCAAGATAAGGCACTGTTGTAAACAAGGCAGGGCTTCCCAACTCCAAAATGGTAAGGCTGAGGGTGTTTACACTTACATTGTGCATGCCCTCTTCTTGAAGTATATGTGATTATTTTATTTATTTAAACTATTTACATACTGCTTAACAACCATTGTATTTATGCAGTTTACAAAATATACAATACAAATAAAAATCTGTTAAAACTCTGAAATCAGACTTCAGTCAAAATGTTGGTGGGAATAATAAAAAAGGGGTATTTAGTAGACACCAGAAACTCAGTAGGGAGCTTCCAGTTGTCTGTCCTCAATTGAAAGAAAGTTCTGTATAATTGGCCCCACAGTACTAAATGCATAGCTCCTGGTGGATACAAATCTTTGGTCATTAGGCTTTATTTGAACATGAGCCATAGGCCATTTTGAGAGAGGCAGGCGATGTCGTCATAAAATATGGTATGTATTGTGTACTTTTGTATTCAGAATCCCCCCAAAATCATAAATCCATATTTGGAGCCTGATATTTTTAATCTTCAGTGGCATCACTGTTTAGAATCCTTGTTTCCTCTATTTTCCCCTGGAAATTCACTCTCATTTAAAGTTGGGCAGGGTAGTTAAGCAATGTTCAAGACAGCTAATGTGCACTAAGTAATTCTGGGAATGCATCTTAATGTTGCTAAATTCTCTTGATACTTGCACACCTCCTGTATCCTGAAGTTCTCTTCATCTCACTTAGTGCCTCTCTCTCTCTCTCTCTCTCTCTCTCCCTCCCTCTCTCCCTCTCTCCCTTTCAGAGCATTATCCTCAAGTCGCAACTCCCCTGCATGGCAGAGTTCTTGAAGTAGTTGCCCTAACAACATTTCATCATAATAATCCTTTTGGGCTCAATCCTACAGCTCCAGCATCTATTCATCTTCTGGGCAAATGTCACCACATAGCCTCCCTCCTTGCCCTTTTGCTTGCGGTTTCCAGAAGGCAACATGTGCATTTGGTAATTAAAAGCCCACAGAGATGTATCGGGCAAGCATGTAAAGGAAATTGTACGAGAGTGATGTGCACAAGGGGGCTCAGATAGCATGCAGAAACCATTACCGCAACAACAGAAGCCGTGGCAAATGTCTTATTCCCCGGGAAAATTAGCCTTTCCCGATCTCTGGGAAATGAGCCATTCAGAGCTTCCCTGGGGTAGGAACACAGCGTTATGCATGTATCTTATCTTGCACGTGCTTTCCCAGGCAAACAAATAAATAAATCATGGGCTTTAAACAAACCTAGTTAGGAGTAGTTGTTCACTGCTGATTAAAATGCCACAAGCTCCATTTTGAGGGGGAGCAAGGCTGGACAGGGTGTTTTGGGGTTGAAATCCTATACAACATTTACCTGGGAAGGAGCCCCACTGAACTAAATGAGATTTGCTTCTGAGTGGACACATATAATAGAGGTGGAGAAGCTCTGGCCCCCAGAGAGTGCTGGAGTACATCTCCCATCTTCTCTTACCATTGGTCATGGTGGTTGGGGCTGGCAGGAATTGGAGTGGAACAACATCTGGAGGGCCACAGGTCCCCCACCACTGGCATAAAGGCCTGTGCTACTGCTGGGCACCTTTTCTTGAGTGGCTCCATTTCTCTCCTGCTACTGCTGTCACTGCTGATTTTCTTGGCCTCCAGGGCAGTGGTGGGAAAGACACAGCTCTCCTAATATTGTTGGACTCCAACTCCCATCAGTCCCACCCAAGATGGCCAATGGTCAGGAATGATGGGAGTTGTACTCCAGCAGAAATTGGAGGACACAGCCTCCCCATCCTTGCTCTAGGCCCAGTCTGAATGGCCACTCAGAGTAAGGACTTCTTCAGGCCAAATCATTGCTTGTTCTTTCAAATGGGAACAGATGCCAGCCTTCTACAAAGCCCCCAGACAGACTGTGGGCAAATGATCGCCTTGGTGTCACCGTGTGCCAAATCTTCATTGCTGCCTTAAAGTCACAACACCAGATTTAGGATGGTGAAGGTGCTGAACCTAGGGGGAATGGCTTCAACTGGTCAGCTAAACCAGGTGAGGGCAGCTGATGGGTCTCAAACCCTCGGCGAGTTTGGGACTTCCTCTGCAAGCAAAGACAGGCACTTGCAGATTGAGCGGATGAGACCAACATTGGGTCCAATCGCCCAGAAGGCGGTTTCTGCACATGCTGAAGAGGGAAGTGAGCGGCAGTTGGGGTTCATCAACCTGAGAAGGGAGCCCATCTAGGAGAAGGAAAACTCTGGTCCTAAATCTCTGCTGCCTTGTGGGATATATTCAGGCGGAAAAAGGAGGGAAAACCCAGCAAAAATCCAGAGTGGAGTCCCTAAGATGGTTGGATGGTGCCTTTTACACTTCCTTCCGGCAACTCCAGCAGCCAAGCTGGTGCCAAACATCTTGCTCTGCTTTCCCTTGGACCACATCAATGAGGTTAAGAGGGGGATCTTGTCATCTGGGTAGCCCAGGACCTCCATATACATTGCCCTGGCTTGAGCCCGGGGAAGATTGTTTCAGTCCTGCTAATGGGGACTTCACCCTGGCATTCTTTTGTCTCTCAACACAGGTGCTAACAGCCAACCTACTGAGAAAATCCATAAAAAGCAACTGTACCAGAATGAATTACTGTGAAAATACTGAATATTATTTTTTTCTTTGGGGGGGAGAGCCAAATTTCATCCTTGTTCAGGGCACCATATAACCAAAGTCCACCCCTGATCAGCTGATATCAGGAGCTTCTAAGTTTAATGCTGGTGTGAAAGTCAGGGCAGAGCTCTTGTTTTATGTGGGTACATGTAGAAAGAGGCTGCAGCCCCCTGGCAATTGCTTTGGAAAACTCCCTTTTCCACAGGGCCTCCCAAGAACAAGGTTAAACCCACTGCCAGTCAAAGCAAGCGCCATTCCATTGCCTTCAATAGATGGAAAGCAATAGCAGCAAATTTGGGCCGAAAGCTCTTTCAGATGCTCACAGAAGACAAATTGTTCATACAAACTGGTCTTGTTAAGAGCATTCTAAGAAACTGAAATGGTGCAGTAACTAAAATAAAATAATAGTCCTGCGGAGATGTATAAAACAGGGAAACTCTTGCCCTCTGGGCTTCTATTGTCTGTGAGACAATGGTACAAACCATATTAATCTTGTAGTCTGCAGAGGAAAGATGTGAGCAAGGCAGCATCTTGAAGTTCCAATAGCAGGTGTTATTAGCATATGGCTGAAACTGGGGCACAGAAAGAATTACTTTACAACTAAATCAGCATAGAAATGCATTCACCGGTGTGAAATTATCAGTCTCGGCCTAAAGTGGAGGCTCTGCCGCGTTAACTCTTGAATGTTCACAACAGCTCGGCCGCAATCAGAAATCAACAAAAAAACAGCCCCAGGAAAATACAAGGATATCCATTTTAGTTTGTTAGTTGCTACATTTATATACTGGTTTCCGGCCAGAGCACTTTGCTCTTGGGTTTGTATCTAGCTTGTGCCATGCTCACATATGGAGGACGGTGGTTGGCACAGGGACGAGCAGGCTAGCTCCATGCCCCTTGTGCCATTCCTGTCTGCCACAAGGCAAAGGGCAGCTACAGTGAGGGATCTCCCTGTGCTCCTGAAAGTTTATTGCATAATACAGAACCTTGGAAAATCAGGGTAGACAAAGTGCAGCATGGGTGTGTCTGCAGGTATGTTGCAGCACTGCTAATAAAGGTCACTGCAAGAAGTAGGACATCCTCTCCACTAAGGACCATATTTGCACTGGCTCCCAAGAATCGCAGGGACTGTGACATCATGACCATCCCAATCCCAAAGCTGCAGCTTTGACTGGGGCGGGGTGGTTGCATTGCATTAAAGAGCAGATGCTGCGAGGCTGGAAGAAATAGGGCAAACATTCTCAGTATGGTTCCTCAATGTGCTTGGCCATGTTCAAGATGGGAACCACAATTCCAGTGCTCTGAATTCCAGTCTCTTGCTGGGAGGTGGTTACTAGGTAGCCAGGTGAGGTTATATCTATGGGTTCAGACCACTAGCAAAATCCATTGATTAGTCTCAGTCTCAATGCAGAGCAGATTTTTGGAGGACAAGATAAGGGAGCCAAAGTGTAGGCTGAGGAACCCATGGCTTTCTAGATTCTCATGGGCGTCTGGTTGGCCACTGTGAGAACAGAGTGCTGAACCAGATGGGCTTTTGGATTGATTCAGCAGGGCTTTTCTTATACCTTTATGTTATTTGATACTGCCAGACTACAGCTCCCACCATCCTTCACGGGACTGATAGGAGTTGGGAAGGCCACAAGTTCACCATCTCTGGTTTAGGCAAATCTACAACCGTATGCAAGGGACACGGGTGGCGCTGTGGGTTAAACCACAGAGCCTAGGGCTTGCCGATCAGAAGGTCGGTGGTTCGGATCCCCGCGACAGGGTGAGCTCCCATTGCTCGGTCCCTGCTCCTGCCAACCTAGCAGTTCGAAAGCACGTCGAAGTGCAAGTAGATACCTTCCTCTGGTGGAAAGGTAAACGGTGTTTCCAGAAGCGGCTTAGTCATGCCGGCCACATGACCCAGAAGCTGTACGCCGGCTCCCTCAGCCAATAAAGCGAGATGAGTGCTGCAACCCCAGAGTCGGCCATGACTGGACCTAATGGTCACGGGTCCCTTTACCTTTACCTTTACAACCGTATGCAAGCTAGCAAAGACTCAGAATCCTACTGCAATGGGAACTGAAGGGAACCATAAAGATCCTCTTCTCTGAACCATACCAAAGCATTTCAAATAAGATTACTGCCTGTGATTTTTAAACATTCAGTCACGGTCAAATCAAACAAATGGAAATCAGGTGGGTCAGAGGCAAGCCAGCACCAAGCACATTCAAAGGACAGAGAGCATGTAGCTCTATTTTTAGCAAAGATGTGCCCATTGAAAGTTGCATCAGAAAAAGAATAAAATTGCAGCAGTGGCTGTTCTTAATCCCATTAGGCCAATCCATTATTTGACCCCAAGACTGTAAAGCAAGACGTTGGAATACAGTTGTCTGGATAGAGCACTTTGAAACCTGTACTTCTGTGGATTCGTTTTGAGAACTAAACACTGCCATTCAAGCCCAGTCTGAAACCTACAAACAATCCACACCACAAATGCTTTAACATAACGCCTTCAAACAGCAAACACTCATTTTCTTAGTGTTTATGCTTTTGCAGAAAATGACTATAGGGGAAGTAAATGTCTGTTGTATAAGCATTCGTGTTTTCTTCCTTCCAGCACCATAGCATTTTGGGAATATAATTCTGGAACTTCCACTGATTCCAGACAGAAACCAAAATCCAGAGGTGGCTAGGAGGGCTTGCCTGGAATCTCAAAGCACTTACAGCCTGCCTTGGAGTACTTGACTATGAAGGTTAAATCATGATACCGTGGGGCATTGTGTGTTTAGGATGATGTATCCTGTGGCAAAGTCCAGAGCATGAAGCCACAGAGCTCCAGGGTGATAGAATCATAGAATCATAGAGTTGGAATAGACCACAAGGGCCATTGAGTCCAACCCCCTGCCAAGCAGGAAACACCATCAGAGCACTCCTGACATATGGTTGTCAAGCCTCTGCTTGAATCTTCTATAACAAAATGAAATCTGAATCTTCTATAACAAAATGAAACTCACTTGGTGCCTTCAGGCACACCTCGAAACCATAATTTGGAGGACTGCAAATGAGCCAGGGGCTTAAACACTTCCTCCTATTCTGGGAATATCCCAGAGGGCGACAAGTACCCACATGACTCATGTGGCTATAGCCCCTGTGTTGCAGATACTCTCTCTCCCGTCATCTCTCTTATTTTAAATAAACTCAGAATGGGTTTGCTACAGCCTTAAATAGGTCAGAGGGAGCCTGAATAAGAAGATGTCCCTGATGAGACAAAGGTCCTCCACTTCTTCCTACTCAACATCAGATTAATTACCTACCCTTTACTTTTTTTTAAAAAAAAAGACACAGGGCAGGTTTCAACATAGAAAACAGTTTTGAAACAACCACACAAACATGTGCATGTGTAACCGCCCAGTGATCTTTGGATGAAGAGCGGTACAACCCATAATTTCCAACCAGATACACCTGGCTGGGCAACAAGAAGACTGTCCTTCAGTCACCCTGCACGTATCAGTTATGGGATGCATGCAACATGACACTCTCTCTTCCTCTTCAGAGTTTGTTGAATAACAGTGGACTTTCCAAAATGGTGGGAAGGGACACCACACCCCCTTGCTGGGATTTAGCCAAGGGGAATCAAGTGTCCCCTTTCTCCCCCACCCTGGATGATGTGGCTGCCCCTGTGTGGTTACACGGGCCAACATCCCACAGAAGCCAAACAAGATAGCTCTCTACTGCATCTGTGAACTGCTTGCAGCAAGGTACTATGGGCAGAAACGTTGGCTGTAATCTAAGCAAAACCAATGTTGTTATTGAGCACCAATCCCATTGGTCTATGTGGTTCAAGCACAGAGCGTAAAAGCCAAGTCACTCCCTGTAGCTGCTTGCCTGGAACTTACCTCTGTTACTGTAGTTGTGTGTGTCCATGAAGGACAGGCCCAGCCTCTCATCTTCCTGCAGGGTACTTTGGTCCGTAAAGCTTCGATCAATTGCACTCATCATGTGTGTCTTCTCATTGCGGTAGTTGATCGTCGCTTTGGCCATGTTCACTGGTTTCCTGGCACAAAATCACAAAGGAGGAAAGCAGGCACACGTCAGACAAAGGGGTCCGCTCTGGGGCTTCCCAATAGGTACATTTTTTCAAACTTCTACAGGTAGGAGGATGAAGAGAGGCTCATGAACATTGGTTGCAGGGGAAGCTTCTTACGTTGTAATGGGCAGGCATCACACAGCAATCGAGGCATCAAGCTCCCCGGTTGCTCAGGTATTGCATCTATGTAATTAGAGCCAAGCCCAAATCTCTCCTGATAAATGTTTTGATATTTGTCTCCCCACCCCCCAATCCCACTAGAAAAAGGCCACCTAGCAGAATTGCTGCAAGTATTCTCCACCGTGTGTGTGTGTGTGTGTGTGTGTGTGTGTGAGAGAGAGAGAGAGAGAGAGAGAGAGAGAGAGAGAGAGAGAGAGCGCTACCATGTTCGCCACAAACCCCCCCCCATGCTAGTTTTGGGGTCAGTAGCAGTGGGCAGAGTGGGGGAGAGCCATAGCTGTCAACGTTTCCCCCTTTTTAAGGGAAATTCCCTTATTCTGAATAGGATTCCTCACAAGAAAAGGGAAATGTTGACAGCTATGGGGAGAGCTGTGACATGAGCATGTTGCATGGCATATGCACATTGCATATGCATGATAGCCACAGAATTTTGAGGGGGAACTACCCACCCCCCTCCTTGAAAAAAATGGGTGGGTGGGTGGATTGGCCCCCCCTCCTGATTGTGCCCCTGCCTGCAGCTGCGCTGCCGCCATGATGCAGCGGCAGTGGTGTAGCTGATGCAGCAGGGAGGGCAATGGCACTGCGGTGGTGGCACAGGCAAAACCCCAGTGGGGCTGGCAGCAGTGTCATTGCAGCAGCGGGGGTTGGACCTGCTGCCTGATGCAAATGGCTTCGCCTTATTGATGGGCTGCCCATGATGAGAGCCCATGATGCATTTGAGTTGGATTAGAGAGAGACTTCATCTGATCTGGCAAGTTAATTCTAGGAGCTGTATCCAACATTAGGGTCTAACTTATGCTTGTTAATTTCAGTTGCTCTACTCTGAATAGAATTTAGTTGGCTATGGCCCTAAGCCCTTCTTTAAAAATGTTAGAAAGCTAAGTTTTAAATTTTTATACACACACACAAACACACACACATCCCTCTGCATGTTTTCACACCCCTTAAGTTCCACCACTACAAAATTTCTGGCTCCTGCCCTGCTTCTCACCCTAAGCAGCCAGTATGTGGGACCACTCAAAAATGTTTCTGTTCCACAGAAAATGAAGCTATTTTGAGATTATTAGATAGTCAGGCTTACACTATCCATCCTCCAGCAGATCTATATGCCATTATTCTCCTTGGTGTAGATCGATTAAAAGTGAAAGCTCCCCCATGGAATATGCTGGCTGAGACCTTACCTGCCCGCAGACTCTCTTGCCAGAGTGGTGCATGCTCTGGTTATCTCCTGCTTGGACAACTGCAATGCGCTCTACATGGGGCTAGCTTTGAAGATGACTCAGAAACTACAACTAATCCAGACTGGTGACTGAGAGTGGCCGCCGAGACCATATAACACCAGTCCTAAAGGATCCCAGTGTGTTTCTGAGCACAATTCAAAGTGTTGGTGCTGACCTCTAAAGAGACATCTGAAGGCAGCCTTGGGAAGTTTTTAATGTTTGATGTTTTATTATGTTTTTATATTCTGCTGGAAGCCACCCAGAGTGGTTGGAGAAACCTAGCCAGATGGGTGAGGTGCAATAATAAATTTATTATTATTAGTAGTAGTAGTATATTGACAGTGGCCTTTCTTAAATAGATAACTTCTAATGAAGTGTCACCCCCCTCTCTGCTCTTAACTGGCATTTTAGCACAACTCCAATGAACAATAATGTGGGTCTGAAGCTCCTTCCCCAATTTCTTTTCAGCATCTCTCCCAGGCAGTGCAGGAAAATTGCTGCAATGCCCACTTATACTCCCATGGCCCTTTTAAATACACTTAGCCCACAGACACCTCCTTGCAAAACAAAGCAGAATCTGTGGCGCTGTCTATCCTTGTGATGCTCCACTTACGCCTGATCGATACTATTGATCAGTCCCCCAATGTGATTTTAAGTGTAGGACTTTTAACATCAGGCAAGTTGCTCAGCTCTGTACCAACACAGAGACAATGCCTCATCATTTGCCTTTCATTGCTCCTAACAATAATAGCACTCCCAAGGAGGGCTTCCAGTTCTGAGGAGGCATTTCAGACTGAAGATGCCAAGGTGAAAGTCAAAACACTGTGGTAGATCCTAAGAAAAGGCATCTGGAGATTCATGGCAAGGGTGGGAGAAATTTCCCCAGTCCTTTCCTGTTTTGGCTTCCTGGTTCTCTCTCCACTCTTCATTCTATACTTCATGAATTCTGGTTTAGCCTTGATAATTCCTAAAATTAAATTCTGCACCTTTCATTTTGTTTATTTGGATCTTTGGATCTCCTTGTTACCAGTTTGAAACCCAGGAGGAGGAGGAGGAGGAGGAGGAGGAGGAGGAGGAGAGCAATCATAGTATTCTCGTTTGTGAGAGAAGAAGAAAACTGGCAGAAACTCATGCAGAAGAAAAAGTGTTTTCCACTTGCACTAAAGCTATTTGGATACAAACGATGCACTTCTGTTCTTTGGTTTCATGATATTCAATTCTAGAATCATAGAACTGGGGGTGAGCTCAAAGGTCATCTAGATGTAGGAAATCTGAAGATACAGCATCCCTGGTGGGTAGCCATCCAGTTTCTGCTTATAAATGGAGAGGTGAAAAATTGAAACGGACCTTTCAAGGTGATCTGCTACACTGCTGTGAACAACCTGTGCCACACGGTGTTCTTCTTAACACTTAACCAAATCCCTTTCCTTATAATCTGATTTTGTGGTCCACCATACTGAGCAGCTTTAAAAAGCAGTTTAGAAACACTGTAAGCAAATAAATGAGAGGAATGAATCTAGTTCTGTGCACCTTGCTTTTAACTTCTTATTTACAAAGCTTCTAGGCCACAGATTTCAAAAGCTCCTTCCTAAAACTGGGACACATTTCTATACCGGATAAATCATTGTCTAGAGCAGGAATTCCCAAACGGCTTTGAAATGGTTCCACTGTATAAAAAATGCATTGCTATTAATTTCTATTTATTAAACTTTATGCACTATATTAACCATCTATAGAAATAAGAATACAATTTTAAATAACCCCTTTCTATTCAGAAGAAAATTGAAATAAAACGTAGCACTCTTAATTCTTCTAGCACTGCATCATTATGTCCCTGGGACTGGTCTGGTGTGAAAAGCATCTTAACATGGTCTTAAATTAGGAATGAATAAGTAAACAGAAATCTATAAGCATGTGTGTTTACTAACAAGAGATTTGTTCATTTCTGTGTAAGCTAGAAAAGGCTTCACTATCAGAAGGAAATATTCAGCAGGAACAAAGCCCGCTGTTTCTTTGATTCCCTGAAAGGAGAGGCAAGTCCTTGGAAACTTATCTGGCTTGGAATAAAATTCAGGTTGGAAAAGAATAGCAGGCTTCTCACCACCATCACCCATCCTTGCCTGCCCTCACTGCCAGCACCTCAAAGGACCTTTGCCTTTCTTTTCCCTGGCAAAAAGCAGCACTGGGAGCAGCAGAATTATCAGGGGTGTGCAGTTGGGAGAGAGGAGGAATGGTGTCCATAATGGCTGGGGCTGGTTGGAGTTGGAGACCAATGGTATCTAGAGAGCCACAGGTGCCCCATCCCTGCAGTAATGGCCCAAGGGACCAGGGGAGACGTTGTTCCCTGGAGGGCTTATGTGCTTGCTTTAGATTGGCTTGAAAAATAATTCCTTCTGCTTTTGGAAATCCGAGGTAGTCCAAGGCAACCTTGCAACAGTTCACCAATATCTAGCTTAGGGGTGGGGAATGTCAGGCGTGGGCCCCCCGAATCCAGCCCTTTAGTCCTGTCTGTCTGGCCCTTGGGACTCTCCTCAAACCACTCCTCTTCCCAAGCCACACCCCTCATCTACCCTGCTTTGTTCCGCTCTCCTTGGGTATTTCTGTCTGTCTGCAATGTGCCCTTGAACTCTAGATTCTGAGACTGCCTCTTGCTTGCCTGGGTGGAGCAGGTAAAAACAACCCTGATGTACGAAAGGAAAATCTATATTTGCTGCTCCATCCACTTTTGCCTCTGGCCACAGCTAACCCCAACATGTGACACTGTTCCCCCAAATGAGGTTGCCTATGGGGCTGAAGAATATTACCCACTCCTAATCTCCATGAGATGAATCCAACATAAGCAGTTGCAGAGGTTTAATTTCCAGATGGGCAAAAACCATTAAATGAAACATGGTGGAAGCTGGGTGAGTTGTATTCTCTTGAGGTGCATATAGCCTCTCCAAAAGGCATTCCAGGTCTTGATCCCCTCCAGCGTCAAACCCCTTCCCCACCTCCCTCCGGAGTCTCTACATTTTATTTCAGCAGCCGTTTCCCCCCACCCCTGAAGCCCCCCAAAATGGTACTTTAACATTTCTGTGACAAGGAAAGGGAACCAACTGGGAGCAGCGAGCAGCGGAGCGAGCGCGAGTGAATGAGAATTACTTACGGGTAATAGGAATAGGAATAGTAGTTCCTCCTGGCAAGCGTGCAAACAAAGAGAAACAGCAGAGATTGCATAAGCAGCTTTTCTCAGCAAATAATGAAGGAGAAGATGGGATATTTGGAGCCTAAAATGACAACAGACCAGAGACTGAGCCATTGTCCATGCAAAGGGGAGGAGGGAGCTGGAGACAGAGAGAGGGGGAAGGAAGGAGGAAGGAAGTGCAGGGAGACAGAGAAAGCAATCAGCTGGAAATGGGAAGCAGTTTTCGGACATGCTTGCTGCTGCCCGGAGGGCAAGCAAGGTCACCTGCCAAAAAGGTTTAGAGAGGGCAAAGACGCCAAGTAACTCGCTTCCCCACACCTGCAAACACACATACTTCGCAAACAGCACATCTAATTCCAGGTGCCCTTGAAATTGTATGCTGGTAAGTGAGGGACAGATAATCTGGACTGCTGCAGATCTAGTGCTTGGGATTGTGATATAGGGTAGTTCCTTTGCTACAAATTTGATCTCATCAGGTTTAAAACAGAGCACTTGTTTTGTTGAGCAGCTATGGCGCTACCCATAACAGAGGTATATCGCCACCCCATCCCATCATGTTCCACCCTTGATTTTCTAAGACACCACCCTGTGTCTCATTCTGAACTTCACAAGGCTTTGTGATTCTAATTCTGGCAAATTTAATGTGCTCCCTGGATGCGAATGCTGCAGATATAAAAACAAGAGACCTCTTTATTTCTCCGAGCAATGCAGAGGCTAGATCAGGGGTCCCCAACCTTTTGGGACTTGGGGACGGGGCACCTTTGGACATCTGAGGAAGTGTCACAGGCACTACAAAATAATCATTTATTGTAAGAAAAACTGGGGATGCTCAGAACCCCCTCCTCCCCCAAAGCAGAAACACCTATACCCCAATGAATACCCTCAAATAATAAAACAATAAAACTCAACCAACTCCCAACTTAATTAAAAAAATAATAATTAAAAATTAGGAGTGCCAAGATGGTGTGTGACATTACTGTGGTGGTCATGGGTGCCAGATGGAGAATCCCAGGGCTACCTGAAGCCTTCAATTAAAGACAGTGACTTATATTTTATTCTTTGTTGGGGGGGGTAGCTTTTGAAGGGCCACTGCAAACATAGTTTCAATGTGCTTCATTATAGTTTTAATGCTGTTATTAGCTGTTTCTGAGGGTCAGATATATTAATGGTATATTTATCAGCCTTCAGAGCTCAGATGTTTTGGACTACATCTCCCTCAGCCCCAGCCATGCTGCCTGGGGCTGATGGGATTTGCAGTCCAAAAGATCTGAAATGCACACTGCTGGCGAAGGCCAATACATATCCTAGCCAGGAGACTCAATCTTCCACTTCTCACAGCCAATGTGTTTTCTAATATTCTTCCTAACAGTTCCATTCTTCCTGTCACAGCTAAACCTGCAGGGAGGCAACAGGTATTGCTCATCAGTCTGGGAAGAAGCGTCCTTTAGTCCCAGCCAGAAATAGCTCCGCAAATCCTTCCCTATCATATCTGCTAATAAGCTGGAGGCCTGGCTGTTTCCCAGGCAATTTCTTTGCTTCCATTAGCTTCCCATGGTCAACTTCGCCACATGAGAGGTATCGCAAAGCACTGCACAATTGTCTTCCTGAGTCCAGCACAGCCTCCAGCAATGGGGCTCCTGGACTTTTTATAGAGTTGTGTACAAGGGACAATATGCTTGCAACAAAAAAGTTGCAGGGTCCAGGGTGCCTATTTAGTGTTCCAGCCAGCCAGCCAGTCATGCCCTCTCACATGATACTCCATTCCATTTTCTCAACTTCCCTCAAAAACACAGCAATCTGTGGCTTGAGGTTTCCCTGAGGAACCCAGTATCTCCCCCATGTTTCTCATGGGGACCTGTTGTCACTCACCACCCAAGTTCACTATTAGAGGGCATAATTTCTGCAGGTGCAGCTTATGGTCACCTCCTTGTGTTACAGAGGAAGGAAAAGCTGTACCAAGCTGAAATGCTCCACATTAAAGCCACGGTCTCCTGGCCTCAGTTCCCAGACTGAATTTTAAAGCAGTGGTGTCCAATATCATTTCACATCTTTATGTTTCAAATGCCCTGTTTTAGACTATCTGCAGAAGCACTCAGAACTAGAGGCCAAAGGGACTCTTAGCAGAGTGAGGTGCTAAGATCCCATAGCAGCAGAGTAAATTGCACCATTTCATACTGCAGGTGGAACAATACTGTTTTTCAAATGCTCCCCCACATACCGTATATAAAACCCTGGAAGCAAAAACTTAGCTCAGCAATGAATGAACTTAGCGAGAACTTGCAGGACCATCCAACAATGTGGTCTCAACATGCAATCTGCCTCTTTGAACTGCAGACTGAGATCACATTGTTGAATCTATTCTAACACCTCAGGAATCTTAAGAATCTACTCTCACAGCCTTCATCAACCCTTCCATCATCCCTGGCCACTGGCCCATGTTGCCTAGAGCTGATGGGTGTTGTAGTCCAAAGCATCTGGCGGGCACCAGGTTGGGGAAGGCTGTACATTACTACCTCACTCCCGTGTTATTCCTTTGCATTGTGTAGACCAAATAGGTCAGCATCCAGCATCAACACGCAGCAGCCAATTGACAGTTGTTAGGGCCCAACCACCTTGGCAGAGTTCACCAGAGCTGAAACCTGCTTTGTCTCTCTCATTTTCTCATTCCCCCAGTCATGGTCTTATCTGGATGCAGCGGATGGGTCTGGGAAGCAGGCTTGGTGAAGAAATATGATGCAAATGGAAACAGGAGCAACAACTGCCTGTGTTCACTTATTTGTCCCATGTCTGGAACAGCAATCAATCCAGCAAATGCTGTAAGTATTCACTGCAGTTGTTGCTTTCACTCCCCAAATAATTGTTAAATCCCCCTCATTTTGCATTGTGGTTCCTTCGTACCGAAATGAATGGGATAGAATAAAGTAGGGATGGCATAAATTACAAAATGAATTACACTACTTAAGTGGTATAATTTTACTGCAATGGACAATGGTGGAAAATGTAGTTTGGGGCAGAAAGCGAACTGTAGTGGAATGGAAACAGTTCTGCATGCAGGGCCAAATGGAAAATGATGCCTTCTTTGATCCCAAACAGGAAGCCATGTACCATCTTGCATTTCCTGCAATGGCCTGCAGTGTCTGTCACACCATCGCTCCTGTGGGAAAGTGAAAGTAGCAAGCATCTTCCGGGACCCAGACAGCACTACCAAGCCCACAGTTTGGAGGTGGGAGGGGACCAAACAGGAAGATCACCAAGGTGAGGGGCCGTCACACCTGGTGCCAACCCTGAAACCAGCCCAATAACACACCAAATACGGAATTGTCAGGAAGGAAAGAGACACCACTTTGGGTATCAGGCCATTCCTTTAGCACAAACAGCAGCCATCTGTTGTTTATTTACACTCTGAATCCAAGGAGCAGCTGACCATGGATTTGCAAAGAACTCCAACTGAAATGATTTAATCAACTGTGACATTTAAAATGGGATCGCCAAACACCTTGATTCAAGCGAAGAGATGGATGTCTGAATGGATTCTTAACCTGTTGAGGAAAGGCTGTAACAGACAAAGTAACACTGACAGCAGATCTGCTCAGTGCAGAGACTAAGGAATGTGAATAAGGGCTCTACAGGAGTGTCTTTAATATTTTGAGGAAATCTACCCAATCTAAGAATCTCCCAGGAGTCTTTTTAAAGGCTTGATTCCCTCCCACCAACCACCTGCATTTTAATCCTTTATGAAGCTGATAATTGAAGAAATAAACCATTTCCAATTTTTCCAGAACACACAGAGTTCTCCTCTTCACAGGACACAAGACTTTATAATCTTATTCCTCTCCAGCAACCCACGTGGCCATAGCTCAGTGGTAGAGCATCTGTTTTGCATACAGAAGATCCCGACTTCAATTCCCACTATCTCCAAGTAGGGTTGTGAATGTCCCCTGTCTGAAACCTGCTGCCGGTCAGTGTAGACCGTAAGCACCCAAAGTGGTAGGCTCCATAAATGGTTGGGCTTCAACTCCCATTATCCCTGACCATTGGCCATGCTGGCAGGGTTGATGGGAACTTTAGTCCAACAACATTTGGAGGTCGCCCAGTTGACTGTCCGTGGGCTGAGCTAGATGGACAAACATTCTGACTCAAATAACTCAATATAAGCCACAAGCTTGCTAGCAAATCTGGTTTCCAAAATGAAAGCAACTATTAAAAACAGCACAGATACCATAATGAATTGGTAGCTAGCTTCTTAAATTATGCAGCATGATGGGGTGATTTGCTAGGAAGTGGAGGCAGCAGTGAAGACAGCTTGCCCCCTATCTCTGTAGTAGTCGGGGAAAACCCTAGCAATGTAACAATAAATAAATAAAAAGGGAGCCCTGTAATGCAGGGCTTATAACACTGCAAGTCAGTTCTGACTGCCTGAATCTGTGAGTTTTATACTGCTCAATGGGTTTCACCGAAAAGCTGAGGTAGGAATCCCTTGGATCCACAGATCCTGCCACTCTTTCTATTATTATCCACATATGTCTTTTCGATTGTTGTTGGGTTGTTGTTTTTTGAGGGGGGGGGGAGTTGCATGCAGAATGAAAGATCAAGAGTGATGTGTTGCATCCCAAATTATGACTGTCATGGGGAAGGTCAGCAGTGCCCCCTGTTAGGTTCCCTCCTCCATTGGTGGATGATAGATCCAACAATGGCAGCATTGGCCGACTCTTTTCATTTCCAACCATCATCCATAATGTCTGGTGAGTGCTCTTCTTGAGCACTGTGGGAAATTTAAGTGGCTGCCAACCTCTGCTGCCATTAGATAGACCTATGACTGGCAGGTACCAGCACCAGTAAGCTGTGCCAAGTAACTGTGGTCCCAATAGCTGCCCAAAGGCACTGAGCACTGATACCTAGCTTGTCCCTAATTGTGTTGTATCTGATCTGTGTCATTAAACCTTGGTTCCTCAGGCATTGCTGGACGACAACCCCCATCATCCTCAGCCAGCTTAACCAAAGGTGAGGGATGATGGGAGCTGTAGACCAAGAGCATTTTGGAAACCAAAGTTGGAGAACACTGTATTCAGCTGTGTACACACTACCAGTTACTCTGGCCCCAGTGCATACCCACTGCTGTTGTTTGAATCCATGTGCACAGGAGGTTAGCCACAATCCATATCCTGTAGTTTGTTTGCTTTTTTAGAAAGACTGCCATTTAATAAGTTTCCCCCCACCCTCAAGCCAGCATCTACCTGAATTGAAAACGTAAGGCACATTCACTTCACCATTAAGCTGAGGTATGTACATTTGAGACAGCCATTGTGTATACGCACAGACAACAACTTTATGAATAGTAGTCGTGTGGGGAGTCACAGGTGCAGGGAGACCCAAGATATGACACACATTGGGAGTGGCAGGCGAAAATGATGAACTATGCGGAATTAGCCAAGCTGACCGGCAAGATTCGGGACCAGGACGACCAGAGATTCATAGAAAGTTGGAGTAAATTTATGGTGTATTTAAAGGATAATTGTAAAACTTTAAAAACACTGGCAGGACTGAAATAACTCCTACAATGTAATAAATAGGAGATTAAGTATTTAAAATATGTGATTTAAAGAAACAAGGGATACCTGTTGAAGGGAAGGAGGGAAGTCATAAGCTCAGCAGAGCTAAAAGTATAGATGTGATTTGATGTATGGTATAAAACTGTGTTGAGAAAATAATAAAAAATTATTGGGGGTGGGAGACAGGACACACATTGGATGAAGACTCACTCTCTGGCATGTACTGCAATGTGCAAATGCAACTTGAATAGCAGCGGCAGGGAAACTGTGCTTTAAGCCGCTAATGTGTGCATAGCCTTACATAACTAATATTAAAAAGAAATCCTAAAATGAACTGAAGCTCTCCTCGGTTGATATGAGGGCCCCTCAACTGATATGAGGAACCCTACAGAGCTGGCATTTCATGTCTGCCAAGACGCTGCGTGAGCTGGCACGGCACAGAGCCCAGGTGAAAGAAGACAGACCTCCCTCCTCTTCCCCCTCCCTGTCGCACAAGGTTAAACAAATCCACTTCAGACACTGAATTCTTTAAGCTCAACGCTGCTTGGCATGTCATCCTTTGCAGAGCCATTTACGTTACAGTCAAATAGCGGCACGGTTCTGGAATCTGAAAGATGGGCGCAAAAAAATGCTTAACAACAAGTTGGCAGAACATCCCAGCACATTAACAGGACTTGATTGTTCTTTGCCAGGATAAATTAAATGACATCCAGGATTTGTGCCCTTCTGTAAGACTGTAATCTGATTGCAGCATTAGTCAGAAGCCACCTTCAACACCAACTACCAACACGTAACTCTGTTTCCCCCATTTTTCTCAAGACATTCCTATGCTAGACATTCACACCATACATTGAAAGCACTAGAATACCACTTAAAACAATCATGGCTTCTCCCAAAGCACCCTGGGAAGTGTAGTTTGTTAAGGATGCTGGGAGTTGTTAGGAGACCCCATTCCCCTCCCAGAGCTACAAATTCTAAAGTGGTTGAACAATCAATCCCTCTTCACTGGAAACTTTGGGAATTGTAGCTCTGTGCAGGGAATATGGGCCTTAGCACACTAGAGTTCCCAGAATTCTTGGGCAGAAGCCATGACTTTCAATGTATGGTGTCATCAGGGCTTAGGCTCCATTCAGACATCCTTTTCTATGGTGCATTCATTATTATTTGTGTTCACCAGGGTGGTCACATGCAATCCCATTTTCAATACTGTTTGTTCCTGCGAAGGTTTCGGGGCAGTCACACTGCTCCATTTCCACTCAGTGCACATGCTGTTATATCTTATACCACAAATATTCTGGTTTATTTATTTTGTGGTTGTTGCTGTTGGACAGCAATAATGCGGTATCATTGGGGAAGCATCACGGGGGGGGGGGGGGACTAAATGAGGTGATTAAAAAAAGAACTGTAAGATGTGTATAATATCTAAACCTGAGGACTGTCATTTGTCCAGTTTTAACTTTAAATTTAATTTATTTGACTTTATTTTGGGATGCATTTTAATTGATTGATTGCTTGTTGTTATTCATATTGTATTATTTATATGATGTTAGCAGCTCTGAGTTCCGTCTGGGGAGGGCGGGATACAAATAAAATATTATTATTATTATTATTATTATTATTATTATTATTATTATTGGAAAATGTGTATTTTTAAAAAACAAAACAAAGAACTAAAGCAGAATAGATCCAACACTATTCCACTATTGCACTAATAATGCACTATTATTGCATCGATAACATGTTGCAGAATATGCCTGCGATTAAACACCAGTCTGGAAGGGGAAAGTGTAACATAAAGAAGCAGCTATGGGTTAATTCAAGCCAGCATGTATGTTTATACAGAAGGATGAGGGTTGTGAGAATATCACAAATCCTGCCTCTGGGCATTCATGTGATCTTTAGCTCAGGACTCCAATCCAGATTCTCTTTTTCCCCCCACCCCCCACTTTTTCCTTCCCTGGAAGACGCCCAACTTTGTTTTGAAGGCAGAAAGTTTCACGGTGGCCCCCAATTCGATCCGCTTCCAAGCCACGGACTGTCAGACAGTGAGCAGCATGCAGTGCAAAGGCAGAAGATGCGTGAGGTGGATAGCATGCAGCCAATCCACCAGAGACTCATGAGCGTGTGACTCCGTCCAACCTCTGCGATTCCTGCTGGCCTGACCTGTTGCGCCTTGCTGACTCTTGTCATTCCCCGGTGGGCTGCTTGGGGGAAAATCAACTCCTTTGTCGGGGACTTAATGTTCCTGAAAGGGCAGAGGGATCGTGCCTACCCAGGCAGAATGGGAACTCATGAAATATAGACGGAACACAAAGCAGGCACTGCTGACCTGCTTCCTTGCCCCCTGCCAGCCTTAGCTCTGAAGCTCAGAGGACTCTGCGGGATCTGTGCTGAGGAGCTGTCCAGCCCATTAGCAACCAGGGTTGTAGCAATGACAGCGGCATGGTGTTGCCACTGGAAGCCAAGCTGAGGACCGCTCTGCTGGGACCAAGCAAAAAAGCTCACACAGGTCTCTGTCTCTCTGCTGCCCACAGTTCTAAACTTCTGGATAAAGTGACTGATTGACTGACTGGCATTTGTAGCCCAGCCTCCACCACGAGATCCCACACTGTGGCCTAGTCACCCTGTGCCAAACAAGGAGCCAACCACCCTGTCCAGTTCAGGAGTGGGGCTAAGAGTTTTCAAAAAGAGTTTTATAAGTGCATTTGGGGTGCAAGAACACGGTGCGGGATCTGACCCTTATCCTTCACAGCTGTTAAGCGGAAGGATCTGATCTTGCGTGGGGCTGCTCCTTTGAGAACAGCTTCCCCGATATATAATGAATTAAAGAAAATGTTTAGAAAGACATTTGTTTAAAAACCAAAAGCTTTTCTGTTAGGTTTAATAGGTGAAGAGATACCAAAAGAGGATAAACAACTTTTTATGTATGCAACGATGGCAGCCCAGAGATGGAAGGAAGGAGAAGTACCAATAAAAGAATGGCAAATGAAACTTATGGAGTATGAAGAGATGGCAAAACTGATGGGGAAGATCCAAAATCAGGAAGATCAAGTATTTTTAAAAAGACTGGAGTAAACTTTTAATTTATTTAAAAGACCACTATAAACAATTAAAATCATTGGCTTGGATGTAATGTGGAATTAACTATGATAATTATGGATATATAACAGATGGATAACAGTAAAAGATACAGTAAATTCAATCTTGAATATGGAACCCATGGTGGGAGGGAGGGAGGTCTGAAGGTTCAAAAGAACCTTGTTGTGTTAATGTTTGAGATGGTTAAGTTAAAATGTATAAAAATGTGGGAAAAACCAATAAACATATTTAAAAAAAAAAAAAAATAGAGAGAGAGAGAACAGCTTCCCTGCGTGCAAGGGAAGCCACTCAGGAAGGAACACAACCACACAGGATCAGATCCTTCAGGAACCTGGAAGGAACAGGAAGTGGGGAGAGTGAAAAGCCAGGTGGGAAAGCCACCCCATCTTCTCCCACAAAGATGCAGCCACCCAATAGATCTCTCTTTTTCACAGTTTCTCAGCAACTCCCTCGCACCAGCCTCTCCTCACTGCCCAAAGCCCCATCCCTTGACAACCTCAGATAGCTCTGGGCCCTCAACCCCAACCTGTAGTGATCTGGGGCTGCCTGAACCCAGCTTGAACCTAGATTCCTCTGAATCAAGACCTAGATTCTTCTGAATAGGCAAGTTGGGATTCAGACCTCAGCCTTGTTAACATAATACGCCATTAACCACTCTGGATCAGGTTACCTGAAAGATTACCTGTCCCTCTACAGACCTCTAAGATCGCATAGAATATATGGGGAGATTCTACTTGTGTTCTTCTTTCCTGGTTATTTCTTTTCCCCCAAAAATAAAATATGAATAACAAAGAAAAATATAATGATAACAATGAAGGTGAAAAATATCAGGTGTGTGACAAGGGGAAATCCTACTTGCACCTCTGCACCCTACAGAATATTAAGGCTGGTGATACTTGCCACACCCGTGCTGTGGAATACCCTCCCCTCTGCCATACATGAAGCAGTAACCATCAGTTGCTTCAAACCTTGTCTTTTTGCACAGGTTTCCCCTGACCCATCCTGCTTCAAGTTTTTGAATCCTCTGGTATTCTGTTTTATTCACTTTTAGATGCTTTTATGTTCCATGCTGCTGCTTTACTGTTTTCAGCTTGTGTTTTTGTTTCAGCTCATTCGTAACAGTATTTCTATACTGCCATATCATATACCAGGGCAATGTACAACTTTAAATAAAATAGATCGTTTTAGACTGTACACTGCTGAGACATTTTCGAAATATAAAGCAGTTTGAAATGTGTTTAATATAAATAGTTGCCTGTTGTTGTTTTTGTTAAACATTAAGGCCCAGCTTCTAGCCACTGGATGTTAAAGGTTTGCTTTTGGTTATTGCATGCAGTCCATGCTGATAAATTCATCCTTAATCCTTGCTGAAACCAGTTTAGAAACATAGAATTGGAAGGAACCACAAGAGACATCAAGTCCCTTGCAATGCAGAAATCTTTTGCCCAATGTGGGGCTCAAACCCACGACCTTGAGATCAAGAATCTCATGCTCTACTGAGTGAGTCCTGCCTAGCAAAATGAACATAGGACCCATGAGACCCTAAAAGACATATGGTGGGTGGGTGACCTCTTTTTTTTTCTGTCCAGGGCTGCATTCCCTTAGCGCAATTCTGATGGGTGCAGAATGCTGGCAGTGGGTGGGCTGTTGAGGAAAGACAAATTGCCCCTTTCAGAACTGATTGCTTTCAGGGGGCCTTTGAAATTAGGCTGAGGTGTGACTGTCCACACCTGCTATTAGGCTTCTTGCATGTCTGTCCTGTCTGATCTGCCATGATCCCCTGATTGTTTTGTGCCCCCTCACCCAAAGATCCCTGGTTATGGGGCCTAGAGGAAGGAGGAAGATTCCTCTAGGTTAGAACAAAGGCTCACTAGGATAAGGGAGGGAGGGGCACAGGTGAGTGGCCTGAGACTCTGGCTGGCTACTGCTGATGCCCTTCCTGCCTCTCCTTCCTCCAAGACGTTTCTCTTCATCCGCCAGAGCAAGGCTGCTGGGCTCCAAACGAGGTGAATTGAGCTTTGCGACCAGAGAAGCAGCAATGGTGAAGGCAGAATGGGAAAACATTTCCTTACCCTTTCCGTATGACAACAATGATGGCCCCCAGGAGGATGATCAGCACCACCAGTCCTCCGGCGCAAATGCCCAGGATGAGGCCCATTTCCTCCGAGTGCTGGGAAACTTCCAGGGGACGCTTGCTCTCTTTGCAGGCAGCTGCAGGGGATAAAAAGAAAATAGCTCTGGCCTGTTGTAGTGGTATATGTAGAACCATCTCCTTTCTCCTGCATATGAAATATGTGTGGAAGCTCCATTCTTTAGCTGTTAAGGTTTCTGCTCAACCCCTTCCCACAAAATATTTTTAAAAGTGGCTGAACAAAATGGCATTGAATTCCAAAAGAGAATTCCAAACATGCTTCTCTTCCTAGAACACAGGTATGGGGAACCTTTGGCTCTCATTCATTCATGACCACTGACCATACTTGCAAGGGCTGATGGGAGTTGTAGTTTAGCATCACCTGGAAGGTCAAAGGTTCTCTACTCCTGCCACAGCACTAAAACCAGGAGCTAGTCACCCAAAGAAGCTGACTAGATTGGAGACTGACAAAAGGGAAATGTTCCATGCTACATGCAATTTATTTCTAGAATTCATGGCACTAGTTCATACCCTCCAACATTTCTCCAATGAAAATAGGGAAATCCCATTCCGTAATGATAATTTTACTGTTTATACCTAACACATGTTACTGGGTTGCCCCAGACACTCTAGCTAGCTTCTAACACATAAAAAACCATAATAATAAACCCCATACCCTCCAATATTTCTCCAGTGAAAATAGGGACGTCCTAAGGAAAAGAGGGGCATTCTAGGATCAAATCAGAAACTGGGACGGCATCTCTAAATCAGAGACATCCCTGTAAAATAGGGACACTTGGAGTGTCTGCTAGTGGATGGCTCAGGACAGCATCTGAGACAGGTTTATTTATTTATTCAAAATTCTTTTTCAGCATTTTATGCCCTCCCAAGAAAACTCACAAGGCAAAATACAATGCAGTCACAATCTCAAAATACACAATAAACTCCTGCAATAATTAAAACTCCTGATGGATGGTGGTAACCCAACTGAAAGATATTTTTGCATATCAGTTTCCACTGGATCTTTTGTTCTTTTTATTGAGATATATAAAAGGTCATATAAAACCAAGAAATCAAACTCAAGTTTTCTATATTATAACAATAGCCAGCATATTGTACACGAGAGCTTGGGCAAAAAAACCCAAAGGCCAAAGAGAATGGATTTTTAAGGAAATTATGAGAGCAACTCAATACTGTCAAAAGAACAGCTTTATTTAAGAAGAAAGAACGGGCCAGGGAAGAGATTGACAGACAGAGTTTGCGAAGAAGGAACAAAAAAGCTCAGGTCAAGGAACAGGCTGCATATATTTATGGAATTGGAAGATTTCAAATGGAAAGTGGTTGTGTGTATGTTTCAGTATTTGGAAAGGGCTGCTAAATATTCTGCCAGTCAGTTATTTAGTATTCTTATATAGTATAAATATTTTTTATTACACGGAACAGGGCATTATAAAGGCATGCAGTTTTAAAATTTTCCTCCAGTCCCAAGACTACAAAAAGCCGAGTACAAAATACAATATGGCGCCGTCAGCTATACTGCAAAACAACAACAGAAAACCAAACTCATGGAAAAACAGAGTGAAGCAAAAGAGTATTTGAGGCACTCTTAAAGCCCTGTAATGATCCCCACTGCCAATGAATTCCAGAGGCATGGAGTCATTATAGAAAAGGTCCTCTCCCCCATTCCTTTCCTCCTAGTATGTGATGAGAAAAACCTCCTTCCTAAAATTCTGGAGAGCTGCTGCCTGTCAAAGCAGACAGTAATGAGCTAGATGGCTAAACCATCAGATTTGTGGATTTCCTGGAAACATGGTGCAGGAAAGAGGATTGGGGACTTTTGGTTTGATCCAGCAGGTTCCTACGTACCATGAAGGCCTTGAAACACTTTGATAATTCATCAATTGATGAATTGAAACACTTTGATAATTCATCAATTGATGGTTCTGGTACATATGGCGCAGAACTGAAGGAACTTAGGAAGCTGCCTTATACTGAGTCAGACCATTGGTCCATCTAGATTATTACTGTCAACACTGACTGGCAGCATCACTCCAGGGTTTCAGGCAAGTGCTTTTCTCATCCCCATGAAGCTTGTAGACTCTCCTTCATTTGAAATTTTTAAGCAGAGGAGATGCTTTAATTGAGTTCCATGCATTCCAGGGGGGTTGGACTAGACCTTCAGATGCCTTCCAACTGTATGATTCTGTGATTCTATGATTTTATTATTCTTCAAACCCCTCCCCCATTGCTCACTATTTTAAATGTCTTAAATGTTTCAATATGTCTTTAAACTGTTTTGAAATGTTTTAGTTGGTTTTAAAATGGTTTTAAACGCTGCAAATATTATGTCTTTGGTTTTGGCTGTTTGTCATTCTGCGCCCCTTTGGGCAGGAGAGAAAACTGGTGAATAAATAAAATAAGTAAATAAGTATTGCCCTGATAAGAATCGGTAAATGCATTGATAAGCAATGATCTCCTTGAGACCACCTGAAAGCTGCTTTACAACAAAGAGGCTGGCATCACGGCTCAATAGTTGGGAACAGATCCTTGGCAACTTGAGCTGCCCTTGTGGAAAGCTGAGAGTCCCGTCTGTCTTTGTGGCCTCTACAATTAAAAGCGAGAGCTATCCCGCCCCCCTGGGCACATGTGAGGCCAGCCACGCCCTGCAGTATGCTGGTTGCCCAGCTGAGTGGAACATGACCGAGACCAAGCCACAAAGAGGCGTGGGCGTCCTTCCTATGGCTCCGTCCGGAAAAGGTTGGGCAGAGTTTCATGGCCGCTCAAGGCACATCTTCAGTGAAGCATGCACAATGCCTGTTTAATGTTCTAGCAAACAATCCAATCTAATCCCACATGGTGTTTTGTTTCGTGTGTGTGTGGTTTTTAAAAAACAACAACACCAAAATGATTTTGCTTAGTGACTCGATTTAAAGTAAAATAATCCAATCAAACATATACAAGACATGCCATGTACTCCCTTCCCCCATCAATCAATCAATCAATCAATCTCACCTACCCAAATAATGGACCAAGCTGTAGTTGGGACAAATTTTCCCTGTTACACAAATTTTTAGAGATCCTTTCATGATCAAATAGGAATCCAGTTGCCCCAAATCATATTCACATGGGTGAGACATCAAATGAAGAAAGCACAAGTTGTTTTAAAACAGGGGAGGGGCTTTTTCAGCCTGAGGGCCACATTCTTTTATGTGTAAACTTCTGGGGGCCACATGCCAGTAGAGGCTGGGGACAGAGGAATAAAGTGGGTGGGGTGGCATATGTGATTCTTAGTTTTGCATAAAAGTCTACATTTCAGCTATGCAGGAGTCAGAGCTTTCTACACACACACAAATCTCACCAACCAGGCAAGAGGGGAGGCCTATTCCTTCCAGGCAAAATCACTTGAAGAAAGAGCAGAGTAGGGATGTCAGAGAATTCCAGCAGAAATGGAAATGGGAACCGAAATTGCTACAATTTGAATGTTTGTCCAAAGTCCAGAATGCAAATCATGCAAGCAAATATGAGCAGCATACACCATTGTTGTTATTTTAATCCACAAACTTCACATAAATAATTATGTTGTTTTCTGAATTGTTTTTTAACATTCCCTCCCCATTGAAATGCGTTGTAACTAATTACGCAATTAATTTGTGTTTGTTTCAACCATAGCAGGTAGCACAATGAGTTATGTAAGTTTCAGTGGAAAGAAACTGAACTGCAGCTGAATGGAAACAGCGTTGGCAGGACAAAATTCGCTGCCTCCTGGCATTCCTTATGCAGAACAAGGCTGGTGAGAGGTGAAGTCTCCAGAGAAGAAGTCCCAACAGCTGGATAGAGAGGCCCAGAGAGCTGTGTTAGGCCCCTTGGATTGAAGTTCCCCTGCATTCTTAAGAGTCGAGCGATAATGGCATGCAAAAAGCACTGCAGAACATGCTTTGGGTTCTGACAGTGCTCATTCCATTCCCTGGTGATCTGCTGTGCTGTTGCATCTGTGGACCTTGGCAGTTTTCAGCTCTTCATTAAAACCCTGTCACTCCTGCTTACCCTCCTCCATTGCTAAGGCTTTAACTTCAGTGATGGGTGACCTTCCCCTAGTCAGGCTTGAGGGGAGAGGAGCACAATAATCAGAAAGTAGCTCATTCTCCCCGACAACCCGAAAGTCAATTCAAAGCTGTTTTAGATACTGGTGTTCCCCCTAAGATTTCCTTGAGAGCATGGTGTCATCCAATCCCTCCTGCAACCTTTCTTTGGAAGTCCCAACAGCCCTCACTTTCACCCACTCACCTGCCTCCTCCCAAAGAGCCACGCATGCCTCTCTTGCCGCTTTTGTTCTGCTAGCACGCTGTGTCCAAGTAACACTAAGTGTTGTGGCTTTCTCATTGCTATTAACACACGCCAGTAGCACTGGGAAGGTTACAGTTCCCAGGGCTCCTGGCAAGGGTGCTGACATGCCCCCCCCCCCACATTGCGGGGGCACATCACATGACACATCATGTTACATGTCATGTGACACATCGTCATACCCACCTAGCCCTCGGCCAGGACACGCAGGTATGCCGCTGCCGCAATGCCAGCGCTTGGCCTCCTCCCTGCATGACATCGGGCAGGGCCACATGATTTGTGGGGAACCCAGCCCCCTCCTTGAAAAATTAGGGGAGGCTGAAGACCCCTCGGTCCCCACCACATGGCGCACCTGGCTCCGGGCTAGGGCCATTGTTCAGGGATAGCCATGGGGGTTGGAGTGCAAAGTGTTTTGTCCCTCCCCCTTATGTTAGTAGTAGGAAGGAGGAGCATCAATAAGAAGAAGAAATATGTTCCCATTTCTGGAAACCACAGGACGTGAAGATCGCTCTTGTGCTTGAATCCAGCCACTGTGAGAACAGCATGCTGGACTTGATGGGCCATTGGCACAGTGCTGGTGAAAAACTAACCGCCCACCATCTTAAAGTGCCCAGAAGCACTTGTTTGAGTTTTAATATGCACACAACCAACAGTTATTACCAATAGATTGTGGGTGGGGTGGAGTAAATCCTGGTATAGTCATACCTCGGGCTGAAGTTGCTTCAGGTTGAGTGTTTCTGGGCTGCACTCCATGGCAACCCAAAAGTAACGGAACGCGTTACTTCTGGGTTTTGGCACTCGCACATGCACAGATGGTCAAAATGATGTCACGTGCATGCGCAGAAGAGGCGAATTGCGACCCATGCAGACGCGGGTTGCGTTCACTTCAGGATGCGAACAGGGCTCCAGAACGGATCCCGTTCGTATCCAGAGGTACCACTGTAGCTGGAATTTGTCATCCCCTCCAAGCAGCCTGTATTAGTATATTCAAATTTGTTTGAGTGCTCTATGCCACGCCTACTTTATGTGCCTGGCAATGCCCCTGCTCCTTGCACCCGACACGTAGCCATGGCAGCATGCCAAGCATCAGAGATGAGAGTGAGGAGGGGATGAAAGAAACATTCCTCCGTTCTTTGGACTAGTGATAGAAAGGGGCCTGAAGGTCAGGAGCGGGTGGTCCAGAGGCAGGATCAAAGGGAATTGCAATCTAAGGAAGCGGCAAACATTTGGAGGTCATGATACTGCTCGTGCATTGCGGCAAGCATTATGAAGCACGTTTCATAATGTCCAAAGCACCTTTGAAGCAAGCTGCATCAGTGTTGACCCTTGGCACGAGTCCCTCCTTTGACTCTGTGGAATCAATGGAAACCAGTCGGGTGATCCCATGGTGATATGTTGTCCAGGCCCAGAAACTTCCAAGAGAGATCTTTCATAGAGATTCAAGCTTTCAACAGACCAGCTGATAATGATCAGTCCCTAGATTTACTGTTGTTTTATATTGTATTTTGTATCCTGGTATTGTTTTTCCCATGCTTGTAGCTGGAGGAAGGAGTCAAGCTTTCTTGGTTGACCAATAAACTAAGCTGAAACTAATACTGTGTGTATGCTCGTGTGACTTCCACAGTACATTTGCTCCCAGCAAGTCTCTGCCAGTTTGATTCATGTGCATAACTCCAGATAGCTCTGGTTCTGCATTCCAGAAAATGCCATTCCATGCTCCACACACATATCATTTACTCGGTTTAAAAAAGATGCTCTGCTATCCCAATTTAACAGATCAATGGACAGGACAGGACATGATTACAGACAAACACAGAAAGAGGCGTGGAAGGCCTCCTTCTCCTCCAATCCCACAGAGGAACCTCCATCTGCCCAGTTGCTGTGTTGTGAACCATAAAGAGAAATTAACAAGAGGCCTGTAGCCTTGAAGTACCACCCTGTGCACATTTATAAGTCCCAATGTGGTGTGTCATTGACAACAGATTGATTTAAAAAGTTGCCAAACGCAATAAAACACCTGCAACAGTTTTAAAAGAAGCAGGGGAAATGTCCCAAGACTAAGGGCCGTGGCCTGCTAAATTCTACTCAGAGTAAACCCATTTAAATCAATGGATGTAAGATAGTCATGTCTATTCATTTCAGTGGGTTTCTTCTGAGTAGGGCTAACACTGCATGCAACCCAAAGTTACAGTTCCCCCAAGAAAATGAGTCCCATTATCCTCACCCAGCAATCTTAACAATCCCAAATTGTACGCTGCTCGAAATTTATTCTGCATTTGGGGGTGGGGGACGAGAAGGAGTTTCTTTTGAAATTTTCAAAGAAAGCTATATTGAATAAAACAAATTTTGTATTATTACAAATGACTATAAGGAAGATTTCCAAGACCACTTTTCATTAATCATAATAACAAAGGAGGCTTGGAGAAGCACTCTCAGCTAATCAAGGAGAAGCACTCAAACACTGGCCACATTCACACCATGTATTTAAAGCAGCATTAGACCACTACAAACAGTCATGGCTTCCCCGCAAAATCCTGGGAGCTGTAGTTTGTTAAGAGTGCTGGGAGTTGTTAAGAAGCCGCTGTTCCTTTTACAAAGCTACAATTCTCAGAGTGGTTTTGTTATATACTGAGTTGAATAGGATCCAAAATGCAGCAGTCTGATTGGTCCTAGAACAATAGGATTCAGAATGCAGCAGTCTGATTGGTCCTAGAACAATAGGATTCAGAATGCAACAGTCTGATTGGTCCTAGAACAATAGGATTCAGAATGCAACAGTCTGATTGGTCCACAGGAGCCACCCAATCCAGCTCCAGGTGGAAATGAATCCGCAATCTTATTGGCCTACAGGAGAATCCCAGAATTAGCCAATCGTGTGGGGCCCATTGTGTAAGTAATGTATATAAAGCAAAACAAAAAAAATTCCTTCCAGTAGCACCTTAAAGACCAACTAAGTTAGTTCTTGGTATGAGCTTTCGTGTGCATGCACACTTCTTCAGATACCAGTTGGTCTTTAAGGTGCTACTGGAAGGAATTTTTTTTGTTTTGACTACGGCAGACCAACACGGCTACCTATCTATAACTGGTATATAAAGCAGACATTCTGGGGGGACTCCCATTCCTCCTCACCACTATGAGCTGAATAAAGAGCATAAAATCCACTCTCGACTCCGAGTATATTTCAGGTTTAATAGTCAATACCTCTTTACAGAACTAGAGGCACAGTCTACTCCTGTTCCTCCACCATCACCACCACCAGCAACAGCAGCTGTCTTCATCTCAGCATCATAATTTATAAGGGGGGAGCCTTTTGCTGTTGGCAACTGGCTCCCAGATGGGAGTGTGGCCCTTGATCCAAAACAGAGTCTCCACCCTTTCCCTAAACCAATGCTTCCCAAACTCCCACCCACAAGACCACTTCAGAATTTTTGGTGGTCTTGGCAGGCCACTTAACGATTTTTCTGCCTGTCGTAGCCATCACACCTTGCTGTGGTAGATGTTGTATGATTTTTAATTGTATTTTTATTGCTTCTTTTATTCCTCATGCTGCATTGCATTGCATTACAACTCACATTCCATAGAACTCAACTTGCAACGCAGTAAAACACAAGAAATAAAATCAGCAATAAAATACAATTGAAAAAGATCAATATGGGTGCCTAATGTGGGCAGTGCTGCAAACCCACTTGAGCTTGCCTAGCCCTGGAGGTCAATGGACCACAGTTTGGGGACCCCGGTCCTACAGAATCATCATATAGTTTTTAATCCCTGCTGTCCTTCAATATTCTGCACCAGGCAGTTGCACACGCATAGTTGTGGCCATTTTTCACTTCTCACCGAGACACAATTTTTAACTTGCTTTATTGTGGATTTATTCCTGCCTATGATTTTGGACCTTTGCAGTGGTATTATCCATTTGGAAAACCGCAATCAGGGCCTTGAAACCCTTTTGAGGTGTTATCATCCGAAGAAGATTTGGCAATCCATGACCTTATCCGGAAGCCTATTGTGAGCTGCTTAGAGCACCCTTCAATACGATAATAATAATTTGCTTTTTGTAAGCCTTGCTGAAATGTACTCTTTGCAAGTGTAATGATACTTGTCAGTTGCTTAGAGCCTTCTTTAATATGATTCTTGTGCTATGTGGTTCTTTGTAAGCCTTGCAGAAATGCACATTTTGCAATTGTGATAATACGCTGCCTATTTTATTGTAACTTCTTTTCACCAATACATGGCTGTTACATTTGTGCACATATAGCTATGTCCGTTTTTCATTTCTTACTGTACTACAATTTTTAACTTGCTTTATTAAGGGCTTAGTCCTCCCATCCCCTCTCTGTCCCTGAATCCAAAAGGGAGCAAAATATATTAGCCAAGCACAAGGAATTTTATTAAACACATGGGAGGCCCTGAAGTTCAATCTCAGTGAAAGGCTGCGCATTTGGCTATTTGCTGAAATTCCAGGATCCAGAGAGAGATAGAGAACCCAGAAATATCTCCTTGATCAATTTCAGAAGAGTCGCTTGTGGTGACCTCCAGCTGCACAATTTTTTTCCTGGATAATATTGCCAGCCACCAGTATAAAATACCAAACATGTCCAGAACACATGGCAGACCAAATCAATTGTTCATGTTCCCAGCTTTGAAAATATGTCAGCAAGGTTGAAAAGGCCCCCAACCCAGCGCACAACAAATTTGCTCTCCTACAAGATCCGTTATTCTTTACTCAGTCTTGTTGTTTTTAACCCAAAACAAATGTTTCAGTTGTGCAGCAGCTGAGGACAATGGATTATCCAGATGCCAGGGAGAAAATTCATTTCCTATTTAGACCCTGAACATGTTGCTATGGGGAAGAAAAACATCTACACAAATGACTCAATTTGCTGAGCATCTACATTTCTATTTGTTTTAGAGAAAATGTGATTTAGGCTTAGATGAGGGATGTGTGAGAAAATCCACAGAGTGATTCTATAGAATTCCTGCAGAGGAACTTTGCAGTGAAATCTGTTATCTGAATGTTTTGCCATGAACTTTGGCAGAGAATTCAAATTGATTCTCACTGTTTATGTTTCATGCTGCAGGTGTGCATGACCTATGTTGACTGTGTATGCAGCAGCTGAAGACTACAAATGCCATGGTGCAGTGAAACTTTGATTTACGCCACAATCCTATGGGCTGCCATATTTTGAAGAGGAAAAAAGAGGGCACATCTGACTTCTGCTTTTAACTATGGGTCGCTATGATGACTCTCATTTTACATACTCATGAAAAAGAGGATGTGTCCTGGAAAAAGAGGACATATGGCAACCAATGTCTACTCAGAAGTAAGTACTACTGAGTTCAATGAGACGTACTCCCAAAAAGGTGTATTAAGGACTGCAGCCTATAAACTATGTGTGCATGCTTACTAAAATTGCAGGTGCAAAGCATGGTGGCACAAGCTATGCCTCCACTCCATTTTGGAAAATCAAATCCCAAATTCTGCTTAGGGGAAAATTATTTATGCTACAACCCATATCTTGTGAGGACAAGCCCACAGGTGGTCCTTTCTGCACAATATAGGAATTGTGCCTTTGGTGTTATGGAAAACTGATGTGGACAGTGCCGGATTTATGTATAAGCTAAACAAGCTGTAGCTTAGGGCCCCACTCTCTTGGGAGCCCCCCCAAAAAAATGAAAGGAAAAAACTGGATGTACATTTCCAAAATATAAGATAAAAAAAAAATCTACACATCAACAGTGTTTTGTGTTGTGTAGGCTCCTATGATACCTATTAGGTCCATAAATTACCATATAGCATACCGGTATATTCAACACAAAAAACAGCGCAATTTGTTGTTGACAAAGGACAGTGGGACATATAAAGGGCCCCATTACCTTCAGTAGCTTAAGGCCTCATCAAACCTTCAGTAGCTTAGGGCCTCATCAACACAGCTGTCAACCGTCCCTTATTTGGCGGGAAACTCCCTTATCCCAGCGCCGTGTCCCGCTGCTGTCCCTTATTGATGATGTCCCTTAAATTTCCCGGGTTCCAAAGGAAGCAGCTCCTCTCCCTCCCTCCCTGCCGGCCAGGGAGGAGGGAGGCTCCAACTGTGTTGCTTGGCTGCCTGGCCCGCCCCCCTCCGGCCTCCTCTCACCAGCCTCGGCCCCCAGGAGCCCCTCCCCGCCGGGACTGGTGGGAGCCTCGGGCCCTTCCGCCGCCATCCTCCTCGCAGCCACCAAACTGAGCGTCTCTGCCTGGGGCCTCCCCTCTGCCTGCCGCCGCTGCTGCTCCCACTAGGCCGTACTGCGGCTGTGCCGCCGAAGGACCTGGATGAGATGGGCAGCCTGGCGCGGCCTATGAATTGCTGAGGAGCCTTGAGAGGAGAGCGAGGGCAACCATAGAGAAAGCAGTTCAGAGAGAGGGGGAGGAGGAGGAGGTGGAGGCGCGGGCAGGTATTCCAAGGGCTAACCATAGAGGGGAAAAGCGGAGGAAGGACCGCAAGCGCTTCTCCTATAGATTTGTAGTGGTAGACTGGCATAGATGGTCTGCTCTGCGGGTTTATTTTGGGTGCTATTTCCCCCCCCCCCCCCGGTTGCTGCTTGTAGTTATTTAATTGCAGTGTTTCATCAGCTGCTGTCTTGAGCAGCAACCTCTGGAAACGAAGGGCTAAAAACTGGTGCTGCTCTCCCAAATTATCTGATCCCTTTTAACTTCGTATTTCAGCTGGTTGACTAAAATCCCTTATTTTGGCTGCTGATCCCTTATTTTCGAGGCTGCTGGTCCCTTGTTTTCAAATCTGTAAGTTGACAGCTATGCTCATCAAACCTAAATCCGGCCCTAGATGTGGAAATGTGACGAACTGAACTTATGATTGTAAAAATGAGAAACTGAGGGAAACCGAAGTTTACAGATTTGCCCATCCCTACCTGAGCCATCCCCTAACAACACTCCTTGGTATTTCCTGGCTCAGATGACAACATAACTCCACCCGCCTTAAGGGAGGATGGGATGGACATTTCAGGCAGCAAACTATCATGGGCTGGCTCTGCAACTCTTGTCTGGCTCACCAGCAGCCACTTCGTGGCAAACCGCTAACCTATGGAAGTAAAACTAGTGCATGTCACTCAGCAAGAGGGTGCAAATCAGAAAGGCCATTTGACAATAGACGGGGATAATATAGGCAAAACGCACTAAGAAGAATGATTACCTTTCCGGGCTATTCGGATGCAATTCAGCCTCGTTTCCTAACAGGGAAGAAAAGAGAGAGTCAGATTTTACTGGTCGAAGCTTTATGTGAACTTACCCTTTATTTTTAGAATGAATATTGTTCTGCCTGCTTGCATCCCATCACAGTCATCCCACCAGAAATAGGTATTTCCAGACATCAAGGCTTCATACCACTTTGATATTTTTGAACTAATAAGCAATATATGCATTCTTTTAAATAAATAGCAATATGAGCATGAAAAACCCCAATTTACAACTAACATACTCACACACACCACACAACATGGCGTGTGCAAGGTCGCCATGCCCCCCCCCCAGCCCCCTCACTGAAAATTTTTTTGGGGGGGTCCTTGGCTCCCTGCCCACCTGTACCCCCGATGGCCCCCCTGATGCTGGTTATGGCTTATGAGAGCTAAAGCCCTACAATATCTGTAGGGCAACAGGTTCCCCATCCCCAATTTAAAAGCTGGTTCTTAAATCGTAATGATGCCAATTGCAGTGACTGGCAAAGTTTGCACAGTAATTTCCTCCATGGCATTGAATTCCTTTAGATTTAAGGCCTATGGATAGAAATGAATACACCATACTATTCCGTGTACAGTATAAGATGACCTTTTTTCCTTTAAAATTATGTTAAAAATTGGGGGTCAGTGGCTATTTGGTGTGTTATTTGTTGCTGTGGCCAGGCTGGTGTTAATTGGCTGTTGCTACTCTGGGCTACCCCCCCCCCATAAAAAGCTCAATAACTATGGGCAATCCTCCCCCAAAAAAACTCAACAACTCTGAGCAATCTCCCCCCATTTTCTTAATTTGGAGTCCCCCCAAATAGGGGGCGTCTTATACGCAAAGGCGTGTTATACACAAAAGAATACGGTCACCTCTCAGGTTGATAGAGAGCCATCTCACTTGCCCAGCTGAGAAACCATTTTTTTCTTCCCTTTCCTTTCTTTCCTGCACTGCCTGTCTCCTCCCTTTCTATCTCGCCAGCCCAGTGGGATTCCTCAAGCACCCCCCTGCATTGCCTGCCCGCCTGCCAAAACGCCATGCTAATAACACAATCACTGCAGATGGAAGAATGGAAATGAAACAAATGGGCATCATTTTCCTTAATGTGCATAATCTATATCTACTCATTATGTTAGGATTCCTTGTTGTGCCATTTGGGATATTTGGATGCTGGGTGCATGAGAACCAGACTGCAGCAATAAGGAGGAGGCTGGAAAGAACCTCAGCTGGGGCATAAAGCTTTCCAAGACATCCTCCCCTGCCTGCTCACACAGGCAGCTATTCTATTCTCCCTGCAGCTGGACTGTGAAATTAACAGCTTCTGTCAATCATTACCAACCTGGGGTCATTACAGTTCTAAGAATTCGACCGGCGCTCCACATATGCCAGTATCCTGCTTCCCACAGTGACTAGTCAGATGCCTATGGGATGGCCACAAGCAAGGCATGGAAGCAACAATGCTAATCCCAGCAATTAGTGCTCAATAGCACAAAGGAGACCTTCATGGAGGCCATTCCAAGGTTTAGTGGCTACTGAGCACACTCAATCCATATTGTCTCACTGCCCACCCCCCATCTTTGTTTCTTTGTTCAGAGAGCACTTTAAAAAAAATATATCAAGACATTTTGGGGCATGTCAACATGTCCATCTAGTTTCTGGGTAAGGGTTATAGCTCAGTGCTGAAGCATCTGGCTTGCAAGCAGGACTCAGGTTCAATTCCCAGCATCTCCAGGTAGAGTTCAGAAAAAACTCCTACCTGAAATCCTGGAGAACTGCTGCCAGTCAGTGTAGATAATACTGAGCTAGATAGATCAATGGTCTGACTTGGTATAAGGCAGATCCCTATGTTCTTATGATTCTCAGTGGCCCCATTTGGCTCCATTCTTATTGGCACTCACTACCCAAGTTTGCAGTTAGAGGAACTGCATCTGAACCTGGAGGTTTCGTTTACCTAGCTAACGGCCTCTAATGGACTTAGGTTGCATACATTTAAAACACAGAGACACACCTTGAAAGAATCCTGGGAGCTGCAGTTACCCCTCACAGAGCTATATAAACCCTTAACAAACTACAATTCCCTTAATTTATTTATTTTTATTTATTTTTTAGGGGAGAGGTGTTTTAAATTTATGGTGTATATAAATTCTTCATTCTCCATGAATTTGTCTAACCCTGTTTTTAAACTAACACCATTACATCTGTAGCACTGATAATTGCGCATTGTTCATAGAAGCACTTTCTCTGGTCTGTTCTGAAAACTGCTCTCATCAATTTAATTGGGCAACCCTGAGTTCTTGTATTATGGATAAGGTGGAGGGAGGGGAGGGAAACTTTTTTCCTCGTCCACTTTCTCTACATAGTGCATAATGTTAGACACCTCTATCATGTATGCCCCCAGTGATCTCTCCCTTCCCAAAACTAAAACTAAGAAGAAAAAAACCACACCAAATGCTTTTAGTGGGTGTAGCCTAGAGGAGGCATAAAAGTCCTCAATCCGCTCCCAACATTGGTTGTAGCAATGTCGGGTTATTTTTCGCTCTATAAGACGCACCAGACCACAAGACGCACCTAGTTTTTGGAGGAGGAAAACAAGAAAAAAATATTCTGAATCTCAGAAGCCAGAACAGCAAGAAGGATTGCTGCGTAGTGAAAGCAGCAATCCCTCTTGCTGTTCTGGTTTCTGGGATAGCTGCGCAGCCTGCATTCGCTCCATAAGACGCACACACATTTCCCCTTATTTTTTAGGAGGGAAAAAGTGAGTCTTATAGAGCAAAAAACACGGTAGCTTTTTGGAGCTGTCCGTGGTCCTGTAACATTTGAATTTCCTTGCTTCCAGAACATAACACAGAACATGAACCCAGAATGTCCTGGGTTCAATCCATGGCATCTCTAATTGAAATAATCAGTTAGCAAGGATGTAGTGGGAAGCAGTCTGAGGCTGAGACCCTTGAGAGCTGCTTTTCATCAAAGCAGACAACCCTGGGCTCCATGGACAAATAATCTGACCTGGTCAAAGGCAGCTTCCTGTGTTCCTTATTTGAATTGATGGATTTACATGTAATGGCAACCCTTCCTGCTTCTTTGCCAGCTCTCTCTGGCAGCACACACTCCTTCATGTGGCTCTACAGCCTTTGACTTCTATGGGTGCGGCAATACATTGCCTGCCCACTTCTGCATCCCCAGTGGCTCAGATGGAAGCTGCAGAAACGTGTCAAGTCAAGGCATCAAGGATCCTCTGGAGGATGCCCCCTGTTGTTCCAGCAGTCACCTTGAAAGAGATTTGCCCAGACGTGGAACAGAACCTCGGGTTAGTCAGATCAGATTTGTCTCTGCAATGAAAGCTGGGCTGTTGAAGCTAGGCTGAGCTTGATCGTCTTGCAGATTAGGACAGAACAGCCCACTGGGGCAGCTGCAGGGGACAGGCCTGGAGTCCTTGGAGGACATCTCCTAATGTTAGCAGATGCAAGGAGTCGCTGCAAGAAAGGGTGTCAAATGAATTGTCTCTTGCTGAGATGCCTGAGCAAGATCCCCACCCTTCTCCCTCTGTAGACAGCCTGAAGAAAATCCATGTATTCTCATTTCCAATGGTGCAGTCTGATTATTTTTAGACTTTGGACTTAATGGTCTTACATACTCTCTACCCCATCACCACCACCGTTCCAAAGATGGCAAACGGGGAAGGACCATAGCTGAGCATCAGAAGGTCTCCTGCTGATTCTGCTGCCCCCAAGTCCTGCCCTGATGGCACCGCTGCTCATTTCTTTGCTAGAAAAGGCAAGGATGTCTCTCAGGTCCAGGCAGGAAGAGGCAGAAGCAGCTGAGATTGGACATTAATGATACACAGACTAAGGAAAGAGGGTGTAGCTCAGTGCAGTGCAGGCTAGTCTATTAGGTGAATGGGACACTATACCACCAGCCACCATTGCAGTGATGATTCACTAGCTTTGCCCTTGTGAAATGCAATCCTCAGCATCATTGATTTTTTAAAAAAAATCTCAGGGGGCTGAGCTAGCCCCGGGACAATGGCTGCAAATTGAATTAAGATCAGTCAGTGTGAGCTCCCCACTTTAAGTTCCAGCTGATCTGGAAGCAGCAGTGCCTTCTTGGTGGTAGTCCCAGAGCTCCAAAACTTCCAGAGGTTATGGAAGGCTATCAGCTGATCACATTTTAATCCAACACATTGCTACTCACCCCTTTGAGATGGCTCATGGCCTGGAAGTAGATGAGATAGGCCTTCTTGGGCTCCAGCGGTGGATTCCAGTAGCCGCTATAGGTTTGGTTGTCCCCTACCGTGAAGGGCTTGGCTTCTGTGAGGCTGCTGGGGGGCAGCTCGGCTCCAAAGTAGTGAACTGAGCCACGGGACATGGCGTCGTCAAAGGTGAGGGGCACTGGAAAGCATTCCTGGCCCCCCACCTCCCGCTTGACCTTCCTAGGCCTGTCTTCTTCCACAACGACTTGGTATGTGCTGGGGACACAGTCCAAGGAAGCGGGTTGGAGAGAGAAAGAGAACAGAGAGGGGTGAAATCAGATGGTCTCACAGAACTGTAGAGTTGGAAGAGACCCTGAGTCCAACCCCCTGCAATGCAGGAATATGCAGCTGTCCCATATGGGGATCAAACTTGGAACCTTGGTATTATCAGCACAAAGGCTCTAACCAGCTGAGGCATCCAGGCTGAAATAAATCAGAATGCTTTGAGATTAAGGGGGTTGGCACCTGCACTTACAGCTGCCTTTTCAAACCCTTGGAGAATAATCCAACCAAAGAATTCCAGGAACTGTAGTCTTGTTGAAGGTGTTGGGAATCATAGCTCTGTGAGGGATAAACTACAATTCCCAGTATTCTTTTGGGGGGAGCCATGTACAGTCAAATGTACAGTCATGGGGGTTTGTGGCTTGCCAATGCCCGTCTATGCTGGAGTCTACTGGCTATACCATCATCCTGCAGACACTAGATTACAAATGTTCAGCCTTACTGGCAGAAGATCCGGTGAGTTTCAAGTAACTCGTGGAAGCAGAGGTGCTGCCATCCCCTTTCCTCGCATGATGATCATTTATTTAACAACATTTCTATGCTACCCGATCTTGTAAGAAACAGGAATAGCTAGCAAAGGGAGATGATGGATGGCTTGGCTAAGGAGTCTTAGAAGAGGCAGCTGCCAGACTTAAGGCTCAGAGCTTTGAGGATGATGCACTCGCGTTGCCTTGCTGCCAAAGTCAAGGGAAGAGGATTCCGTCCAGCAGGTGCACATGGGATGCAAAGACACTTGCTCAAGACATTCAAGCAAGAGCCGCAGGAAATCCACAAAGGCGCTCTCTCTCTCTCTCTCCCTCCCTCCCTCCCTCCCTCTCCCTTTCTCCAGACTCCACGGCTGTGACCTGCAGGCCAAGCACAGCTGATCTCACACACACACATCAGGCCTGGCTGTCTGTAGGTTATATATAATTAAAGATGCCAAGTCAGAGGCACTATTTGTAACTTTCTCTACCCTTCAGCCAAGAGCAGAAAGGCAAATAACAGTGTGTCAGAAGGGACTGTTTAAATGCCCTAAAGCATTCATGGGCAGGTTTCGTACTGTGGCACAGACCGTGTTAAAACCAGCGCTTTTCAAAAGGGATGCATTAAATCAACAGGCAAACCTTTGCCATCTTTGGAAAAGACAGGTGCCTAGGGTGGGGAGGCATGTGTGTTCAGTGGGTGAATCAAGTCTCGCTCGCCAATTCTCAGCATTAAAGTCTAATTACAAAGATGGCAAAGAGGAACGCTGTCAGCCATATCCCTCACATTTCCATTCTTGCTCAGGTTGTGGATGGCTCTCAATCGGATGTGTAGTAGTCTGGGGTTGCAGGGGGTCAAAGACTTATTACTATTTCTGCAGCATGGTCCCTGGAAAGTGAAGAACCTTATGGTTTCAGTATTCCTAAATGGAGCATACAGAACAGCTCCTACTTGGCGTTCCTCCCAGCTGCCTTCTTCGGAGTGACTATGAGCCAATCCGCAGTTACTGACTCACCTCCTTTCACTATGATTGGCTCCTATAAGCCAATAAGTGTGAGGAGATTCCTCCCTAGAGGCTAAAAAGCTCCTTTTTCTGTTACATACAATAGAACTTCAAGGAAAGCAGAAGTTGAGTCACCTTGGAAGAAGATACAAGAGCACTCCAAACTGAGCAAATGACATGGGGGGTGGGTGGGAAGGATTAAGCCCTTTGCTAGTTCCACAGTCATGACCCAAATCCAACCCACCTCTGGAACTGCAATTAATATTTTTTTTAAGCAAGGAGGAGGGGGGAGAGAAAAGGCCAATCCACCTTCCATTTCATAAATGAAGTTTTGTTGTCTCAAAACTGAAAGGTGGTATGCATGAGTTCCTTGAGTAGATGGGCTTTCCTGTACCTGATAGGGGCACCTCTGCCCTGTGCCGGCCTTAGCAGAATGGTGATGGTGCTCTCCGACTCTCCCAGAGGGGAAGGCATGTCCCCATAATCGAAGCTAGGAGCTAAAAAGGAAAACAAAAGACAGTGATCAGAAAGGATATAAGCTCAAGAAGGACAATCCTGGGGCTTTTGTGAATTCCAAGCATAGTGATGTTTCATCGGAAATAGCAAGCCATGTATTGAACTCAGAGAGGTTGTACATTTACATTGGTTTAAACTGATTTAAGACAGCGCAAGTCCTCCTGTAGATGCTCTGGTTGGAAGCAACAGCTATTTGGTTCCTTCTTTACCAGAATTGTCTCCATCACCAGACATCATCATCATCTATACCCCATCCATCTGGCTGGGTTTCCCCAGTCACTCTGGGAGGATCCCAACAGAATACAGTGGTGCCTCGCAATACGAAATTAATTCGTTCCGCACGTTTTGTCGTCTTGCGATTTTTTCGTCTTGCGAAGCACGGTTTTCCATAGGAATGCATTGAAAATCAATCAATGCGTTCCTATAAAAACCGCCTTCAGACCAGGTCCGGGGACAGTCTGTCCCCCGACCTCTTCTGAAGGCTGGGGGGGCTTTTCTTCCCACCCCCAGCATTTTAAAAAACCCCGGGATAGCGGGGGACTTCTCCGCAGTCCGGGGCGATTTTAAAATGCTGGTGGGCGGCAGCGCGGCCGCCCACCAGCATTTTAAAAAACCCTGGGATAGCGGGGGACTTCTCCGCTGTCCGGGGCGATTTTAAAATGCTGGCGGGCGGCAGTCCTCCGCTGTCCCGGGGTTTTTAAAAAACCTCTCCGCCCCCCCCCCGCCAGGCTTCGGAAGGCTGCTCCGAAGCCTGGCGGCGGGAGGAGGTCTCTCCGCCCCCCCCCCGCCAGGCTTCGAAGCATCCTTCCAAAGCCTGGCGGAGGGGCGGACAGACCTCCTCCCCCCACCAGGCTTCGGAGCATCCTTCCGAAGCCTGGGGGGGGCGGAGAGACCTCCGCCCCGCCGCCAGGCTACGGAGGAGGTCCGAGGACAGTGGGGAAGATGCACTGCGCTTCCCCGCTGTCCCGGAGATTTCCCTATGGGCTTTCGTCTTGCAAAGGAAGCCCATAGGGAAATTCGTTTTGCGAAGCTCCTCCGCGACGGAAAACCCTTTCGTTTAGCGGGTTTTCCGTCTTGCGAGGCATTCGTCTTGCGGGGCACCACTGTATTAAAAACACAATAAAACATCAAACATTAAAAACTTCCCTAAACAGGGCTGCCTTCAGATGTCTTCTAAAAGTCAAATAGTTGTTTATTTCCTTGACATCTGATGGGAGGGTGCCACTACTGAGAAGGCCCTTTGCCTGGTTCCCTGTAACCTCACTTCTTATAGGGAGAAGGCCCTCGGAGCTGAACCTCAGTGTCTGGGCTGAATGATGGGGATGGAGACGCTCCTTCAAGCCATCCAGATATATCAGAGAGTGATATAATACAGTGAAGTCTCCCCCGCCCCCGTCAACCATGGTAAAGACCACCTGTCATTTGGCTCTTCCCTTCTCAAAACTGCCTCCATCGGATGCCATTCCATCTGGTCCTCCCACCCCCAGTCCCTGGGTACATCAGTTAAGCCCTCTCCAGATGGCACTGCCATGAACAGGAAATACCAGTAGAATGGGGATGGAGGGGGCACATCTTTATCCCCACCACCATCATTGCAAGGCACATTTTTTTTCTGCTCCCGGGTTCTGGAGCTGAGAACTGCTTCTTAAAGTGTGAAAGCCCGCAGATAACTTGATTCCAATCTGCACACTAAACTGGAAGGTGCAGATCAGATTAGGCTGAATGGGAATTTGCAAAGATCATATTCCTCAAGAAGCCTAGGTGTAGCTGTTTCCCGCTGCCTAGAACAACATCTTGACAGAGCAGTTAGGCGGCCTCCTCTCCAAGTCATGAGCGCAATGAATCAGAAAGACAAATCCAATTGGTTCGTTTTAAATAACTGGCCTTCACCAAAACTCCCATGGCACTTTTTTGGGGGGATGAATTACGAGCGCCAGCAACTGCCTCCTTCCCACGTGGTAAACTGATCCAGTTAGCATTCTTTGATGTGCATGTGAATCAGCTCTTGGATTCCAGATGTGACAACATTTCAGAGGGAAGCAAAGTCATGAATGTTTGGGGGACTGGGGGTTGCTCTTTGGGAGGGGGGGGGAATGTGTGTTGTGTGTAGGGCTGCCAAGTCAGGAGCATCCCAGACCCTGAGATTTCAGGGCTCAAATCTGAGATCTATGAGCAGCCTCTGGTGGTGTCATGGAGGAGAGGCTTTTGGTGATGCCACAATGTTGTCCCTGGAACCATCACAGTGTGGGCCCTGGAGATGGGAGTTAATTGGGAGAGGGGAGGGGAGGAAGGCAGCCCTCCCTCAAGTGTCTATGTTATCATTTTCACCCAGCTCCTGCCAGACTGAAGCCTGCAAGCTGTATGCACAGCTTATTTTCTTAATAATTCTTATTATTATTAAAGGCACTCTTGTGCACCTGAAGATTCAAGCCCTCCACTTGCCACCTGGAGGGGACCAGGCAAGCCTGGGGACTTCAGATCAGACCTAGATGTCTGGCAGCCCTAGCTGTATGGAACTGAGAACCCTCGGCTCTCTTTTCATTGACTAGTTCTCTCCTTTTGAATAATGTCCCCGGCTTATGCCAACATAAAACGCTGCACCTCATTTCCATCCACATTGCACACTGATTATTCTGAAAGCCATGGTTATCCCACAATTCTTTTTGCTCTGACAAGAGAAAGGGAAGAAAGGAAGGGGATGGACATATTAATTGGCTCTGCTTCTGACAGAGCCGGATGAGTGAAAAACAAGGGGAGGGACGACATGCTGACTGAAAGGAAAAAATTGGAAGGGGAACCAGAAAGATGAAGTTCTTTACAGAAATATGAAAGAATAGTGAAGGGTTGAGCAGCTGCTTTGCATGTAGAAGGACCCAGGTTCGATTGCCGGCATCTCCAGGTACAGCTGGGAATGTTCCCTGCCTGAAACTCTGGAGTGTCACTGGTAAAGGAGCTAATAGAATCATTAGTTTGCCGGAAAGTGAAAATGTACCTCCGCAGACCTTGCTTTGTCCGAAGCCGTCCTTTCAGTCAATGCAGCAAAACCTTTCCACATTTCCCTTGCAGAAACCCCCTGCCCCTCGCTCTCCCTTTGCTTACAGCCTGCAGGTCCTGATTAATCAGCAGTCACTCAGGTCCACCTCCTGCTGCCTCCTAATTCCTGTGTCCCTATTAAAAAACATCTCAGCCAATTCAGCACTGTTAATAGCTACACCACAGACATTAGCAAACAGCCCTAAGTACTGTATGGCTTGTTAATGAAGCCCAATTAATCCCTTGTTTGTGCCTCTGCAAGGCAGAGTATTTTGTTTCCTCTCTGTAATCTTCCCCTTGGCATATATTATGGGGTGGCGGCAGCAGGGGGTTCTGTTATCTCTGCAGTAGACAATCTTCTAAAGAATGCCAGCTTTGCCTCCTCCTGAGAGCCAGCCTGGCCTCCTCTCTGTCTCCCAGAAAGCCTGGCTGTATGACTACAGACCCAAACTTCCCTCCCAGCTCTTCAGCTTTGGCACAACTAGGAGCTCATATGACAGACTGTGGGCATTGATGTGACTAGCTTCACTGCCAAAACTTGAAACAGAGAGAAAAAGAAAGGGCAATTGATGGGATCAGTAATAGTCTACTCATTTGGCAAAAAGGGGACTCGGAAATCTGTCACCATTTCAAGTTCTGGGATCCCACTGCATCTTCTAATTGGAATGACATGCTTTGGGGTGCAATCTTTGCTATTTCCAATACAAATGAACTTGCTCTATACCTCCTGGACAAATGCATGGATTAGAATTTGTCCGTTCACTGATTTCCATGCTTCCTTAATGTTCGGATGCAGTACTCAGCATCAAAAAAAGCATCAAAATAGGGCCCTAGGGTTGCCATACATTGTCTTTTTCCTGGACATCTCCTCTTTTTTAGGGGTAAAATTTCTGTCCCAGCATATTTTTAAAATTGGACAAAATGTCTGGGGTTTTCACCAAATGACAACGGCATCCTGCCTTCTCCTGTGCAGCGGTTACCTCGCACATAGCCATGGCTCAGTTGGGAACCACAGGTGTTGCAAGCAGCCTCACTGCTCCAGCTTCTCTCTCAGGACTACATGTGACCTTGTTATCCATCTCAATCAACAGTAGGCAGCGGTGGCACATTTGAATGGAGTTTTGGAGGCAACGAAGGAGGATGGGCTGTTGGTTGATCGCCTGAGGACAGGTGAGTCACAGCAACACAGAATGCAGCCACCTCTGGACAGGTATCCCTCTCTCTGCATGCCTGCTCTACTGTCTCTGAGAGGTCAGGATGCCACAGGGAAGGATGGGGAAGTGGAGGCAGAGGCAAAGGCAGAGGCTTCTTTTCCTTGCATACATATCATATGCACCCCCTCCTCGGGAGAAAAGGAAAACAAGCCTCACGTCACCCTCAGAGGTTAATGTAAAAAGAGGACAGAACAGAGAAGAGTCGGTGGAAGAAGATTGGAAAAAATTTAAAGTATATTTACAGAAATATTGTAAAATAAATGAATGTTAGAAGGATGCTGGAAAGAAGTTATATGGCTTTAGCAGAAATGTTATAAAGAATTAAGTAAAAATAGATTGTTAACGGGTCAAAGGGTAAAATTTAAGGTTAAATTGCGTTAGATAAATTATGGAACAAAATTTGAGAAAGAGGGAAAGGACTTGCTGAAACAACTAATTGAATTAGAATACAAAAAAGGGAGGTGTGAGGAAGTCAAGGAAATAAGTAAATGAAAGATAAAGATATGAAAATACTGGATGGTTTTTTTAAAAAAAAATGTTTTTGTTTCTAAATGTTTTTCTTTTTTCTTTTTTATTGTTTTGTCGTATTGTTGTTTTTTATTGTATTTTCTTTTATTTTTGAAGTATTGTAACTTTTTATTGGCTGCTTTTCTTTTTTTGTAATTGTTAAACTTTAATAAATATCATTTTAAAATAAAAATAAAAAGAGGACAGAACAATGTAACAGATTGAAAATAAGAGTGATTTGCCCACCCTAATCCTGGCACCATCCAGAAAGAAACATTTGTCCTGTGCCTGGGATGTAAGATGTATTTCTTTTTCTCAAACAAAGGTTCATTGCCGTAATGGCAAAAGCATGCATTTCATAATATGTGCACACTCGTGTATTACACAGAGAAATGGGAGACTTGGTGCTCTTCTGATACAAAAAATGCAAATGTAAGAAGAGGCCTGATCAATCAGGCCAGAAGTCCACCTAGCCCAGAAGTCTGTTCTCACAGGGGCCAACCAAATGCCTCAACAGGAAATCCAGGACCTGAGCTCAACAGCTCTTGCAGTTCCCAGCAACTGCCTCTGACAGTGGGGGAGATAACATGGCCATCATAGCTAACAACCATTGATTACCTTATCCTCCATGAATTTGCCTAATCCTCTTTTAAAGCCATCCAAGTCGGTGACCATCACTTTATGTTGTACTGTAGTCACTCTGTACATTGACTGGATCATTTCTCAACACTTTCAGGCTGCAATCCTAAACTAGGGCCTAAACAGTGTTGGATACCATGGAATAGGATTGTAATGCAAAATGCATTGCTGTAGAATTTCAGTGATTTCAACGACTTCACTGGTTCTATCAGTGCAAAGAGATCCAAGATTTTAAGAACTATGGTATTGCTGCTTCCTTAAAAAAAAAAAAAAAATGATCAAAACCGAAAGCTAATCTCTTCATCTTCAGGCAATGTTAATCCCATGTCCCAGAGATGGAACATCTATTTATTTGTGGGACAGGTGACTTTCCTCTGACAAGTTTTTGCCAGCAAAAACAATTGCTCTTCCACGGCTCAGTGACTAGAGAACATCTTTTGCATGCAGAAAGCCCCAAATTTAATCTCTGGCATTTCTACTTAAAAAAGATGTTGTGTAGCAGCTGATAGGAAAGGGCAGGAAGCCACAAATCCACTTGTCAGCTTGTCAGAGGTGAGTGCATCCAGTCCTACAGTGAGCAGGGCACCCAGCACTCCACAGATCCATTCCTGCGAAAGGTCGTTTTCACTGCAGCTTTCGAGTAGGTAAGAAACAACAAGCAGAAATGACTCTCCAAACTTTGGGAAGGATGTGAGGGAAAGGGGACATAGCTTTGATGGGAATGTCCAATGAACTGATGGCAACTGACCAGGAATAAGACCCTAGAAATGAGTCAGTGTGTCTGGCTGCTAGAAGGTTGGTGGTTTGAGTGCCCCCCAGGGATGGCTTTGGGCAGAATTCCTGCATTGCATAAAGTTGTACAAGAGGACCCTTGGAGGCCTTTCCAACTCTGTTCTGTCAGAGAACAGCTCAGTGGAGATATTGACCCCATGTACGACAGCTGTGAAAAAGGCGAACTCCATGTTAGACTAGAGATCATTAGGAAAGGAACTGGAAATACAACTGCCAATGTTCTGATGCTGTTGCGCAAATCTATGCTACAACCACATTTGAAATACTGTGTACAGTTCTAGTCGCCTGACTTCAGAAAGGATACTGCAGAGCTGGAAAGGGTTCGGCAAAGTGCAGCCGGAATGATGAGGATGGAGTGATTGCTCTGTGAGCACTTGGGACTTTTTGTGGGATGTGAAATACAAGAGCAGTCAAGTACAACATTCCTCGAGTGAACATGTTTACACCCAGGGAGGAATGTTTGTCCAGACAGCAGGTAAACTTCCTGTTTCCTTCTGGGCTGGGACAGACTTCCTCTGCATGTGACTAGAGGTGGGCGTGGCCTCACCTGTGCAGGTAAAAACAAAAGCACAGGGCAGGGCAGCCATCTCTCTCTCTTTGACTACATGCATCGAAGAAGCAACATCTGCTTTGCCAAAGATGCTCTCTTGGCCTCCAGCCAAGGTGGGGGAGGGGGAATGCTTTGTTCCATATACTATCAAAAAGCAAAAAGTGAAACTAACCAAACCTACCTAAAAAGTGCATTTCACTTGGGGGGAAATAGTATCAGGTAAGCTCACAAACAAAAATGATTAATGTATAGGCTGGTACTTGTGTAATCAGCAATGTGCACACCACAGACTCTTGCAAGGAGGGTGGAGGGTGGATTACCATTCACCAATAAGTGGGAGGAATATCCAGGCAACCTGATCAACCTGAAAACTATATTCACAAAGATTTAGAATACCTTGGACAGATCTGAGCTTAAAAAAATCAAAACAGACTATTAACCATTTTTCCCATTGTATGTTTACCTGTTTTACACATGTGTGTGATTTTCTTAACTGAGAACTTCATAATTATAACCATATTCACCTAATACTGGGTTTTGTAATTGTCTCCTTGTGAAGTGTGGGGAGCCTTGATGCAAGTGGCTTAGTAACTAAGCCAAACTGAGGAAAGAATTCAGCAAGAGTCCCTGGAGAGCCACTGTCAATCAGAGTATACAACACTGGACCATATAGACCAATTGTTCATCTAAGCTTCCTATAATCTGCATGCACACACCGACACACACATGCTTATCACATTAAAAGCAAACAAAATCAAGTCATTGTGTCTGTGGCATCAGCATCCATCTGACCTACACAAGATCTATCTCCCTAAATCATCAACTTCAGTGCAGAAAAAGCACACTCAAGGTCCTGTGCTGTTTAATGAAAAACACAAACTCTCCTCGCTCAGTGATGCCACCTTATCTATTCCACCTCAGACAACATTTCCCACTCATGCAGATAATATCATTTCTCTGAGACTGTTTCTAGCAAGACACAGGGCCGGCAGCATTCAATTTCTCCTTTCCCAGACCACCCCCACTAATAGATCCCATCAAAGCCGCTCCACTGAGTTAGGAAATGTGTTCCAGAGCAAAAGCCCCCGTAATGTAAACAAGGCAGCTTTTGGACCGCCATGCAAGTAAATTATCCAGCAGGGTTGTAAAATGTAATGCATACTGTTTTTGCCCCCCATTTGAATTCTGACTGCAGGGTAGCTGGGAAAGGAGGAGGGGGCCTCTGGAGCATGAAGAATCCATTTCAAGGGAAAGCATATTTAAAGGAATCAGAGCAGTAGGATGTGTGGTTCAGCTGCACTGAGTTGCCACTCATCCCGATTGCCAAAGAACGGCTGGAGCTGTGACATCTCTCTCTTGCAACACATCCTATACCAGACTATCCTGTCCTAGCACATATCACAGCTGTGAGGTACAAAGGAAACATCATCTGGAAAGAGCAAGAGCCTTTCTAGACGATTGGTGCATTTGTGCAACAATTGCTCAGTTGCTATTCATTGCTCCAGAGAAACCCAACGTCTTCCTTTCAGCAGATGCACTCTATTTTGTGCAGCAGATGCACTCTATTTTCCCCACTGCATTACCCATGACCTGATGACCTTGCCATATTCAGAAGACTTGGATGAAGATAAGGTAGAGGCTACTTCCTCAGGGAGAGCACCACTAGTACTATATTCTGGGTCCTTCTGGCTGAAAGACACAACCCTTCCACCATCCTCTAAGATGATGGGTCACAAGCTGTAAGTGTGCCTACCCAGCCTCACAGAAGATCAGCTACTCCAGGGAGGCAGATCCAATTCATGTAGACCTTGTCAGTCTACATGAGGTTTCAGTGGCTATGGCTTCCTGCAGAGGCAACATCTCTTAGCAGAGGCACATGGTGCTGTCCAAGGTCCTGTATGCTCTCAGCTCCTGACTGAGCACTGCCCGCTCCCCAGGAGAGCCTCAAGCACCCACAGAATGAAGCAGCACCTCTCAAAATTACAATGATTTGTTGCTGGGGCAATGCAGTCCTCATCATGGACTGCATCCATTAAAGGTTATGACCCACCAACCAGAGCCTGGCCTGGCTGAGTCGCAAGGGCCTGTGGAGCCTGCCTTCTTAGCTGTTCAGGAGGACCTCCACTATAGGGCCTAGCAGTTGTGAGGGATGCAGCTGTGTCAGGGCTGAGTTTTAGGCAGTTATCATAGTGGAGCTCCAGGAACCAGAAATCCCACGTTGTGCCAGAGGAAAAGTTTAGCAAAGAACCAAAGCTGAGAGACAAGAGTCAAGCCAATGAACAAAGCCAGGAGTCCAATCCAAAGAGCATACTGAAACACACCACACCTAGGAAAGCCACTCTTATCTAGGCAAAGATCCAGCCCAAACAGACCCTCCCCAGCCTAGAAGGATTCAACGATCAATAGGTTTGAGTAGAGACAGTCTACAGCCTAATAATATTTTTCTTCCCATAGAGATGTTCCATACTACAGTTCTGGGGACTCACACATGGAGTCGAGGGTTCCTAGCAGGAACTCTGGGGTCCCAGCCCAGAAGCTCCTGCTGCAGCAACTGGGACAAAACAGTAAACATGACTACAATAATCCAAAGGTTCAAAAGTTCACCACCTCCACCCCTGCACTGCAATGCGGGGGTGCAGGTCCCTGGTCAGAGTAAGTGTGACCATCATACAAAGTGGGAAGGGGAAACTGGGTTTACTTTCATTACTTGTGAATGTTTTAAGCCGCACTGTAACAAGAAGCCAGCTTTGGGTCTGGAAAGCTTTTGGAGAGAACTACTTGGAGGCATTTCGCTGGTTTAAATTCAGCAGCAGTCAGTGTTGGAGCACAAAATGTTAGCATTCAGTGGCTGTTGGAGAGCCAGTAATCACAGAATGGTGGAGCTGGGTGAGACCACAAGGGACCCCAATCCTCTGCAAACGGAGGATTTCTAGGACTGGAATTGCAGGATGCTTTTGCATACCAAGTCGACAACCTCTTGCTTCTTGCATACCAAGCAATGTATGTGTGATACGGGCTATGGTGAGAAAATCCTGGCTCTCGGCACAGTTCTCAGTAGGCTGCCAGGCATCAGACCGATGCCCCTCAGCCACTAACTAGCTGTACTTCTCTGAAGATTTCATGGATGGGCCAATAAGCAAAGAGGCTTTGAAGACTGAACCATACTCTCTCTGTGTGTGCATTTCCAAGTAACAAAATATGTACAGCAACTTCACACAACTTTAGCGTGATGAAAATGCTCTTTGGTTGCACAGTTGTGGCATCAGTCCATCAGCAACACCACCAGGGTGTCCACGTTCTACCAATGTCTGCATCTCCTTGGGACAAAATCAAATGACGAAAACCAAAGAAAATCCACATGGCATAATTTTGTACTCCCACTTTGGCACTGACTGATTTTGTTTGAAAGCCTGCTTGGAACCATCGATGGGCGTTCCCCAGAAAATGTTGGATCAGAAATTTTTCCAAAAAATAACCCTATGAAAAGTAACCTAATTTGCATTGAGAAATTTTCTGATGCCCTGGAGAATGCTAATTTAGCATGTTTAATTTAGCATCGCTTGCAGTTAATAAATAAAGCTCAGAACTTAGAAACTGCTAAGCTGGCCTCAAACTGTATTTGCAATTCGCTTGCAATTGTGGTGCCTAATGAACTGAAGAAATGGGAGAATTTTCCGCAGAAAAATAAAGCGCTGGAAGTGTTTTACTCAGAAAGATTTCCATGCCACATCACTGCTCAAACCTCTACCTGTTTGCCCTGGAGACTGGTGTGAACAGGATCTTCTGATCACATCATTAATGACTAAGGGCTTGGTTCTGCACAACTGATTTAGTGAGAAAGAGAGAAATTTTAAAAAACCAATTTTTGCCTGAGGTAGAGGAGCAAATGGTATATCTACACCACAATGCCATTCTTCCACCACACTGCTGTTGGTTCTCAGCTGGCCAGGTGCCACAGTACCAAGGAGAAAAGGCTGAGGTGGCCACCACCCAGCCACACTCCATGGCTGCATCTAGCTGGACAGAGTGGCCCCGAAGCACCCAATTCCCACAGTACTTTCCCCAAATCCCATGAGAATGCCAAGCCTGTTGTGACATTTCGCAAGACTTGGCCACTTCTTACAAGACTCGAATAAGGACTATATGAGGTTTGCTTGGCCTGAATCTGTGGTAGGCTGTAGGACTACTGCTTGCTTTTCTTATTCCATGAGCCCAATTCTAAATTTAGAACATGCTGGACTTCTGATCCCATAACTGGGAGCAAGACAGAGAACATATGCCTTCGCATTCCTCCTGTATATGCTCACCATAGGAAACTCTTCATATATATCCGACAGTGGCAGCAAACAACCACCACCACCACCAATCTCACTCCAGACCTTTACATATGACTTTCCTCGTTTCCACTTGTAACTCCAACAGCAGCATACCAGTTACCAGGGAACTTGGGAAATGTAATGTTCCCGGGGGGCCTTAGCCCACAAAGGAAGTTTCTGTTGCTAAGTAATTACAAGCTTCAGCGGGATCACTATTTAGGACTGCAATGCCAAAGCTGTGAGACGGGAGTGAGGGCAGGGAATATCCTGCTGGAATTGCTGCAAAGGGAACAATTAAAATAAGGCCATGTCAACTAGAAAAGAAAAAGGAGTAGAAGTGTGCAGAAAAGATAGGTGAAATCTGGAGGAGAAGCGGGGGGGGGGGAGTGAACTAGAAAGCTGGAATTGTTAATACAATCCCTTTGCATTAGCAGCTGGCGTGAAGCCTTACAACAGTGCCATGATCACATATGGGCGTGCTTGTCAGCAGAAAGCCAGCTCATCACAAGCATCATTTTTGCTAAAAAAAAGAAAAGAAAAGAAAAGAAAAGAAAGGGGGGGGGAATGACTTCCACTGGCTTGCCAGATGTTTTCACTACATCCAAACCACATCCCATCCAATTTGCAATGGCAGACACCCAAAGAACTCCAGGACAAGTTGTAACTTTGAGCAAAGCGTAGATGGAAAAAAAACACCCCAGCCTTTTCGCTCTTCTTGCCACCAACCTGAGATGTTTGTGGTGATCTCGGTCAGAGCCGTTTGGCCAAATCCCTTGCCAGTCCGTGCCCGCACTGAGAAGAGGTAGGTAGTCCCAGGATGCAGGTTGGAGAAAACATGGTAAGTTTCATTTCGGAGCTTGGAGACGGTACGTCGTGGGCCAGGGACATTGACTGCTGGGTCAGAGGATTCAATGCTCTGGTAGCTGATCTAGGAGAAATGGATATACTTTAAGACAATGTCAGCATCAGAATATAGAAACAAATCTGGTGAAGAATTGTTGTTGTTGCAAGTATTACCTGTCCTTCATCACAGGGTCCCAAGGCGGGTTACAACAATCAAACACACAATCAAATACACACACAAATTGGCTCTATTTGCATGTAATTTGGTGCTTCAGGCACCAGGCCTGTTGGCAGACCAACTCTGGATTTTAAAGATGTCTGCAAACATGACATGAAGGCTGGCAACATTAACCCTGCCTTGTGGGGATCCCTTTCAGATGACCGCAGTGCCTGGAGACAGACACCCCAGCTTCAATGAAACATGTCTCTCCCTTACTGGTCTCTACAGCCACAGCAGGCACTGTAGCTCTCCAATGGTTTGGCTTTACCTCTGATGGCACACTCTTCTATTTCCTCTCAAGACAGACTGATGCCAACTAGACACTTTGAAGGGGACACCATGCCTACAAATGTCATCCACTTCTGCCCAAAGGGATTAAGTTATAGCTGTTGATCTGGGGATAACAAAGCCTCCTCCCCCTTTCTTTTTTCTTTTTTTTCCCCGCACAGTAGACTTAGCCTTGGACCATGAGCTCAACTGTGTAGCCTCTGAAGCACTGCAGACAGAGGAAGTATGTTTTCTGAAGCTCTGGATCAAGGTCTGAACTTAATTCTTTGATGGGTGCACATCCTTAATACTAATTAGTTTGCCATTTCTGCTATCAGTCAGAGTAGGCAATATATTGGAACATCAAGGAAGCTGAACCAATGGAATAAAATAGGATATTTGCAGTTTCCTATGTTCCAAAAACAGTAGAATGGAAGCCCAGTGCACCAACCAACAGGAGGCCCTTCTGCTGGTGTTTTCCAGGGGCATTATTATTATTATTATTATTATTATTATTATTATTACTGCCTTTCTTTATTTATTTTCTTTATTTATTTATTCTTTTGATGTGTTACAGCAAGCAGGGGCTGAACTCACCTGGAAAGCCATAACAAACCAACCGTAGAGATTCAGTGAAATATTGTGCCCTAGTTCTCAGTAGGGTAGTTAGAGAGATACTGTCTGGACTATCACTTCAAATTCCAAGCAAGGGCTCACCACTCACATATACCAGTGGTAGGGAACCTTAGGCAACATTCCTGCATGAGCCACTTTCCAAGGGTCGCATGCCAGCTGCCAGCAAGGACAGGGGCAAAAGTTTATTGGCCAGAGACAGAAATTTGTGTGTCCAGAGGCCAAAGTGGGTGGCTGTGATGTTACTCTGACCTTTTCATCTGGTGTTAATCAGCACATCCAGTGAGGATGATCAGGAGCAGGGGAGGGCAGTTCACTCAGATTCCTTTTTTCTCTCCTGCCCTCTCCCCCTACCCCAACTCACGCTCTATATGCTTCTGGTATAGAGGAGGAGCCAATCAATTGTGATCCCCTGCCTGGAGTCTCAAGTGGTCCAGAAACAAAATTTATCACCACGGTGAGAATGGGGCCAGCCTGAAAACTTTTAGAAAGGGGAAAGAAAAGCTGCTTGAATTCTGCATTCTAAACAATGGGGTTTGGAAGGAACTATAAAGTTGTCCTTAATCTCCGAGACTGTAAAACATGTCTCTGGAATTACAATGGAGCCTGTGTCAATTCTCCGGGAGGCAGCGTTCAGCCCAAGGCAGGGCAGTCAGAGCAGCACAGAGATAAGAATCAGCTTTCTTCACGCCGCTGTTTCTGCGCTCTAATAATTTTTGTTGATGCCAGAGAGGGCAGAAAAGCAGAAAAAAAGAGATAAGAGAGGGGGTTTTTTTTGCCTGGCTGCATTTGGGAGGGGATGTGGAAGAATTCCCCCCCCCCCCCAAAAAAAGCGCACCACACAGCTATCTTCATTCAATAAACTATCAAAAGACAATGTATCCCTTTTCTCTCCGCTTTGAATGGAGACGAAAATGCCTTGCTGAGAAAAAAAGCAACCTCTATCCATTGCTTAAGCCTAGCCTGACATGCAAAGGCCCATCACCAGGTGTGCTGTTGCCCAAGATGTCTGCCCTGTTATGACAGCTCGCAGAATTTCTGGAGCTCGGCATCCATGTCATGCTCTGCAGTTCAAGCTTATTGTCAACTGGCTCCACACCAACACCCAACCCTATACACAATTGAGGTGGTTGGGGAACCTGCTTCCCCCAAGGAATTCTGGGGACTATAGTTTGTTAAGTGTGCCGAGAGCTGTTAGAGGAATCTTAACAAACTACAGCTTCCACAATTATTTTGGGAACCCATGACAGTTAAGGAGCTATAAGAGTGATGGCTATGACGGTGTAATTAAATTTATATACTGCCCTTCATTCATAGATCTCAAGGAGGTTCACAACATAAAGTTACAGTAAAAAACCACACAATGCATAATAAAACAAGAACAGCAACAATCTAATAATGGATGTGGTAGATGTGACCTTGCTATACTCTACTGCACTGGTTTCCAGTCTATTTCCAGACTCAGTTCAAACTACTGGGAATAAACTAGACAGACTTAAACAGTTTGGCATTAGGTTACCTGACGGATTGCCTAATCTCACACGGGAGCTCACCCCATCACACGGATTCAAACCACAGACCTTCCGATCAGCAAGCCCAAGAGGCTCAGTGGTGCCCCAATCATAAATATCATGTAGTTAATACACTTGGCTTGACTACTTGGCTTGACTACTGCAACATGAAAACTGCCTGGAACTGTAAAATGACACAAAATGTTGCCACCAGTAATATGGTCAACTGATCATATTACTCCAGTGTTGTCTGATGTCCACAGGCTGCATATTGCTTCTATGCTCAAATCAAGGAGCTGCTTCCTTCCTGTAAAGCCATAAATGCTTGGGGACCTAGATACCCAAAGGGCCATGAGATATATGAAAGATCGCACTCCACCATGCATAGCACTTCTTGCATTCTGATCGACAGCTGAGGTCCTGTTTGGGAGCTCACTCTGGCTGAAGATTGGAGGATATCTATCAGGTGGAGGAATTTCTCAGTGCACAGACTAACCCCCACTCCAGAGGGACCACCTATCCATGATTCTGTGCACCTTCAGACACCAAATAAAGAGTTGACTCTGCAATAAGCATTCAGATTCTACTGAAATTCTTTTTTGCTCTTGAATTTTGCTTCAGCAAGCATATCTGTTTCCATTTGATTTTTTTTAGCTGGTGCTTATCTCCAGCTGCTGTGGATTCGGTGGATCTGTTGCCAGCTCAGCCTTGGTTTTTTCGTGTGTGTTTTTTAAACTGTACTGTTTCTTGCATTTGACGTGTTCCTGTTTCCGTGCTTTGTATAGCAGCCACTTTTGTGTTTATTCAGAAAGATAAAGCAGAATGTAATAGCAAATACATAAAATAAATAAGATCTCTTTAATGCTGGTAAAAAGTCAAGGAATCCCCAAAAGGGCTTTACAACATACCTCGTACTGCGTGATGAGGCCATTGGGCTCCACTGGTTCCTCCCATTTCAGAAAAATCATGTCCTCCAAGGGGGTGAATGTGAGGGACTCCGAAGCAATGCCTCCGGGGACTGGAACAAGGAAGGGTTTGGGGAAGAAAAGTGGTTGGGTGGGTGTCAAAATACAGTCTTGTTAAGATAGCTTTCCTTACAGCTTAACTACAACAAGGGAATATCATGAACACAAACATTTCCCCAAACTGGCAATGCTTAAAGTTGCTCCCCGCAGATGTACTGTTTTCACAGCCTAACAACTACATCAAGGAATATCATGGGGCACAACTGCACCCCCAAATGGGCAATGTTCCATTCCGAGTTCCATCCCAGCGCTCTGTTAAGCTTTCCATATGTTGGTCATTATATATTAATGAGGCAGTATTTAAAATACACAGCCCCCAGTCCACCCAAGCATACACGCACACCATCTGTTTGCTGAGACTGTATGTTCCTGGGAGGAATATACCATGGATCTTCCCCAGCATTGGAATCCAGCAGTCAGAACACCGAAGGGAGTCATGGAATGATGGCAAGATTCCACATGCACAAAGTGTGCTTAAGGACATAAGAAGAGCCCTGCTGGAACAGGTCAAAGACTCATCTAGTCCAGCATCCTGTTCTCACAGTGGTCAACTAGTGTTCAAGGGCATACTGCCTTTGACAGTGAAGGTAGAACATAACCATTGTGGCTACTGGGAAATGATAGGCGTATCCTCCAACAACTTGTCTTGCATGCTGAGTTGGACATCCTTTGAAATGGGAGTCAGTTTGGACTTGCAGCTGTCCATGGAGATGCAGGTCAATTCTATGTCCAGGGCAGCTGTTTATCACCTCCATCTGGTACGCAGGCTGAGAACCTACCTGCCAGCAGACTGTCTCGCCAGAGTGGTACATGCTCTAGTTATCTCTCGCTTGGACTACTGCAATGCGCTCTATGTGGGGCTACCTTTGAAGGTGACCCAGAAACTACAACTAATCCAGAATGCGGCAGCTAGACTGGTAACTGGGAGCGGCCACTGAGACCATATAACACCTACACTGGCTCCCGGTAAGTTTCCAAGCACAATTCAAAGTATTGGTGCTGACCTTTAAAGCCCTAAACAGCCTTGGTCCAGTATACCTGAAGGAGCGTCTCCACCCCCATCATTCTGCCTGGACACTGAGGTCCAGCGCCAAGGGCCTTCTGGTGGTTCCCTCACTGAGAGAAGCCAAGTTACAGGGAACCAGGCAGAGGGCCTTCTCGGTAGTGACACCCGCCCTGTGGAACACCCTCCCACCAGATGTCAAAGATAAAAACAACTACCAGATTTTTAGAAGACATCTGAAGGCAGCCCTGTTTAGGGAAGCTTGTAATGTTTAATAGGTCATTGTATTTTAATATCCCAATGGAAGCCGCCCAGAGTGGGCGGGGTATAAATAAATTGTTGTTGTTGTTGTTTTTGTTGTTGTTGTTGCAACATCCTGTGGCAAAGATAGGACCCAGAAGCAACATGACTCTGAAACCTCATATGAGCAGGAGAGAGGACTCTACAGAGACACTTGAGATTCTACTATCCATAAGCATTCAACCATGTTTCCAAAACACACACACCATCTTCCAAGTGCAACAGACAGGTTCTCCCTTTACCCCTGGAATTTATTGACTCAATAACCTTGCCAAGTAGGTTAGACTGAGAGGTGGTCACCTCAAAGTCACCCAGTGAGCTGTGGAGTTGAGCAGGCATTTGAACCCAAGTCCTGCCGCTCCTAGTCAGACACTAACCCAGGATAGCCAACACGGTGTCCTCCATACATTGTAGGACTACAAGCCCCATCAACCCCAGCTATCACACCCAGTGGCCAGGGATGATTGGAGTTTTAGTCCAACATTGGCTAGCACTGCTCTACCCATTACATCACACAGGCTGTGGGAAAGTCATCTTGATCCAAGGAATGAAACTTCCCTGTCAACTTAGGTTGCGAACATAAATTTCAGCAGCCAGAGGAGGGAGAAATCACACCATTACCGGACTGCGTTTGCATAATCCAGAGCACTCTGGGTTGATCACTGCAGACTGAGCCCTCAATCCTCCACAAATTAGCACTCAGGCAAATACATGCCTGGTGAATCGGCAGGCGACTCTCGCTCATGTTTATTTTATGGGGACGGCTTAATTGCCTTTTGCTGAGCCAAGGCAGTCAACCCGCTAACTAAAGGCAAGACAGGAGAGGATGAGGAGAGATGAGAAGGAGGAGGCTGCATATCTGAGCAGTGTCAGGAAGGGTCTGATGCACGCAACCCCCAGTTGGATCCCAGCGCTCAGTTTTGTCCTGCTACACCAATTAGGTCAGACAGTGAGCTGCACAGCTCTGTGAAAGAGCATCTATATTGAATGTTCAATTTCTGGCATCTCTAGATAAGGCTGGGAGTGTCCCCTGCCAGTCAGTGTAGACAATCCTGAGCTAGATGGACCCATTTTCTGATTTGGCAGGAGGAAGCTTCCTAGTGTGATCTAGACTGGGATTAAGGGACCTGTGCTGCCATCCAGATGTTTCAGGACTCCAGTTTCCTTCAGTCCCTGGCACGCCCCATGGAAGGATGTCTAAGAGAGAATGCAGCCCTCAGGCTGAAAAAGTCTCCACAACCCTGACCTAAAGGAAGAAGTCAATGGAACAGGCAGCAGTACCAGCAACAAGGAAAAGCTGGGTGAGGTCTAGAAGGGTTCCTGCAGCGTGTCTCTTGCTCAAGGGCCCCCAGAAACAGGGCCACCACCAAAACCCAGCACCCTTGGACAGCTTTGAAAGTCCATGTGCTCTGGGCAAGGCCAATTACATGGATATGTCCCTCACCCATTTCTCTGGCCCTGGCAGAGCCAACTGACAGTGGCGACTGAGCCTCAGAAGACAAGCTGCCACTGTGAATTTCTGACAGTGATCTGGAGGGACACAACACCAACATGCAAACAGAGAGGAAGCTGTCTTACACTGAGCTCAACAAGTTCAGTATTTCCTACACTGACCAACATGGCTCTCCAGGTTTTCAGGCAGGGAGATGGTCCCAGTGCTACCCGAAGATGCCAGGAATTGAACCTGGGACCTTTTACATGCAAGATGGGTGTTCCAGCACTGAGCTATGGCCTTTCCCCCAAAATGCATTGTGGGAAATGTAAAATGGCAGGCAGATTGCTATCGCCATCTGTAGTTTGTAGTGTTTCTATCTGCAGCTGACAATCCTTCAGGGGTCAGTGATGGTGAATGATGTTGGGAAGGGGGCTTCACATGGAGCTAGCCCTCACTGTACCTTCTCTCAGATGTTTTTGACATGGGCCTCAATCCATATTAATCAATTTGTTATCCCCCCTCCCTTGTGAACCCAGTCCTGATGGTTCACAGTAGCACCTGGCATTAGGCTTCTGCAAACACACCATACTCTGCCAGGAAGGATGGAGTGGCTGCCATTTACTCAGGCCTGGAGCTTTCGTAACCAGCTGCTCCAACAGCCACTGATGGGGGCCTTGTGTAAATCTCTAATCTCCAGGCAATTTGGCTGGATTAGTGGAGCCCTGTCATTCCCTCTAATTATCAACAACCCACAATAATAACAATGACAAACAACAAGCAAAAGAGCCATAACTAGGATCAATATTCACTGATTTAGCACAGATTCCCCCAGCCCGCCTTTCATTCCCCTTTCTCAAGGATGTCATTAAGGAGGAACAGACCAGGCAATTGCTTTGCAAAGATCACTATTCACAAACAGTATCATCTGCCACACAAGCTTTACAGCAGCCTCTAATTTTAGGCAGAATCGAGTGATTATATTCTCTTTAGGAGAAGGAAAAGCAGAAGGGGGAGAGAGAGAAGCAAAGCCCTTCGACTCCACAGACAGGGACAGGGGCAAGGTACAAACAGCAGGATGGAGAAGTCCAAAAGCATTATTCAAAACCACCTTGGCAGAAACAGGCTTTAGGGGTTATGTGAATAATACTGCTTGCATTAAAGCTATAATTCACTTTATTGTGATCATGGGGGCTTTGTCAGACTCTGCGGTTGGATTGCAAAGGCTGGAGGTCTGTAATCTGTCTGCCGGAGCCAAGCTGAATAGTCCCTGGAAATGAAATATTATTCTTAATTTTATCTTTTTTTAAAAAAAAGATAGGGTTGTGTGTTCTTTGCTCCAGTCTTAAATATTCCAGTGTAAAACGTAAGAGCATAACAAGAGCCCTGCTGGATCGGTTCAATTGCCTGTCTAATCCAGCACCCTGTTCTCCCAGTAGCCAACCAGATGCCCAACAGAGGAATGCAAGCTGGGCATGAGTGTCAACAGGTCTCTGACCTCCTGAAATGGATTCCCAGCAATAGGTATTCAGAGGCATAACGCCTCTGACATTGGAGGTAAAACATAGCCATTGTGGCTAGCAGCTGTTGAGAGTAATGTCCCCCACAAATTTGTATAATCCACTTTGAAAGCCATGCATAAGAACAAGACAAAGGAATAGGATTTGCACAGACAGACTAGTGAAAGAGGCTGGCCAACCATCCCCATTTATTATTTTGAATTCATTGTTACATTTCTAGCCCAAAGAACAGTAAAAAGGTAAAGGTACCCCTGCCCGTACGGGCCAGTCTTGACAGACTCTGGGGTTGTGCGCCCATCTCACTCAAGAGGCCGGGGGCCAGCGCTGTCCGGAGACACTTCCGGGTCACGTGGCCAGCGTGACATCGCTGTTCTGGCGAGCCAGAGCCACACACGGAAACGCCGTTTACCTTCCCGCTAGTAAGCGGTCCCTATTTATCTACTTGCACCCGAGGGTGCTTTCGAACTGCTAGGTTGGCAGGCGCTGGGACCGAACAACGGGAGCGCACCCCGCTGCGGGGATTCGAACCGCCAACCTTTCGATCGGCAAGCCCTAGGCGCTGAGGCTTTTACCCACAGCGCCACCCGCGTCCCATTCCAAAGAACAGTACATTCCTTCTATTTGAGATGGTCATTCTCTTCCACCAAGCACGCAACTTCGGGAGGGACTCACATGAAGCAGTGAGGGAGCCAATCAGATCATCTGAATCAAACCTGGCGATCAATGGGATGGCAGGTCCTGCTATCTCCCCGGGATCTGAAATCTTGTGAACAGGGAGTGGATGGATCTTGTCTGCAATGTGCAAACATCTAACGCGGTTCACAGCCTGCCATTCCAGATCACTATACAAGGTCCCTGCTTGTAGTAGGATCCCCAGAATGTCTCAAATAATGGGACTTCCGGGTTGACGCGATCGGCTAATGGCGGATTCCCTCCGAGCTCCGGAGGGAATCGGCTCTGCTGAGGACGGGTCTTACCGTGCCGGCGACGCGGGGACCCTCAGAAACCACAGGCGCGGATGCCTGTGGACTTGGTGACTCGGTGGGCACCTTAAACGCCCTCCTTGACAGTCGAAGAGCCTTTTTAAAGGCTGCGGAGAAGGTACGAGGAGTGGCGTGGTGCTGAGAGTAGACCGCTACCTCAGTGGAGCGAAGCCGCAAGCCATTACCGGAGAGCGTCAACTTTTTTCCCGACAATTGGACTGGAAACAAATACCCCGTAAGTAGAACGAAATTCGGACTTTAGAAGAAATTAATATCCTTAATCTGGAACGAACGGGGGGGTAGTGCTAAAGGGAAGTCCGCACCCCCCCTTTTTCATGCAGATAATTGGAAGCAAGGAACGAAAACCTAAGATCGGATTAAAAAATCTTTTTGTGCCTTTTTGGACTGACAAGAGATTCCATAAATTTGTGAGAATAAGCTTTTACTTTTTATTTCAAAGCGGTGCTGGAGAGAAGAGGTGTTTTTTCTTTTTTTGGAAAGTTTTTACGGACCCCCCCCCCTCCGGGACCCTGGTGTGTCCTGTATTAACTTAGCGTGAAAGAACGGGAGTTTGACAGCTGTCAACTGAGCTGTCAAACGGCTAGATCAAGATAAGAACTGTATCCTTATATCTCTCTGACACAGAGGTGTTACATTTAACTAGAAGGGATTGGAAATAAAGTAACAACAAGTAACAATAAAGTACAGGACTGTTGGTGAGGAACTTTGAAAAATGGAAATCCCCCTAGGGGAAACCAGTGATATTACAATGGTTGCGGAAGGAAAACTACTAGCAGAAATAGAAAGAACTCTTTGTCTTGTGGGAACTCTACAAGAGCAAGAGATGGTTATGGAAAAGCAGCTGATGACCTTGATCTCTAAAATAAACAACCCTGCGGATGGGAGTGAGGACGTGACCTTGAAAGATTTTACAACTGAACCAGAAAAAACATCTTTGGAGTTGGTGGAAAAGGAGTCTGGAGGGGAAAAAGTGCAGGAATACGAACTTGTGCAGCCAGGGAACAGAGAACTCTTTTGGATTACAAGTTACAAGAGAAGAAAAGCAAAGGAGAAAGCCCACGGACATCATGGAGTTAAAGTCAAAGGAATAAAGAAACACAACTGGGACTTTCTCCTTTTTTCTGGCCTTGTTGACTGTGATTTCGAGGAACTTTTGTTAGAACTCTGGCAGCAAACCCGATTGGAAGGTGATTGGAGAGAAGGTGAAGAGACTGTGTTTAACATCCCTCGTGACTTGGATACCTACAAGAAGGACTACCAACAGAACAGGCGGAGAGAGACTCAAAGGGACTTAAAAGCCTCTGATGTGAGAAATCCGGGCTAAGAGTTCTACAAGAGGACAGGGATCTGGGAAGGGACAGATACCAGGGCGGGGAGGAGGGGGGGGAAAATCTCACTTCATCTTATGATTTTTGGGTTTTATTATCTTAATTTAGATTCTAATATGAAAAAGTGGAATTTATGGTATAAGAACCTGGATCGATCTTAGAAAATGGATTTAATGTATATAAGAGAACTAGATAATTAAATTGGGCCTAGCAAAGGGAATTAAGTTTAAGTATAACAAGAACAGGTTGAAGGAGTGAAATAAGAACTTGCTGAATTATACAGGAGAATTGGGATGCATGGGGTGGGGTGGGGGGAAGTCAAGAAAGAGGGTGATGAAAGAATCTATTTGTATTCTTCTTCTTCTTTTTTTTCTTTTTTGTTCTTTTTGTTTTTGTTTTGTTCTTTTTGTTGTTATAAAACTCTGAAAACTCAATAAAAATTTATATTAAAAAAAAAAAATGAACCAGAAAAAAAAACAAAAAACAGAATGTCTCAAATAATGTCTCAAATAAGTGAGTAATTCATTTTGCCTCTAGGGCACACACATCTGAACACAATGGATCACTGAAGCACCTAAATGCATGTGCCTGAATACTAGATATAGAATATTCCTAAATAGAGAAACTTTAGGAAGTTGCTTTCTACCAAGTGGAAAATATATCGGCCATTGGGCTATATAAAGTAGCTCTGTACTGTATTGTCTACACTGACTGGCAGTTCTCCTGGGTGTCAAAGTAGAGGTCTTTCTTACTCCTACCTGAAGATGCCAGGGATGGAACCTGGGACGATGCTCCACCAATGAGCCTTTCTCTAAAGCATCATGCAGTGCACCGGCACACAATGCACCTGCTGAGGTGCATTTTGAACTGTTGATACCTACAGTGCAGTGACACTTTCCTAGGCTATCTCTAATTAAATTGGTTTTTCATCAGTGGATGTCAGCTGGTTGCAAAATTAATGAATGCAAATATGGAGAAGGTGGAATCACACCTTTAACAAGGCATAAACACAAGGTAGTGTTTGAAAGTGATATTTGAAATATCTGAAAGTGATATTTGATGTGAGAATTGGGGTGTTGTAAATGTTTCTTAAAAAGTAGAGACATCACCTTGCCAACAAAGGTCCATATAGTAAAAGCCATGGTTTTCCCAGTAGTGATGTATGGAAGTGAAAGCTGGACCATAAAGAAGGCTGATCGCTGAAGAATTGCTGCTTTTGAATTATAGTGCTGGAGGAGACTCTTGAGAGTCCCATGGACTGCAAGAATGATCAAACCTATCCATTCTTAAGGAAATCAGCCCTGAGTGCTCACTGGAAGGACAGATCCTGAAGCTGAGACTCCAATACTTTGGCCACCTCATGAGAAGAGAAGACTCCCTGGAAAAGGCCCTGATGTTGGGAAAGATGGAGGGCACAAGGAGAAGGGGACGACAGAGGATGAGATGGTTGGGTAGTGTTCTCAAAGCTACTAGCATGAGTTTGACCAAACTGCGGGAGGCAGTGGAAGACAGGAGTGCCTGGCGTGCTCTGGTCCATGGGGTCACAAAGAGTCAGACACGACTAAATGACTAAACAACAACAACAAAAATGTTTCCCTGCATTAAAAAAAGTAAGAAACAAACCAATGGTTTGGAACAGTTCATTGAAACTGTTGAGACAGTAGCAAGCTGGGAGGAAGAACTTTGTGTAGAACCCAGGCATTCGGAAGGACTATATTCTCTCGCATGGACTTCCTGGGCTCTGAGATCTTTTGGGGAGTCTCTTCTCTCAGTCCTGCCACTCTTACAGGCACATATGTTGGGGATGCAGGATTGGACCTTCTCGGTGGCTGCTCCCAGGCTTTGTTACTCCCTTCCTAGAGAGGCTAGACCGGCCCCCTTCTTCTTGTTCTTCCACTGGCAGGTTTTTGTGAATTGACTGCTTTTAAGGAAAGGACTCTTAAGTGTGTGTGTGTGTGTGTGTGTGTGTGTGTGTGTGTGTTGTTGGTGTTTACTATCTGCATTCTAATTTATACGTTTTAATTCTATAGAAAGTTTAATAGATTTTTAACTATAACCTTTTATATGTTCTTTAGCTATGTTTCTTTAATCTATCTTTGTCTTCTGAACAAACAATAGCAACAATCCAGTTCCCAAATCCTCATTAGTGTTGTGACCATTGGGACCTTTGCCCTGCCTTAGGTACTACAGATAGGCATCGCCTACTTTCCACTTGATAACGGCACTCTAAATATCAATTGCTAATTTCTGCAGTGCTCTTGTAGATTGTATTATTTGGTGAGGTAAGGAGGACAAGCTAATTCACTGCAAAACAAGTAGGGGGGAATAAAAAGCAAAAGCCCATCATGCAAATAAAGCATTTCCACCTGATTTACAAGCTAATTTAATCCGAGGTGAGGTGCCCTACACAAAGCACTTATTAAATTATGGAAACCTTTGGGGCAGATATATGTATTTGCGCGTGTAAACAGATGTGCAGTCTTCATCTGTGCTCAGCACTATGCAAATGCTCCATTTTATTACAAGTGTCTGGGATGCACCTGAGGAATCAAAACTGAGAAGGCACAAAGGAACCAATTTTCAGGATATTCCACCTTGTTTGCATTACCTGTAGAGGTTGGCACGATGCACTACAAATAATGCTGTGCTTTGGCATCTTTTAAGTAGAAATAGAAGACTTCCCCCCTTTTTTAAAAAAAAGAGAGTTCCTAATCACCTTGCATTCTAGGAAAGCAATGCCATGGTATGTGATAGGATGCTCGCTAATTGTTGAGTGGCATCTGCTACTGTGTGGGTGATGATTTAGGCACTTCGCTGGGGTGGTTTTAGTATTGTACAGATAAACCATTGTTCGCTGCTCTTATGCTTAAAGCCTTTTGTATCTTTAGTATTGTTTGTAGGTCACCCTGAGACTGGCTTGTAAAAGGCATCTGAGAAATGTTAATAAAAATAATACTTGGCAACTATGTCTGGATTCTAGAGCTTGTGCAAAACAGTTATTCAACCAAAAATTCATGCAATTGACCCAGATAAACGCTTTCATGAAATCCTCACCACACCAAAACAAAAAAACCTGAGACTTTATTTCATTAATTCAGTTTGTTGATTCATCTGTGCTTATTTTGGTGTCAATGAGACTTCCAAAAATTGCAAATATAACTGAAAAGTCTCCGTGAGAATTGCTTCCAATTACACAGACATAAGATTATGTTCACACCCACACCACACATTTTAAGCACATTGAAACTAATTCAAAGCGATGTGGTCCATCGTCGTCCCTAAGAATCCTGGGAACTGTAGTTTGTTAAAATGCTGGGGACTGTCGCTCTGTAAGGGGTAAACTACATTACCCAGGATTCTTCGGGGGATGGAATGTGCTTCAAATGGTGGGTGTGACCTGTAATCAGAGCTGGCCTTAACTCATGCAGCAGATACTGGGCAGCAGTGTTATGGCAGCATCCCCCTGATTGTATCCTTCAGCTGGAGAACAGATTTGTGTGTGCCATGCAGCCTGCCCCCCACACCCCTAACTAGCCTGCTGCCCTCAGGAGCAGTGAAAGTCACTTTCCCAAGACTGAAATAAGATTCCATTGCCATTCTTCATTGGCTTTTGTACTTGACCCCTGTACTTAGGACCTGGAAGGTGCAAGGGAGGGAAGAGAAAATAGCTCTAGCAGGTGCTGAGTTTGGACTAAATGAGTAATTTACATTGTACTCTGCTTGCAGCAGTGAAGTCTCTAATCAGCTGAGCTGCTCTGACGTCGCAGACAAAGGCAGAGCAAGCTGATCGGGCGCTAGGGGCGGGGCCAGCCGCCCGCGGGGGTGGGGCTGTTGAAAAATGATCTGGGGAAAATTGAGACACACACACACCCCGGACCTCTGAGCGTCTCCTGGTAGGCACGTCTCTGGAATGGCATGCCCTTTCATCTCCAGAGTGCTTTTCTGCAACACTTTTCATCTGAAAAGTGCACACAAGTCTTCTAGCATCACCCAGCAAGAAGAAAGAAACATCTGTAGATCTAAACTACATTTTATTTAGATTCTATACAGACAGTCCATAATCACGTCTGTGTTCTCCAAGCTCTGGCAGAACAACAACTGTTGCATACTGCAAAAGTGAAAATACAGTTACATTAACACGCTCAGACGGAAGAGATAAGACAGTCTTCCATTCCCACACTCTTCTCAGACATCTCATGTGATTTATACTAATCACACCAGCAGCATCGGGGTGAGATGGGGCAGGACGCTCCGCGGGGCCTCCGTGGGGCCTCTGCCCTACAGCTGAGGGGGAGGTGGTGGGCGGACCGTTTGGGGCAGCGCGGAGCCTGCGGGTGCCCAAGCCACCGCGTCACTCCCAGGCCCTGCGGTGAGTGCCACCTGGCATTTTGTCACACCCCTCAGTGGTGACACCTTGGGCGCCCCACCCCTACCACACACACCCCTTCCTCCACCCCGGTCACAGAATGCCAACAAAAAGCAATTCCACCTCTCACCACTGCCTGCAGATCTCTGTTGCCTTCCTTAAAGGTGCCTTGAAAGCTCCCCCCCCCCCCCCGCAACCCATCACCTTCCAGATGTAAACACTAAGAAAGACACAGGGCCTGCAAAGGGATGTAGGCTGGGACTGTCTGCAGTGTCAGAATGGTAAATTCAATTGAAGAAGAGCCACTCGCCCCTGGAAAGCTCCCATCTGCTTGGGAGGATCGGTCTGGGCAGCAGAGGTCTGCCTGCTAATGAACCGTTCCATCTCCTAATGGGAAATGCTTCCATTATTTAATGTTTTGGAACAACCTTTGAGGGCTCAAATGACAGCAGCGCTGCCTCTTTTTTTTATCCGTATCATTGATCTCTGTAGGAAGTGAATAACTCAGAAAGGGGTTGGTCTGAGAGCAGCTCAAGCTTTTGAGCTGCCCTGCTGGCACACACACAAATTTTTACAAAGTTTCCTGCAGCTGGCAGCCAGTTTGATGATGAAAGGGTCAATCTTACAGGGAAGGAAGCTCAGAGGAGCCTTACCCAGAAGGAAAGGGGCACTCGTTTCAGGCACCCCACAGACTCTCTGGGAAAAAAAGCTTGCTCTTTGTCTCTGGTTTTGCTTTGCAATTACTGGTGGAGGAGTGCTCCTTTGCCAATACATACATGGCCCCCAGAGAAGGAGGATACCCTACTCAACTGACATCTTCCACTCCCCAACACCCCATTGGGGTTATATGGATCCCCGATGAATAAAAGTTACAGCATTTGGGACTTTTTAATTGAGAGACAATTTTTAAAAAATGTGAAATACACCCATGGATTTAAAATAATACTCAATTTGATCCTTAGAAGCTAAGGAATGAGCTGGTTTTCTTTCAATACATATCACTCCCAATAGGGTATAATCTACAAGAGAAGATTGTGTCACCAGCCTCGACACCACCATTGCCATCACTGGACCTATCATTCCATCTAAAAGTGAGCACGGGTGGTACCAGAAGAAATTTGACCAAAATTTGGAATTAAGACGGGGGTTTCAATGTGTTTAGGAGAACCCACGATGTTTGAAGAGACACAAAAATTATTTGTGAGATGGGAAAAAAGGGGGCAAAAATTCAACTCCAACACAAACCCCAGGGTAGCCCAATAATGACTAAGCTTCCTCACTGCCCATGGAATGCTAACTGAATGTTGGCGGTTGGGACAAGAAGCTGAGAGGGGAATGGAATATCCTGGGAAAGGACATGATTTATTGGCTAAATTCCTGAACAGGAGCACTTCACAGTGCAATATGTTTTTGCGGGTCACATTTCTGGTATGCAATAAAAACCAGCTCCGCTGTTCCAGTTCATCCAATATATTTGTTGATGTTTTTCTACAGAAGCTCATACCGTATTGGCATACTCTGCGTAGATGGTGCTGCTTCTAAAACATTTGAAACCATTTGTGTGTCCAACCGCCTGCAGTAAGGACACCCCTGGGAGCTGCAAGTGGCTGAGGTTCCTGGGCACTTGATTGCCACATATTCAGACAAGCAGATGTCCTTCAAATATTACAGAATGGATGAGGTCAACTTGTGGCAGAATGATGCAAATGCATATTCTGCTGTAATGTGTCAAAGAGCCTTCTGCGCAGGAATAATTGAGCAGAAGTAAGAGAAATAGCAACCAGCCTAATTTGGTTGCTGGAGTCATAATCACAGAATTTGAAGACTGAAAAAATGACAACAGAGTACATCACTTTGCCTGCACTTTAGCAGTCCTAATTATATATATATATCAACAAAACAGGGGTGTTTTAATAGCCTCCTCCCCACCTTCAGATCAAAACTACTTTTCCATCTGATTGTTTTTAACATGAAAAAGATTTAACCAACCTACAAAAACATGAATTTCTAATGAACACTCCAGGACAAAAGCAATATATCAGAGAAAGAGCTTCATAAAGCAGTCCTGGGCAGATTCAGATAGCCACATTAGATAAATTGGATAGGCAAATAATTGAAACAGACATGTACAATTTTCAGTATCACCCTGCTCAGACAAAGATGTATCGATCCCCCGAGAAGCATAGACAGCACACTATATTAGACATCATATTCAACTCAAAGGATAAGAAGAAAGTCTTGTTAATCAGAAAAGCAGCTGGAGCGCTTACAGTACAGCAAAAAGCACAGCTGGAGTAACTGTATGCGGGTACAAGAAGAAAACAGCTGGAGCAATTATCGTGTGGTTAAAAGCAGCAGGGGAAATTGCAAGTTGAGAAAAATAGGTTAGGAATGCAGAGCTGGACACAGGGAAATTGGAGAGACTCAGCCTTTGCCTTTGAAGGAAGGGTTGCTCTCCTTCCTTTAGAAATGAAAAAGGCTAATCGTTAACACCTACTTTGATATTAGTTAGGACTATCAGGTGAATATTTGGTTATCTCTACAGTCATTCCTGGACAGGGATAGCCTAGCCACAGTTACCCACGCATTGGTAACCTCACACACTGGTTACTGTAATGTACTCTAGATGGGGCTGCCATTATTCTTGGTCCAGGAGCTGCAGACAGTGCAGAATGCTGCAACTAGGTTGCTGTTGAGTGGTACACCTAGCCCTGGACGTGCAGCACCTTTGAAGAAGGACCTCCACTGGCTGCCAATTTACCAGGTTTGAGGTTTTTGTTGATGGATCTCAACCAAAACTCTGCTGCCGGCTGCTTAGTCCATGTAGTCCAGGATGACAACTCAGGAACATAACTTGCTGAACAGTAACTTGATTTGTATTTGCTTTCATTATATACAGAGTATAGCACAGCTTTGTACAAGTTGCTATATACGCAGACTTGATTCAAACTCAACACACCAACCTCTGAACTCCAACACCAAACTACTGTGTCATGCTGCTTATAAGGGAAAACTTTTAGCCAATCGCCACCTGTTGCTAGGCTTCCCTATCTCCAAGCAGACTTTCTAACGTACTCTTGCTTCACTTGGCTTCTTGCCAACTCACTAATTGTCCACTTCAAAGCTGCAGTTTCTCACAAACCTCAACACTTTTATCATTAATTTGTAAGTGGTTTGGGAGAAGGCCACCTGAAAGACCATCTTCTTCCATATTGACCCATCCAGTCACTGTGATCACCTTCAGAGGACATCTTGGTTGTGCTACCACTTGGTGATGTCCGTCTGGCAACAACCAATAAGAGGGCCTTTTCTGTGATGGCGACCCACACTTTGGAATAGCCTCCTTCCAGACATAATGCACTGCATACACTAATATCCTCGCAATTCTCAAGTATGCCGAAAACCTTTTCATTGGCCTTAACTTTTCTTTGTTTCTGAACAAAGCCCCATGGTAGCTTTTAAGCATATTTGGATTACCTGGTCATATTCTGATTTGAATTACAGTGAATCATCAACAGAAGTATAGTGTCCCGACTAAGAGAAGTAATAGTACCACTCTGTTCTGCCCTGGTCAAACCACACCTGGAATACAGTGACCAATTCTTGGTGCCACAGTTTTAAGAAGGATGTTGACAAGCTGGAATGTGTGCAGAGGAGGGCAACCAAGATGATCAAGGGTCTGGAAACTAAGCCTCACAAGGAATGCTTCAAAGAGCTGGATATGTTTAGCCTGGAAAAGAGGAGACTGGGAGGATAGCCATCTTCAAATATCTTAAGGGCTGTCACACGGAAGAGGGAGCATGCTTGTTTTCTCCTGCTCTTGAAGGGAGGACTCAAGACAATGGCTTCAAGTTACAAGAAAGGAGATTCCAACTAAACATTCAGAAAAAATCTTTCTGACAGTAAGAGCTGTTCGGCAGTAGAACAGACTCCCATGAGAAGTGATGGACTCTCCTTCCTTGGAGGTTTTTAAGCATAGGCTGGATGGCCATCTGTCATGGATGCTTTAGCTGAGATTCCTGCATTGCAGGGGGTTGGACTAGATGACCCTTGGCTCCCTTCCAACTATGATTCTATGAATATTTGGTGTGTGTGTGTGTGTGTGTGTGTGTGTGTGTGTGTGTGTGTATGCATTGTATTTCCCCTGGAGGTGCTCACATAACAGGAGATAAATATTTCAACAAACAAAAATAGAAAAAAAACAATTTCAACTAATAAGAATATTATATCTAATATATAAACCAGGTTTTCCTTAATGATTTTGCAGTAGTTTTCTGTGCATGCATGAAGACTAAACCTCCATCCTAATTTTAGCTAATTAATTGTATGTTTTTCAGTCAATTAATTGTAAAAGTAATGGGTTAAATTTGAAAAGTTTGCCTGTAAGGAAAACAACTGTTCTTAAGTTGTCTGTTGAATCTTGCCTTCATTTATACAGCTATTAAAGTCTCCTATGCAACCTTTATTCCCTCCCCCACTGTTGTTCTAGAACAGTCTTCGACAATGTTCACGACTAACTTTCAAGGCTGCCTGTACACTCTGCTGGTGCATGAGCTATCCACAGAGCCAGAGCAGTTACACAGGGATTTGGTGGCACTGAAATTAAGCCCACTAATATCCTCCACCCAATTGAGTCTTCAACAGGAACAAGCTCCTTCAGGTTAATTGCAAATACTTGAAGCTTAAGAGAAGGAGAGAGAAAAATGACGACAAAATTGGGGAGATTAATTACAATGTAACCCGGAGCTGTAAAGTCTTATGATAAAACTCTGGATGAGAAACTAAACAATTTCCCCTTGATTAATGTTGGTATTTACTCTGAACTTGTAAAGTGGAGTTAATTGCAAATTATGGGTGGAACACACAAGGTCTATGTACTTCCCTGCGGAAGCGTCTTTACATAGTGAGCATTTGGTCTTCCTATCCAGAGCGGTGCTTGAATATTCAGTGCTAGCAAAATGGCACATCATTATGATGAGCAGTGGAAGAGAGAGAGAGACCCTGTGCTTGGGTTCTCTATCAACAGCTACTGGGCATGAGGGCTATGTTCTACTGGTTGTTGGATACTGGTTGTGGACACAGCAGGAGGGGAGAGTTCTCTTGTGGTCAGGTCCTGTTTGCAGGTCTCCCGTGGGCATTTGGCTGGCCAGTGTGAGTCCAGGATGCTGGACAAGATGGGTCATTGGTCTGGTGGACGTGCAAGATAATAAAAGCATTCTGGTAGATGATATATAATGAGTTGGGGGGAAAATGTTTGAAATAATATTTGTGGGGGAAAAACAGAGGCTTTTTGATTAGGAATTTTAGGTGCAGAGATACCAAAGGAGCAGAAATGATTATTTATGTATGTGACGACAGAAGCACAGATACTACTAGCCCAGAGATGGAAAGAATATAAAGTCCTGACTAGAGACGAATGGCTGATGAAGATAATGGACTACACCAAAATGGCAAAAATGACCGGGGAAATCAGAAACCAGGAAGAGAGGAACTTTAAGAAGGAATGGGGGAAATTCACAATGTACTTAAGAGAACACTGTAAACAACTAAACACTTTGGCATGATTTGATTAACGCTTGTAATGTACTAAAAGCTAAGGCAAAAAATGGATTATTTAATAGAGAAAATATGTGAAGCAGTTGAAAAAGATTGAAAATGGTAACCTTGGAAGGGTGGAGGGGAGTCTAAGGATTCAGGGAATCCTAAATGATGGTGTTTAATGTTGGAATTTAAATGTGCAATGTAAAACTCAATTAAAAATATTATTTAAAAAAATGGATCATTGGTCCCTTCTTATGTTGTTTTGGCTGTAAGCCAGACCATCCCAACCTCAGCAGTGGAAAGCAGGAGCCTCCCCTATTACAGCGATATCAATCAAAGTACAGCATTGGAGGAGGGAACACAACACACTGGGGACAGAACACACACTCTGCATGCAGAACTTTCCTGATTAAATCCCTTCACTATCCAGTTTGTAAAGGATAAGGTTGCAGGTGTGGAAGAGATTGAGAAACATTTCATAGGAATGTTCTGCCAAGGCCCCAGAAGAGCCATTGCTAATCTGAGTAGAAAATATTGGGCTAGTTATGTCAGTGATCTGGAGGAATCCTTTGTCCTTATGCACTTCTGCACAAAGGACTAGATGTGAGAAAAACAAAGTGCCAGATTCAACTAATAAGTCCTACCAGAAGAAGCCCACGCAAGGACTTCTGCTAGCACAATGGGGGATTTCCTCCTCTCCCCGCACCTTGAGCCCCACAAACTGGCTTGTGCGGTTTTGAGAACCCCTGGAACAGTACACAAGGGGAAGTGGGGGGACAGACGGTTGCATCAGTCAAGCAGAAATGTTTACATCATGGGTAGGCAACCTAAGGCCTGGGGGCCGGATCTGGCCCAATCGCCTTCTAAATCCGGCCTGCAGATATGGAAGACACAAGATTTACCCACCAGGGAAGAATGGCAGATGAAGTTGATGGACTATATGGAACTGGCGGAAATGACTGGCAGAATCCGAGACCAGGGAGAAGAGTCGGTGGAAGAAGACTGGAAAAGGTTTAAAGACTATTTACAGAAACATTGTAAAATTAATGAATGTTAGAAGAATGTTGGAATGAAGTGATATGGCTTCAGTAGAAATGTTATAAGGAATTAAGTATAAATAGATTAATAGAGTATTAAAGGAAAAATAAGGTTAAAATGTGTTAAGATAATTATAGGATAGAAAACAGGGGAAGGTGGAAAGGAATTGCTGAAATAATTAATAGAAGTGGAATACAAAAAGGGAGGTGTGAGGAGTCCGTGGAAATATGTGAAAGAAAGATAAGATATTGAAAATTTTTCTTTCTTTTTTTATGTGTTTTTAAATTGTTTTTGTTTTGTCTTGTTAGTTTAATGTCTTAGTGTTATGTAGTGTTTTTGTATTGTACTGTATTGTTTTTTGGTGTTTTTTCCTGTAGTGTTTAAATTGTTGTAAAAGTAATAAATATTATTTAAAAAAAAAAAATCCAGCCTGCAGATAGACCAGGAATCAGCGTGTTTTTACATGAGTAGAATGTGTCCTTTTATTTAAAATGCATCTCTGGGTTATTTGTGGGGCATAGGAATTCGTTCATTTTTTCCCCTCCAAAATATAGTCCGGCCCCTCACGAGGTCTGAAGGACAGCGGACCGGCCCCCTGCTGAAAAAGTTTGCTGACCCATGGCGTACACTAATGGAGCAATATGCTTAGTGTTATTCTGAATTCCTCTCCCACCCAAGAAGGATATTTTCCAGAGACACCATTGGCGTGTTGAAGGGGTGAGCCTCTGGCCCTTCAAATCTTACTAGATTTCAATTCAATCAGCCGGCTTGGTCAAGCCACATTTCGTAGCAAGACTTCTAACCGGGTTTTCCTCCTCCTTTCCAGAGAATGAGACAAAATAGCAGCAAGAATTCCACCTTTGTTCTGTGTCGTTCTTCGGTTTCACTTCATTTTCTCTACATTTCAATCCCCAATATATCCCAGGGAAAGCTCACTTGTAGATCTTGTGCCTGACTTTTCTCTCTTCCATCTAGCCCACTCTATTTCCTCATTGTCCTCTTTCCAAGTAAACTGAACCTTTGTGTTCTGGCACTAAATTTGGGTAACCTCCAATTGACTCTTCCTGTCAGGCTTCTGTGCATCCATCTCCCATCTCCTGGCTTATTTGAAAGTGGAGAGGCATAATGTGGCCGGCTTTATCCAGAATACTGCTCATTTTATTGCTAGCATCTTTCTTGTTGATGTCACTGTCATCGTCAGGTCTTTGTTGGTTGGTATGTTTCCTAGCTCTGTGGCCAGTTAGGGGCTTGATGCTAGGCAGATTTAATGCTTCTTTAATGTTGGTATTTCACATAAAAATGGGGGGAAACACAAATAATAGAAAGCAAATTTCGTTTTCAACTATGTAATTATATGGGTGAAAATCATACATAAAGTTGTATACCGTCTTGATATTTTGTATTCCAGTAAGTCATAAATGGTTTATAAATGCATTCATTCTTTTCAATGAATTTATCTGATGCATGTCCTTCTTCACATTGTTTTACTAATGCGTATATCTTTTTTATGCGGTCAGGGATAAATCCCCTTTTTGTCACATACAGAGGGAGAGAACGAAAGAGAGCTGACAGGAGAGCATGAGTTAGAGATCAGTTAAATCCCCCATCATCTTGATTCAGAATAGGCTTGTTCTTTTCCAGCTTTTTCAGATAATTCTCAGGGAAAACTCAAGGTGTTTCCAAAGAGTTCTCTAGTTTTGTGGAGATGTTCATCAGCTGTAGAACATCTGCCTTGCACTGTATTGGAGAGAAGGTCTCAGTTTCAATCCCTGGTATCTTCAGGTAGGGCTAGAAAAAGGACCTGCCTGAAATCCTAGACAGTCACTGACAGTCAGTGTAGATCAGTGTTTTCCAAACTTGGGCCTCCAGCTATTTTTGGACTACAACTCCCATCATCCCTATCTATCAGGACCAGTGGTCATGGATGATGGGAAGTGTATTCCTAAAACAGCTGGAGAACCAAGTTTGGAAAACACTGCTGTAGACAATACTGAGCTGGATGGGCCAATAGGTCTGACTCAGTAGAAGTGCCCATTCCAAATGTTTCTCCACTTTCCACTGGCCTCCATTTTCCGCAGACTTTTCTAAGTATAGTGGTTTCCTCTTCCTCTCCTTTTGCAAGTCATCTGCCTCTCTTTCCCCCAAAACCATGACAGAGGTGGGGAGAGCTGACAGGAAGAAGTTGCTTCTCCCACCCTCCTTAAGCCCCAAAGACTTTCCAATGTCAACAGTGAATTTCCAACACCAGATCTCCAGTAACCAGAGACCACACGTACACTATACAATTAAAGCACCAAGACACTGCTTGAAACACTCATGGGCTTTCCCAAAGAATTATGGAAGCTGTAGTTTGTTAAGGGTGCTGAAAGGTGTTAGGTAAAGGTAAAGGGACCCCTGACCATTAGGTCCTGTCATGGCCAACTCTGGGGTTGTGGCGCTCATCTCGCTTTATTGGCCGAAGGAGCCAGCATATGGCTTCCGGGTCATGTGGCCAGCATGACTAAGCCGGTTCTGGCAAACCAGAGCAGTGCACGGAAACGCCGTTTACCTTCCCGCCGGAGCGGTACCTATTTATCTACTTGCACTTTGACGTGCTTTCGAACTGCTAGGTTGGCAGGAGCTGGGACTGAGCAACGGGAGCTCACCCCGTCCCGGGGATTTGAACCGCCGACCTTCTGATCAGCAAGTCCTAGGCTCTGTGGTTTAACCCACAGAGCCACCCACGTCTCCGCTGAAAGCTGTTAAGAGGCTTCTATTCCTCTCCTAGAGATACAATTCCCAGAGTTCCCTGTGAGAAGGAATTGATTGTTAAATGACTGTAGGAATAGGGCCAGTGAATGTGGCGCGCGCGCACACACACACAAGACTTAAAGCAAGGATCAGGAAACTGTGAGCCTCCAGATGTTGTTGGACTCCAACTCCCATCAGTCACAGCAAGTGCAGCCAACAGACAGCGATGATGGATGTTGTACTTCGAACCATCTGGAGAGCCACAGGTTCCACATCCCCGGCTTAGAGTTAAATGCTCCATAGAGACCAAATTCATTTTCACTTCAGTCATGTACTCAAATACAATGACAGGTTAGTACCAAGGAGACTTACATTTCAGGTTCTAGAAATGATGCACTGTATAAAAAGGCCCATATTCTGCTTTTGGGTGATAAGATGTGGCATGAATGTGATGAAAAGCTTTGTTCTCCAGGCCTGATCTTTGATGGAAGTGGCTTTTTCAGTCCTCGTACAAAGAGTACAGTGTTTAATAGCTAACATTTTTATAGAATGGGTTAACCTCGCATTCCTGTCCAGATCTCAGCTATTGGCATAGTAAGGTTTCTAGGGGTGCTCTCCCTATAATTCTCTCTGAATCACCCTTTACAAGTAATTCTTCCGGAAAACATTATAAGTTAAATGGACCTTTCACAGTGGCCTGGCGTAAGGCCCAGGATTTTAATATTTTTAACAACAACAGCAGTGATGAAGAAACAACAGTTAAATTAATACCTTTCAAGAAGTCATTTATATTAGGATAAATTGACTGATGAATTTACTTGGGGGAAAATAGCAAAATGATGCAGGAATGTGAAGGTGTAGGAAACTGAAGAACTGAACCTCAGATTGGAAAAATGAGACGCTGAAATGGACAGATTTTGGCTATCGCTACAGGTGGCCTAAACTCCTGATAGACAAGTATCATCTAAATCGGATGCTTTGATGACCCTTGACACGTATTGATTTGCATGTGTGCACACAAGTAACACATAAAAACTTCTTTAAAAAAAACAACAACCTGCCAATCAAGTGCCACGGCCCAGTTAGCATCAGAAGAACTGGGAAATTATCCTTCCTGATACGAGACAGCACTTATCCAGGTCAGAGACGTACTGAGACATCTACAGAGAGCAGACATCAGAGGCAGACTGCCCCCTCGGCCCTTTGTCACCATTAATATCTACCTCACGGAGGTGTTGTGAGCCTTAATTAATTGGTGTTTGAGATCCACAGATGAAAGGTGCTGACTGAGAACAAGGTAGTAATTAGAGTAATTGTTGTTATTGTTATTAAGCTTTGATATGCTTACACAAAAAAAGATGAAAGGAAAATGGTCTGTTCTGAAAGGAAGCCCCGGTAATGAAATTCTCCAAAAATAGAAAAGCTGAAGGGGGGAATTTAACACCCACTACTGCCTTACATTTATTCTCAAGCCTGATCTGCACAAAGGAGCAAGAGGAAATGGTAGACTCTTGAAGAGTGGACTGTATCATTTCAGTCTGCAGGTGAAGAGTGCCCTTTCTTCAATACCACCCATGACAAAACTAATTGCTAAGTAGAATAATAATAATAATAATAATAATAATAATAATAATAATAATAATAAACATAGCTCCTATTGAGGAAATTAACTATACCCTACTGTACTGGCTTTCTACTTACAAAGAGGGTGGTTCTCCCCTCCCTCCATCTGTCTATCTAAAATGCATGGCTCTTCTCCACCAGATTCAGTATTTAACCCATAGGTGTCAACTTTTCCCTTTACTTGCGACGAATCCTATTCGGAATAAGGGAATTTCCATTTAGAAAAGGGAAACGTTAATAATAATAATAATAATAAATTTATATTTATATCCCACCCTCCCCAGCCGAAGCCGGGCTCAGGGTGACTAACAACAATAAAATAAGACAACATTTTAAAATCATTTCATTAAAAAATTACTTCAAATCAAATTGATGGCAACCATTGGGTAGAGTTCTGTGAAGATTGCCAAAGGAGGGAGTCAGGCTGTGCCCTGGCCAAAGGCTTGGCGGAACAGCTCTGTCTTGCAGGCCCTGCGGAAAGATGTCAAGTCCCGCAGGGCCCTAATCTCTGACAGCTATGATTTAACCTAAATCCCTTCCAGTGGAGGTCTCAGGTAGGCTCCTTCTTTGTTGAGCTTCCAGCACCTAATGAACACTTCTTTTAAAAATTCCAGCAGACATTTTAAGTGAGCTTCAATTTTAAAGTTTTAACAGATTTTTACCTTCTTCTTTTTCTGTATTTAATTTCTTGTACACCACTTAGAGATGATTGTAGTTAAGCAGTATATAAATGATTAAAATAAAGTAAATCAATAACACTGCAGTTCCACCTGTTCCATAACCCAACGTGGTGGGGTTTGTTCTCCTTTGCTGGGATTCCAGCACCTCATTCCCTCCTCATTCTGCTGCATGTACGGATCAGGCCTCAGTGAGCTTTGGAAAAGCAGACAACCTGGGCCTATCTGCCGCTTTCCAGCATTTGCCACCTCTTCTAGTTTCTTTTATATGCCTGTTGTCTTTGTCCATGGACTTTTCTTGGCAGGGATACTGGAGTGGCTTGCCGGTTCCTGCTCCAGGTGGATCACGTTTGGTCAAAACTCTCCACTATGACCTGTCCATCTTGGGTGGCCCTGCACCGCATAGCTCATAGCTTCACTGAGTTATTCAAGCCCCTCTGCCACAGCAAGGCAGTGATCCATGGACTGCAAGAAGATCAAACCTCTCCATTCTTAAGGAAATCAGCCCTGAGTGCTCACTGGAAGGACAGATCCTGAAGCTGAGGCACCAATACTTTGGCCACCTCATGAGAAGAGAAGACTCCCTGGAAAAGACCCTGATGTTGGCACAAGGAGAAGAGGACAACAGAGGATGAGATGGTTGGACAGTGTTCTCGAAGCTACCAGCATGAGTTTGACCAAACTGCGGGAGGCAGTGGAAGACAGGAGTGCCTGGCGTGCTCTGGTCCATGGGGTCACGAAGAGTCGGACACGACTAAACGACTAAACAACAACTAGTTTCTTTATTTCCATGTCTGGGAGCAGAGGTCCACAGCCCCCCCCCCCATGAGCAAGTGGGCCCCCAAATACAACACACCTGACTTACCACATTTTGAGCAAAGCAAAGTAATAGGCATAAGCCCAAAGTCTAAAAATACCAAGCCGCACTACTGAATTTAAGTCAGGATGTGAATTATCAGAAGAAAACCAAGCAGATACCATTTCCTCCAAGCTTTCCACATCATTCCTATCCCTTCCCTTCTCTCCTCTCACTCAGACCAGCTGTCACATTGAGACAGGCATTCAATCAGTTTAAGTGAACTGTCCCAGATGGTCATTACTGCAACTTTAAGTACTGGGCCTTGAACTTGCTTTTACCCTCTTCCCTCCACATCCCCTTTTCCTTGCACGCCATGGCTTTTCAACAGTGAACCCAGGAGCAGGAACTGTCTAGCAACTGATCTTGTAAGCTGCTCTGGGGGCCATTTTGGCTAATGTGCAGGGTGAAAATGCTTTAAATTAATGAAATCCCCACAAGCATTCTTGTATCCCAGCCCTATTCCTACCTTTAGATGCTACAATAAACCTAAGATAAGAAAGAAAAGCAGGACAGGAAGGAGTAAAGAACACCGATCGGCTGGTCTCATGCATGTATAAATAAGTCCCATTGGTAACCATGGTAACAGTACAGAATTGCTGTCCTGTACCACAGCAGCATCCCATATTTCTACAGTTTCTTATCAATGAGCTCTCCTGGAATTTGCTAAATGCAGACACATGCAATATAGAGCTGATGGTTTAAACCAGAGATGAAGGCTCTGTGGCTCTCTGGAGGTTGACTACAACTCCCATCATCCCACGTAATGCTAACTGGAGCTGGTGGGAGTTGGGGTCCAGCAACATCTGGGAGGGCCTCAGGTTCTTCATCCCGAGTTTAAAGTCCACATACAAGTCTGACGCTTGGACAAAAACCACCCAACTCTGAAAACTGAACCTACAAAAATTCCCATTTACTTTGCAGTACCTCTTGCATACCTTTTTCTTCCTTCCCTCCCTTCCTCTCTCCCAGCCTTCCATTCTATTGCATTTCCCCTTCCTTCAAAATATTTATACCATGTTCCATCTACTATGTTAGAGGTGGCTCACAGCAACACCATCGTGTCTCTCTCTCTCTCTCTCTCTCTCTCTCTCTCTCTCTCTCTCTGTGTGTGTGTGTGTGTGTGTGTACACAAACACATATGTGCCAGTTATCCATGAGAGGTTGTAGGGCAATATTGCTAGGACAAAGGTTCTATCACACATGCCACAATCCTGCAAATGAATCATGCATCTCACCATCACATAAAGACTATAAGCATGTCCAGGTGTTTGCCTAACCACACACACTTTATTATTTGTGGGTGGGTGGGAAGGGTGGGCTTTACTCATGAGAAGAACCCTCTGCATAAATGAGGACTCAGCTAAAGTCCCCTACAGGCCATCCCAGCTCAAATGGAGGGCTGGGAAAGAGCTTGTGTGTGCCCCTCCATCTCCCATCCTTTGCAACAGCGTTCACATGTTCACACAAACGTCTCCACACATCTTAATGCCATCCATCAGTTAGGAGATTGGTGCTGAAACATTACTTTCCCAAAATGATGGAGAAGTTGCTCTTGAGAGGGATGAGCCTCCTTCTGCTTAGCAATAAACTCATGTTTATCCATCTGATGGCATTGAGGTTGCTTCAGGAGCGGTAAACACCTCCAGGCATGCTTCTGTCCAGCCCTCTCTTCATTAAAGCTCTACTTGGGCATCATTCCTGAAGACGAATCTCCTCCAGTGTGGGAAGCACAAGGCCACAGCTGCTAGCCCTGCCCCCAACATCCATGGCCACACCCACTCAGTCCCCAACCTTCCCATGTTGAGCAGAGGAGATTTAAAGGGAAAGTTCTGCTTGCATTCAAGGAAACTTGGGTAAAAGTCCCATCCCACCCCGTGGGTCTTCTCTGCTCAACATGGGAAGGTCAGGAACTAAGTAGGCAAAGCTGATGTGTTTGGGGGTGTTAATGGGTGGGTCTTATGTTAATTCCCCTTCCCATGGTTTCACTAAAGGATGGAGGGGAACTGTAGTCATTCAGATATTCTAGGACTACAGCTCCCTTCATTCTTGAGCACTGGCCATTCTGGCTGAGGCTGATGGGAATCAGAAACGACATCTAGAGAGCCAAAGGTCCCCCATTCCAGTTTAAACCTTTGCACGTTTATCCAAATACCTGAATACTCCTTAAGTCTGCATGGCTAGAAGATCCCATCTGCTGCACCTATGTTTGTACCTTGATTCATTATTCTCAATAAATCAGCATCATTAATCTAGCAGGACATAACTCTGCTTGGATGGGGTTCTGATAAGCTGTTCTCCTTTGTATCCCTTAATGAAAACAGTTTCTGGATCCCGGAGGACAAATCTCTCTCCCCTGCCCACCCACAGAAGATACAAGACTCACCATCTTCATCCGTCTGAAATATCATCTCTTTTCCTTCTTTCCGTCCCTCGGGGTTGGAGAGGATAAGCTTGACGTGGATGTTTTTGTAGGGGAGAAGGTTCTTGATGGTGTAGCGGTTGGCATTGCGCTCCATCTTCACGCACTCCCGGAAAGTCTGGTTGTGGCCAGTGCCTACAGCATAGCGATAGCAGAGCGTGACGGTGTAAGTGTGACATCGCGTCAGGTTGTAGCCCAGAGGTTCCCACTGAAGGGTCAGCTGTCTGGACTGGATCTCGGCAAATGCGAGGCCCTTGGGAGCCCTCATGGGTTCTGCCAGAGAAAACAGAGAGAGAAGTGAATGAATCGATGGCACGAGAAAACACCACAGATCCTGGAAAGCCAGTCACTGGCGGACAACAGGGGCAGGGCCATAGCCCAGGAACAGAACATCTGCTTTGCATGAGTCTCGGGCTCAGTCCCTCACATTTCTAATTCCAAAACCTTCTCTTTTTAGTAGACATCTTTCCCCATCTCTATGGGCATTGTTTTCTGATTACCGTATTTTTTTGCTCTATAAGACTCACTTTTTCCCTCCTAATGGAGTCTTATGGAGCGAGTGCAGGTTGCGCAGCTATCCCAGAAGCCAGAACAGCTGCTTTCACTGCACAGCGATCCCTCTTGCTGTTCTGGCTTCTGAGATTCAGAATATATTTTTTCTTGTTTTCCTCCTCCAAAAACTAGGTGCGTCTTGTGGTCTGGTGCATCTTATAGAGCGAAAAATACGGTATTTTTAATTGTTGGTAAAGAGCCTCTTGACAGGATTTTCTGTGGCAAAGGCTGCTCCTGCAAAAGAAGCCAGAGTGCTTTAGAGAGACACTTCAATCTAGGGAGGTGTCTTATCCACAGAGTGGCAGCCAGCCCCTCTGCCTGTCCCACTGCGCCCATCACTAGCAGAGAATTAGCACCAGCATCAGTGCTGATTTTGGGTGAGGTGTCGCTAGCGCCAATTCTCTGCCAGCGGTGTAGGTGGCAGCACAGGCAACATGCCCACGTGGGCACTTCCTCAAGGGCCTGCTTCCTGAGGCACCTGCTTCAACTTGCCTTGTGGTTGGGCCTGGCCTGTACGCACAGGACTCTGTGAATGAGAAAACAAACATGGCTGCAGTAAGAACACAACCCACACCAACTGCGGAAGCACATATCGTTTCGATGCCTCTGACCATCTCTATTCCCAGTGGCCGACCTTGGGGCCTCCAATTTCAACAGTGCCCTGTGTGATGGCAAAATTCAGCGCCGCCCCCGCCTCTCACCATTCCATTCTACATCATAGTTGTGGCGCCCCCAAGGCTTTGCACCCAGTGTCCCATAAATCCACCTCTGCTGTTTTATAGCCATTTCAAGCTGTTGGTTTTCAGCAGTGTCTAAGGCAGAATGAAAGCAACACCGGACGAGCAAACTCTCGCAATATTTCAGGCAACGACAGCTCCCCTGTGTCTGCAGGGCACTTCCTTCTGGTTAAATATTTGGAATTTTTCATAAACATCATTGGAAGAGACAGCGCGAGGTGAAATACCAGACGAAGCAAAATGCAGCCATAGCATCCCTCTCAGGTCTTTGGCAGCTTACCCGGACCAATCAATCTAACCGCTCTGTCTCTTTTCTCTCCTATAATGATAAAAATCTATCAATTTTATGAGGGTTGTTTTTCTATAGCTGTTATTTTAAAGGTATTTTAGTTGTCCACATAGAGCCTGAATTTACACTGCGGTGGCAACATATAAGTGGGGATACATTTCAATAAAATTACCATTTCTATCATGATTTTGGGTTGTTGTTGCAGTTGTTAAAATGGAAATGGTGTCCCACTGGATTTTATCTCTGTATTCCGAAGTTGTTTTGTAGGAATCGGAATGTGTCTGAATGTGCTCTGAAAATCCAAGAGAACCTCTTGAGCTCTTTAGATGGTGATTTACAAGCCTCTCTTGTTGATTTAAATGCCATCTTTGCAATGTGTATGATGTTTTGTTGGTTGGATTAAGGATTTGATAGCCGGTTTTTAGTTTTTGTTTAAAGCCATTCTAAAGAGCAGCTTCCAAGGCAGATTAAAAAAACAAAAACCCACACCTTTGAATTCACAAGGCTTATAAACCAAACACAACAACAATAACCTAGCCAGCTAAAATCCAAGCTAAGAACAGAAGTCTAAATGACCTGGGGGGGAAGTAAAGGTTTTCGACAGGGACTTTAAATATAATGACTTGCTGCCCAGCAAGACTTTAAGGGGAGAGACTTCCAGAGTCAGGGCCCTGAATCTTGAAGAGACAGAGACACTGTGGGCGGGTAGCTCCTGGGTCTGTACATTTGGTAGATGGCCTGTTCTGAACATGGTAGTACTCCTCTTGAAGAAACAGGTAAGTACTCTTAAATTACCTCTCAATCCCAAACTATCACTCGAGGCCTAAAAGACCTCAGTGGTGAGAACTGATTTGCCAGCTATAGATAGGCTGAGACAGCCTGACCTCAGTGATCTATTCTCTGATAACCTCCCAAATGGACTACTGCAATGTGCTCTGCATGGGGCTTCCCTTTGAGATGGTCCAGAAGCCACAGATGCTGCAGAATGCTGCTGCCAGGTTCTTATGTGGAACGATGAGATGCGCCACCAATCCATAAAGTACTGCACTGTTCGCCTGAAGGTTACTGGGTCCATTTCAAGGTGATAGTACTCGTGTACAAAGCCCTGAATGGCTTGGGACCCAAGTACTAAAAGGAGTGCCTTCCCTAATATCTACTGGCTCAGGCTTTGAGATCAGCAGGTGAGGCCCTGTCCATGGTCCCCTCAAACAAGCACGGCCTACAAGGTGATGGCACCAAGCAGGGTCTTCTCAGTGGCAGCAACCCAGTTGCAGAATTCCCTCCCAGTGGATATCTGGTGGTCCCCCAAGCTATTCTCTTTCAGGCTTTGGTATGTACCACATTTTTCTGTGTATAAGACACCCCCCATGTATAAGACAACCCCTATTTTTTGGGACCGCAACAGAAATTGCCCAAAGTTGTTGAGCTAAGGTATGCTGATTTTTAATTTTTAATGTGACTTTCTTTTAGCAAAAGAGAGAAAAGGGAATTCTCAAATGTTCTCTGTGAGGAGGGATTCACTATTAAACCACTCTGGAAATTGTAGCTCTCTGTGGGGGAATAAGGGTCTCCTAAAGCACCCTTAACTAAATTCCAAGGATTCTTTGGCGGCAGCCATGACTGTTTATAGTGCTACAGTGCTGCTGTAAATGTACTGACATGGCCCAAGTGAGGATTTCAACCTGGCCTCCCCAAGTCCCTGCCTTTTTACATCAGGTTTGCTTTCGAGTGGTTTTTTCAGTCACTGCACACAAGCGCACCAGAGCTTTGGTAAACAACAGTCTCAATGCAAGTATCAAGAGTGCATTTTATCAGTGGAGCCCGCATGCACATTGGCAAAATAGAAGAGTGTGGTGGCACTGAAAGCTCCAGCACCACACTACAGGGGGGCATCCCATGTCATCACCAGGGGCTGCCTCTAGGTCTCTGGCTTGGGCCCTGAAATCTAAGGGTCTGGGATACTCCTGACTTGGCAACCCTGCTGGCAAGCAGTGCACGTGTTTAGCAACATATGCGATGTGAGTTCTAACTGGGATTCCAGCCAGTAGCCATTCCTTAGCAGTGCCTGATTTATGCACAAACTAAGTATGTTACAGCTTAGGGCCTCAAATTTTGTGGGGCCTCTAAATGCATGTTAAAGAAAAATAAATTGCAAGTTTTACATAATTGGTTAAAGAAAGGGGAAACAGGGAGACTCTGAGACAAGCATTCTCTGTTTTAGTTGGATTGTTAGTTTTTAATTGCATCATTGCCTATGTGCCAGTATATATGCAAATATGAAATACAATCATTTCTATTTTCGTTGTCCTTTCTGTTGGAATACTAAACGTTTTGTTTTTGGGGGGGTTGGGGGGGGTGATGCTATGCAGCGTTTTAACATTACAGCTTAGGGCTTCGGCGTGCTTTAATCTGTCCCTGAACATCAAGGACCTTATGACAAAATATGGAATTAAAATATTTTGAATAAGGAAATCACATGCAGTACAAGTCTGCCAATATGTTAGAAAGAGTGGAGTCTGATTTACTAGGGCAGGTGGGACACTGCCCCAGCAACCTTACTCAGCCCTCAGCAAGCTCCCACCTGCCTATCTTCTTGCTTATTCAAGGGATGACACTGCCTGTTACATTTCAGCAGGTGTCGTGGGGCACCCCATGCCCCATGCCTGGTCCAAGGAGGAGGATGTTGGGAAGTCCCCAGCAGAAGCTGGGGGACTGTCATGCGGCTCCCTGAGCAATCAACACAGAGGTGAGCAAGAGGAACAGGGAGGAGCACTCAGCACTGGAATCACAGTGTCTCACGATGATTGGAAAAGGCTAGTGGAGAAGGCTAGTGGAGTCTGGAGATCTAACACTGAGCAGAAGGAGTAGCCACCGGCAGAAGCTGAACAGATCAGAGGAGAGCCCCCAGTGCCTCCTTCCCCACCACCCATGTCATCACCAGGGGCTGCCTCTAGGTCTCTGGCTTGGGCCCTGAAATCTAAGGGTCTGGGATACTCCTGACTTGGCAACCCTGCTGGCAAGCAGTGCAGGTGTTTAGCAACATATGCGATGTGAGTTCTAACTGGGATTCCAGCCAGTAGCCATTCCTCAGCAGTGCCTGATTTATGCACAAACTAAGTATGTTACAGCTTAGGGCCTCAAATTTTGTGGGGCCTCTAAATGCATGTTAAAGAAAAATAAATTGCAAGTCACCTCAAGCACATCAGCAGGCAAGGAGAGAGGAGCAACACCAGTTGAGGGTCTGGCAGCATGTGGACAACAGTGCAACTCCACTGACAGCTGAATGCAGGTGGGGAAATCCTGACTCCACTCTTTACAGCTGCTCGCAGGTGGGCAGACAAGCAACAGACAAGGGGCGTGTTACCCCCACAACTGTAATCCATTAGGCACAATATGTACCCAATATTGGGATGGCAACTTAAGGTGTAGAAGAGCTGGACACCCTTGTCAACCCAACTTCCCTGGGTGGGTGTTTGGCAGAGGGGTTGTGTAAGGACTGAGGAGCAACAGAAGGTGGTGGAGCCTTGTCAGAGGAGGAGGGCGGTGGAGCCATGTTGGAGGGATGATCGGCAGGCGTCAAAGTCAAGATTAGGGAGGGGTCAGGAGTGGGAGTAGCAGCGAGTCAAGAAGAGAGGACAGAAAGGCTGCAAGCAGCCAGGTCGAACCGGGGGCTGGGGGTTTTGAACTGTGAATGATATTGGAGGAGCATTTGGTCTGAGAGCACTCCATCCCCCTGCCCAGACCTCAGTGCCAAATGCCGACCACAACAGAAGAGAGGAAGATGGGGACAAAACTAGGCTTTGTTGTCTCTATCAGGCATTGGCTCTGGCTCCCCCTACTGTTGGGCTCCCTGTCTTCTGCCCTACAAGTCACAATGGACACCAGTCGCCACTGATTAGACAGATCATAGCAACAACACACTACAAGACCTGCCATTGCACGTAGGAGTGCAGAGACTGAGGTCCAGAGGGAAATTTGCCCATTAGTTCTCCAGTAGAAATTGCTCGTTACCAATACATCACCACAACCGAAGCTCCCAGAAAAACCATAAGTTCAGGGGGAATATCATAGATTCCAGACATCGCTTAAGTTTTTTAAAAAAGGTCTGGGGGTGTGCGCAGGCATCAGGTGAAGGGCAAATGTGTTGCATGCAGAAGGGTCCCAGTTCACTCTCTGGCATCTCTATGTAGGACTGGGAAACATTCTTCCCTGAAACCTCGGGAAGCTGTTGCCAGTTATTGTAGATGAGGGATGGGGAACCCGTGGCTCTCCAGACGCTGTTGAACTCCAACTCCCATCAGTCCCATCCAGCACAGCCAATGCCAGGAATAATGGCAGTTGTAGTCTGTCAACATCTGGAGGGCCACAGGTTCCCCATTCTTGGAGTAGACAATTCTCAGCTAGATGGACCAATGGCATAACTCAGTAAAAAGCAGCCGCTTGTGTTTCTAGGTTCCCAGAGCTAGGATAGATGACTAGGAACAACACTGATTGATTCAGAATAAGTAGAAGGGGCATGAATCATGTTCTCCCTGGGATCCATAAATCCTCTCAGCAGTCTTCTGTTTTTCTCATTCCTCATCAGACTTTTGCCTTTGATGTGGACTCATTAGGCAACGGCACGGAGGGAAAATTGATTAGCTCTGCTCTGCAAGGAGAAGGGGGCTTTCCAGCAAGCTCCAAATAACAAACGTAATAAGGACAGAAGCCCTTGCCTTTTCAACGAGTTCAGCATCAGGCTCTTGAAAGGGACGCACACTTGACAGAGTCATTGAGGAGAGGCTCAATTAGTTATCATAACTGACATCAATAGCAGTTGTCTGCTTTCATAAGGAGTCTGGCTTCGTTGCCACTGTGAAATACAAAGGTTGTTTATCTCAATAACGAAGGATAAATTCAGATTCCTGGCATCAAAGCAGGGAACCCAAGTGGAACCCAGAACAAATATTGTACTCAGAGACGGGTGAATCCGTCAACTTCAGTTTCTATCAATTTTTAATTTTTCTATTCTTAAGTTCCATTCTCC